>NC_136261.1:346143535-346306035 GCF_964187855.1 Myxine glutinosa
CATTTGCACAGTGCCTCACTGAATTGGGAAACCAACTATTTTTGAGGTCAAAGGTCAACTCAAGGTCAAACTTTTAAAATCATCAAATGTCATCTGAAAAATCGTCAATTTTCATCTGATTAACCTTGGAATTAAAGAACAATTGCATAGCACATAATTGAATTGGGAGACCAACCATTTTTGAGGTCAAAAGGTCAAAGGTCAAGTCAAGGTCAAACCTCTAAAATCATCAATTTTCATCTGAATAGTAATCAATTTTCATCTGAATCGTAATCAATTTTCATCCGATTGACCTGTGCTTCGATTAAGATCGGCAATTTTATGTTAATGAAATGGGGAATTTGATGTGTCCATGGGAACTTGTTTTTTTGGTGGTTGGATTTCACAAGCATCGTGCTCTGCACGGGCTTTCTTGTTTGTTTGTGAACAGGATATCTCAAAAGGTTATGGATGGATTCGGACGAAATTTGGTGGACAGGTAGGGTATGCGACAAGGACAAATAGATTCAATTTTGATGAAGATCCGGATCCAGCTAGTATACATTTTTTAAGTGATTCTTCACCATTGAGTGATATGGCCAACCAGGTGGAGGTATGCTCTCCACTGAGTGTCGTTATAGTATTCTCATGTTTTTCGGCATGAAGAGCGTTCTAGAGTGATCGTTCGGAATGAACAAAAACCGACTGCACATTGACCATTTGATTAGATCCTCTCAAAAACATCACTTCACTCCCTCTCACGCCCAAGATCCTCGTATTCATAAAATGTCGAAACTTCCATCCTTCGAAGATCAGAACTGCGCATGCGCTCCGGTCTGAGTCAATGCAGATGTCAGGGCCCACGTGGCGCTCGAAGAATCGATGTTAAAACAGAAGCGTCTTCAATAAAAATCGGAATCGTTTATTAGTTTCCTTGAGGATTTCGGTCGGAAATGGGTATTTCGGAGTGAAAAGGAAGTTTATTATAAACCTCGGCGGCGTCATGCGCGGCACGGCCGGAAGTGCGTCACGGCCGTGTCTCCATCTTGCCGTGGTTTTGTGTGATCGGTATCGGTGGCCTCAGCCTGTGTCGTTCATTTCTCCTTTCGTCAGTTTCTTCCTCCTGTTTACTTACCTCGGAAACATGTCAAAACGGCATCGGATCGACATCGGCGACGAGCATTCGGCGAACAAGAAGCGTTACGACAGGTAAGTGTTGAGCGTGAAAGGCCTGGGATTTAGGCTTGTGGGCACGTTGCAAGGCCCGCTTTGCTCCGAGATGCTTCAATCCAACCCTTGGCTTCCATTTTGTTTATGTTATTCGAAATAGGAATTTTACCTCGATGTCTGTTTGATTTGTGACTTTCCCTGGTTTGATGATGATGATGATGTCCAACCGTAGGGACCGCGAGAGGGACCGGGACCGGGAGCGGGATCGAGACCGCGACCGGGACCGAGACCGGGACCGCGACCGCGACCGGGACCGGGACCGAGATCGGGATCGGGAACGCGACCGCGACCGGGAAAGAGAACGGGACAAGGAGCGCGACCCCAAAGGGCCTGTGGTCGTGAACAACATCGGAGTCGTCCGGCAGCCCCCCATGCAGATGAACCCCTTCACAAGCCTTCCTTACACTCCGCGCTACTTTGATATCCTGCGGAAACGTGTGCTGCTTCCCGTGTTCGAGTACCGAGAGAGCTTCATGGACACCCTCCTTCGCCAACAAACCATGGTCCTTGTGGGGGAGACTGGTTCTGGGAAAACCACGCAGGTCTGTTCACCAGATCGACATTGGATCATTGTCATTGTCATTGATGTCTGTCCCCTATGTCTTGTCTGTCTATCTGGCTCCCATCTGTGTATATAAATTATAATAGGCTACTCAATAGGCCAATGCTGTCTGTCTGTCCTCCCTCCCACTCTAAACTCCACCCTCCCAGACCTCCCCCTCCCTCCCAGCCTCCCTCCCACCCTCCCAGCCTTCCTCCCACCCTTCCAGCCTTCCTCCCACCCTCCCAGCCTCCCACCCAGCCTCCCTCCCATCCTCCCAGCCTCCCTCCCATCCTCCCAGCCTCCCTCCCATCCTCCCAGCCTCCCTCCCAGCCT
Organism: Myxine glutinosa; assembly: GCF_964187855.1. Classification (NCBI taxonomy): domain Eukaryota; kingdom Metazoa; phylum Chordata; class Myxini; order Myxiniformes; family Myxinidae; genus Myxine; species Myxine glutinosa. The sequence goes on from NC_136261.1 coordinate 346,145,622, forward strand.
CCCTCCCAGCCTCCCACCCACCCTCCCAGCCTCCCTCCCAGCCTCCCACCCACCCTCCCAGCCTCCCTCCCATCCTCCCACCCACCCTCCCAGCCTCCCACCCACCCTCCCAGCCTCCCTCCCATCCTCCCAGCCTCCCTCCCATCCTCCCACCCTCTCTCCCACCCACTCTCCCACCCACCCACCCACCCACCCACCCTCTCTCCCACCCACCCACCCACCCACCCTCTCTCCCACCCACCCTCTCTCCCACCCACCCCCCCACCACCACCCACCCTCTCTCCCACCCACCCACCCACCCACCCTCTCCTCCCACCCACCCACCCACCACCCTCTCTCCCACCCACCCACCCACCCACCCTCTCTCCCACCCACCCACCCACCCACCCTCCTCTCCCACCCACCCACCCACCCTCTCTCCCACCCCACCCACCCACCCACCCTCTCTCCCACCCACCCACCCACCCACCCTCTCTCCCACCCACCCACCCACCCACCCTCTCTCCCACCCACCCTCTCTCCCACCCACCCACCCTCTCTCCCACCCACCCACCCACCCACCCTCTCACCCACCCACCCTCTCTCCCACCCACCCACCCACCCACCCTCTCTCCCACCCACCCACCCACCCACCCTCTCTCCCACCCACCCACCCTCTCTCCCACCCACCCACCCACCCACCCTCTCTCCACCCACCCACCCACCCACCCTCTCTCCCACCCACCCACCCACCCACCCTCTCTCCCACCCACCCACCCCACCACCCTCTCTCCCACCCACCCCACCCACTCCCTCTCCCACCCACCCACCCACTCCTCTCTCCACCCACCCACCCACTCCCTCTCCCACCCACCACCCACTCCCTCTCCCACCCACCCACCCACCCTCTCTCCACCCACCCACCCACCCACCACCCTCTCTCCCACCCACCCACCCACCCTCTCTCCCACCCACCCACCCTCTCTCCCACCCACCCACCCTCTCTCCCACCCACCCACCCTCTCTCCCACCCACCCACCCTCTCTCCCACCCTCTCTCCCACCCACCCTCTCTCCCACCCTCTCTCCCACCCTCTCTCCCACCCTCTCTCCCACCCTCTCTCCCATCCTCTCTCCCACCCTCTCACCCACCCACCCACCCATCCTCTCTCCCACCCACCCTCTCTCCCACCCACCCACCCTCTCTCCCACCCACCCTCTCTCCCACCCACCCTCTCTCCCACCCACCCACCCTCTCTCTCCCACCCACCCACCCACCCACTCTCCCACCCACCCACTCCCACCCACCCACCCTCTCTCCACCCACCCACCCACCCTCTCTCCCACCCACCCACCCTCTCTCCCACCCACCCACCCTCTCTCCCACCCACCCACCCACCCTCTCTCCCACCCACCCACCCACCCTCTCTCCCACCCACCCTCTCTCCCACCCACCCACCCACCCACCCACCCTCTCTCCCACCCACCCACCCACCCACCCACCCACCCACCCTCTCTCCCACCCCACCCACCCACCCACCCACCCCACCCACCCTCTCTCCCACCCACCCACCCACCCTCTCTCCCACCCACCCACCCACCCTCTCTCCACCCACCCACCCACCCACCCTCTCTCCCACCCACCCACCCACCCACCCTCTCTCCCACCCACCCACCCTCTCTCCCACCCACCCACCCTCTCTCCCACCCACCCACCCACCCTCTCTCCCACCCACCCACCCACCCACCCACCCACCCACCCTCTCTCCCACCCACCCACCCACCCACCCTCTCTCCCACCCACCCACCCACCCACCCTCTCTCCCACCACCCACCCACCCACCCTCTCTCCCACCCACCCACCCACCCTCTCTCCCACCCACCCACCCTCTCTCCCACCCACCCACCCACCCACCCACCCACCCTCTCTCCCACCCACCCACCCACCCTCTCTCCCACCCACCCACCCACCCTCTCTCCCACCCACCCACCCACCCTCTCTCCCACCCACCCACCCACCCTCTCTCCCACCCACCCACCCACCCTCTCTCCCACCCACCCACCCACCCTCTCTCCCACCCACCCACCCACCCTCTCTCCCACCCACCCACCCACCCTCTCTCCCACCCACCCACCCACCCACCCACCCTCTCTCCCACCCACCCACCCACCCACCCACCCTCTCTCCCACCCACCCACCCTCTCTCCCACCCACCCACCCACCCACCCTCTCTCCCACCCACCCACCCACCCACCCTCTCTCCCACCCACCCACCCACCCTCTCTCCCACCCACCCACCCACCCTCTCTCCCACCCAACCACCCACCCTCTCTCCCACCCACCCACCCACCCTCTCTCCCACCCACCCATCCACCCTCTCTCCCATCCACCCACCCCTCTCTCCCACCCACCCACCCACCCACCCACCCTCTCTCCCACCCACCCACCCACCCACCCACCCTCTCTCCCACCCACCCACCCTCTCTCCCACCCACCCACCCTCTCTCCCACCCACCCACCCACCCACCACCCTCTCTCCCACCCACCCACCACCACCCTCTCTCCACCCACCCACCCTCTCTCCCACCCACCCACCCTCTCTCCCACCCACCCACCCTCTCTCCCACCCACCCACCCTCCCTCCCACCCACCCACCCTCCCTCCCACCCACCACCCACCCTCTCTCCCTCCCACCCACCCACCCTCTCTCCCTCCCACCCACCCCCCTCTCTCCCACCCACCCACCCACCCACCCTCTCTCCCACCCACCACCCACCCACCTCTCTCCCACCCACCCACCCCCACCCTCTCTCCACCCACCCACCCACCCTCTCTCCCACCCACCCTCTCTCCCACCCACCACCCACCCACCCTCTCTCCCACCCACCCACCCACCCACCCTCTCTCCCACCACCCACCCACCCACCCTCCCACCCACCCTCTCTCCCACCCACCCTCTCTCCCACCCACCCTCTCTCCCACCCACCTCTCTCCCACCCACCCACCCACCCTCTCTCCCACCCACCCACCCACCCTCTCTCCCCTCCCACCCCTCTCTCCCACCCACCCACCCTCTCTCCCTCCACCCTCTCTCCCACCCATCCTCTCTCCCACCCACCCTCTCCACCCACCCTCTCTCCCACCCACCCACCCACCCTCTCTCCCACCCACCCACCCACCCTCTCTCCCACCCACCCATCCTCTCTCCCACCCACCCTCTCTCCCACCCACCCACCCACCCTCTCTCCCACCCACCCACCCACCCACCCACCCTCTCTCCCACCCACCCACCCACCCTCCCTCTCTCCCACCCACCCACCCACCCACCCATCCTCTCTCCCACCCACCCACCCTCTCTCCCACCCACCCACCCCGCTCTCTCCACCCACCCACCCACCTCTCTCTCCCACCCACCCACCCACCCTCTCTCCCACCCACCCACCCACCCTCTCTCCCACCCACCCACCCACCCTCTCTCCCACCCACCCACCCACCCTCTCTCCCACCCACCCACCCACCCTCTCTCCCACCCACCCACCCACCCTCTCTCCACCCACCCACCCACCCTCTCTCCCACCCACCCACCCACCCTCTCTCCCACCCACCCACCCACCCTCTCTCCCACCCACCCACCCACCCTCTCTCCCACCCACCCACCCACCCTCTCTCCCACCCACCCACCCACCCTCTCTCCCACCCACCCACCCACCCTCTCTCCCACCCACCCACCCACCCTCTCTCCCACCCACCCACCCACCCTCTCTCCCACCCACCCACCCACCCTCTCTCCCACCCACCCACCCACCCTCTCTCCCACCCACCCACCCACCCTCTCTCCCACCCACCCACCCACCCTCTCTCCCACCCACCCACCCACCCTCTCTCCCACCCACCCACCCACCCTCTCTCCCACCCACCCACCCACCCTCTCTCCCACCCACCCACCCACCCTCTCTCCCCACCCACCCTCTCTCCCACCCACCCACCCACCCTCTCTCCCACCCACCCACCCACCCTCTCTCCCACCCACCCACCCTCTCTCCCACCCACCCACCCACCCTCTCTCCCACCCACCCACCCACCCTCTCTCCCACCCACCCACCCACCCTCTCTCCCACCCACCCACCCACCCTCTCTCCCACCCACCCACCCACCCCTCTCTCCCACCCACCCACCCACCCTCTCTCCCACCCCACCCACCCACCCTCTCTCCCACCCACCCACCCACCCTCTCTCCACCCACCCACCCACCCTCTCTCACCCACCCACCCACCCCCCAACCCTCTCTCCCACCCACCCACCCACCCTCTCTCCCACCCACCCACCCACCCTCTCTCCCACCCACCCACCCACCCTCTCTCCCACCCACCCACCCACCCTCTCTCCCACCCACCCACCCACCCTCTCTCCCACCCACCCACCCACCCTCTCTCCCACCCACCCACCCACCCTCTCTCCCCACCCACCCACCCACCCTCTCTCCCACCCACCCACCCACCCTCTCTCTCCCACCCACCCACGCCACCCACCCACCCTCTCTCCCACCCCACCCACCCACCCTCTCTCCCACCCACCCACCCACCCTCTCTCCCACCCACCCACCCACCCTCTCTCCCACCCACCCACCCACCCTCTCTCCCACCCACCCACCCACCCTCTCTCCCACCCACCCACCCACCCTCTCTCCCACCCACCCACCCACCCTCTCTCTCCCACCCACCCCACCCACCCTCTCTCCCACCCACCCACCCACCCTCTCTCCCACCCACCCACCCACCCTCTCTCCCACCCACCCACCCACCCTCTCTCCCACCCACCCACCCACCCTCTCTCCCACCCACCCACCCACCCTCTCTCCCACCCACCCACCCACCCTCTCTCCCACCCACCCACCCACCCTCTCTCCCACCCACCACCCACCCTCTCTCCCACCCACCCACACCACCCTCTCTCCCACCCACCCACCCACCCTCTCTCCCACCCACCCACCCACCCTCTCTCCCACCCACCCACCCACCCTCTCTCCCACCCACCCACCCACCCTCTCTCCCACCCACCCACCCACCCTCTCTCCCACCCACCCAACCCACCCACCCTCTCCTCCCACCCACCCACCCACCCTCTCTCCCACCCACCCACCCACCCTCTCTCCCACCCACCCACCCACCCTCTCTCCCACCCACCCACCCACCCTCTCTCCCACCCACACCACCCACCCCTCTCTCCCACCCACCCACCCACCCTCTCTCCCACCACCCACCCACCCACCCTCTCTCCCACCCACCCACCCACCCTCTCTCCCACCCACCCACCCACCCTCTCTCCCACCCACCCACCCACCCTCTCTCCCACCCACCCACCCACCCTCTCTCCCACCCACCCACCCACCCTCTCTCCCACCCACCCACCCACCCCTCTCTCCCACCCACCCACCCACCCTCTCTCCCACCCACCCACCCACCCTCTCTCCCACCCACCCACCCACCCTCTCTCCCACCCACCCACCCACCCTCTCTCCCCACCCACCCACCCACCCACCCTCTCTCCCACCCTCTCCTCCCACCCTCTCTCCCACCCACCCACCACCCACCCACCCTCTCCTCCCACCCACCCTCTCTCCCACCCACCCACCCACCCTCTCTCCCACCCACCCTCTCTCCCACCCACCCACCCACCCTCTCTCCCACCCACCCACCCACCCACCCTCTCTCCCACCCACCCACCCACCCACCCACCCTCTCTCCCACCCACCCACCCACCCTCTCTCCCACCCACCCACCCACCCACCCTCTCTCCCACCCACCCACCCACCCACCCTCTCTCCCACCCACCCACCCTCTCTCCCACCCACCCTCTCTCCCACCCTCTCTCCCACCCACCCACCCACCCACCCTCTCTCCCACCCACCCACCCACCCTCTCTCCCACCCACCCACCCACCCACCCTCTCTCCCACCCACCCACCCACCCACCCACCCTCTCTCCCACCCACCCACCCACCCACCCACCCTCTCTCCCACCCACCCACCCACCCACCCACCCTCTCTCCCACCCACCCACCCACCCACCCACCCTCTCTCCCACCCACCCACCCACCCACCCACCCTCTCTCCCACCCACCCACCCTCTCTCCCACCCCACCCTCTCTCCCACCCACCCACCCTCTCTCCCACCCACCCTCTCTCCCACCCACCCACCCTCTCTCCCACCCACCCTCTCTCCCACCCACCACCCACCCACCCACCCTCTCTCCCACCCACCCACCCCACCCACCCTCTCTCCCACCCACCCACCCCACCCTCTCTCCCACCCACCCACCCACCCTCTCTTCCACCCACCCACCCACCCTCTCTCCCACCCACCACCCACCCTCTCTCCCCACCCACCACCCACCCCTCTCTCCCACCCACCCACCCACCCTCTCTCCCACCCACCCACCCACCCACCCTCTCTCCCACCCACCCTCCCACCCACCCACCCTCTCTCTCCCACCCACCCTCTCTCCCACCCACCCACCCACCCACCCTCTCTCCCACCCACCCACCCACCCACCCACCCTCTCTCCCACCCACCCACCCACCCACCCTCTCTCCCACCCACCCACCCTCTCTCCCACCCACCCACCACCCACCCTCTCTCCCACCCACCCACCACCCACCCTCTCTCTCCCACCCACCCACCCTCTCTCCCACCCACCCACCACCCACCCTCTCTCCCACCCACCCACCCACCCACCCTCTCTCCCACCCACCCACCCACCCTCTCTCCCACCCACCCACCCACCCACCCTCTCTCCCACCCACCCACCCACCCACCCACCCTCTCTCCCACCCACCCACCCACCCACCCACCCTCTCTCCCACCCACCCACCCACCCACCCACCCACCCACCCTCTCTCCCACCCACCACCCACCCTCTCTCCCACCCACCACCCACCCTCTCTCCCACCCACCCACCCACCCTCTCTCCCACCCACCCACCCACCCTCTCTCCCACCCACCCACCCTCTCTCCCACCCACCCACCCTCTCTCCCACCCTCTCTCCTACCCACCCACCCACCCTCTCTCCTACCCACCCACCCACCCTCTCTCCTACCCACCCACCCACCCTCTCTCCTACCCACCCACCCACCCTCTCTCCTACCCACCCACCCACCCTCTCTCCTACCCACCCACCCACCCTCTCTACTACCCACCCACCCACCCTCTCTCCTACCCACCCACCCACCCACCCTCTCTCCTACCCACCCACCCACCCACCCTCTCTCCTACCCACCCACCCATCCTCTCTCCTACCCACCCACCCTCCCACCCTCCCTGTACCCACCCACCCTCCCACCCTCCCTGTACCCACCCACCCTCCCACCCTCCCTGTACCCACCCACCCTCCCACCCTCCCTGTACCCACCCACCCTCCCACCCTCCCTGTACCCACCCACCCTCCCACCCCCTCCCTGTACCCACCCACCCTCCCACCCTCCCTGTACCCACCCTCCCACCCTCCCTGTACCCACCCTCCCACCCTCCCTGTACCCACCCACCCTCCCTGTACCCACCCATCCTCCCTGTACCCACCCACCCTCCCTGTAACCACCCACCCACCCACCCACCCTCCCTCCCTGTAACCACCCACCCACCCACCCTCCCTCCCTGTACCCACCCACCCACCCTCCCTCCCTGTACCCACCCACCCACCCCACCCTCCCTCCCTGTACCCACCCACCCACCCACCCTCCCTCCCTGTACCCACCCACCCACCCACCCACCCACCCACCCTCCCTCCCTGTACCCACCCACCCACCCACCCACCCTCCCTCCCTCCCTGTACCCACCCACCCACCCTCCCTCCCTGTACCCACCCACCCTCCCTCCCTGTACCCACCCACCCTCCCTCCCTGTACCCACCCACCCTCCCTCCCTGTACCCACCCACCCTTCCTTGTACCCACCCTTCCTTGTACCCACCCTCCCTGTACCCTCTCTCCCTTATTTGATGTTAAGCTTATTTGATGGAAAAAAAAATTTATTTGCTGTTAAGGAATTGTGCATTCTTTGTGCATTCTTTTTCATTTTACATCGTATTTTTACCACGGGCTCTGCTAGTCTCTTATAATAAAACAAGTTTGATCAATCGATCAATATCGGGTTTTTTAGACACTAGGGCATGCCCGTACTATATATAAGCTAGGACGTGCCCGTACAGTGGGTGCCCGTTCCTTGCCAAAAAAAAAAAAAAAAAAAAATTTGTGTAGGGGTGTGTGTGTGTAAACATCCTAGGGCGTGCCCGTACGTGGGTGCAAAAAAACATGCGTGCAAACAACAACAACAAAAAAAAAACTTTGAAACCACGTGGCAGTAACGACCACAGAACCCCCCCCCCCCCCCCTCTATTTACATGAATGGTTTGGTCCATTCGCAACGACCACAGAACCCCCCCCCTCTATTTACATGCAATGGTTTGGTCCAAAGCGAACGGCTTGCAGTGTTTGGTAAAGAAATCGCCATAGCTCGGTAACTACTTGTCCGATTAATTTCAAACCTTGAAAAGGCACATCCTCGGGTCCCCAGCAATATACCTGGCAAGTTTAAAGTATATCGGACCGGTAGTTGTCGAGAAACAGCGGTCACAGACAAACATACACACATACACACATACACACATACAAACACACAGAGATTACTGGAATTATAGATAGATTAGCAAAACCTTGAGAATATTGGTTGTTTTTGTTTTTTTCACGAAAGATGCAGCAAAAGAAAAAAAAGTATTCGAGAGTAACGTGGTAATGATGGGCCAAATGGCCTCATTTCCTTTTTTGCGTTCCTCCAGGAAGCGTGCGAGCACTCCGTGCACAAAGTGTCATCCCCCTTGCGCTGTGTCCCATTTACATTCGCAATTTAAATATTCAATTTTGCAAGTGGTTTGATGTCTTGATTGAGAATTACCTTCGAGTTCGGAGGCCCAAGCAAAACTCCATGCAACACGTTTGTGAAATACAACATGCTGGCTCTCGATTCCGCCCGTCAGTGAAGCGACAAGGAGGCACACGTAGTTTTATTTAATTTTAAATATCTCCATCTCGACTGGGATGGCCCCAATTATTATTGCCTCGCCCCTTCTATCCACATGAGGTGGATTGTTCTATTGAACACGTTTGTAATCTGAAACTATTATTGTTTTGCAGTTCAGTGGAGGATGAAATGATCCTTGTCTGGATTCCAATTTCTTTCCCAGGGATTTCTATGCCTCCGCATCCCTTTGTGCCAGAGTCGTTATGCCTACGGGTTGTCCGCGCGTGCGTGAGTGGCAGATTTTCGCTTCCACGATAATTTGTGATAATTTGTGACCCACCGAAGGGATTTTGACCGAACTTGGCACAAATATGGACTGCGATACAAAGATAAACATTCAATTTTGGGTTCAATATAGCCCGGTTGCCAAATCCAATTTTTTGGCTGAACCTGGAAATTTTATGCAAAGTTTTTTTTTTTATTGATTTTGGTAGCCTAGGGTCTACTCTTTCAGAATCTGCCGGGTGCACTCCGTTCACCCTTGAGTGTTTTGAGAAATTCAAGATGGCGTCCAAGAAAAGTCCGGCAGAAGTATGACTGAACCTGGAAATTTTATGCAAAGTTTTTTTTTTGATTGATTTTGGTAGCCTAGGATCTACTCTTTCAGAATCTGCCGGGTGCACTCCGTGCACCCTTGAGCGTTTTGAGAAATTCAAGATGGCGTCCAAGAAAAGTCCGGCAGAAGTATGACTGAACCTGGAAATTTTATGCAAAGTTTTATTTTTTGATTGATTTTGGTAGCCTAGGATCTACTCTTTCACTGAGAATCTGCCGGGTGCACTCCGTGCACCCTTGAGCGTTTTGAGAAATTCAAGATGGCGTCCAAGATGGCTGTCGTTTCAGATAACTCCCTATAACTCCGGTAGTATTTGACCTAGGATGATAATTTTGGTGTCTAACCGTATGTTTTGAGGGGCAAGGTATCCATTGAAACCATTTATTTGACTGGTTGGGGATTGCATCATATAGAAATGCAATATGGCCGCCAATATGGCTGCCATCTATCTATAATTCCAGTAATCTCTGTGTGCATGTGTGTGTGTCTGTGTGTTTGTAGGAGTAAGAGTGGACATAGCCAAAAGGAGTAAGACTGCCAAACTGTGGGTGGACATGTTAATCAAACCAGTGTTCCTTATGATGAGGTTTGTCCGAGCTGAGCGGGAGGCTGATTGGCTGTTGCATCTTGAGGCATGCAAACAAATGCTTCCCTATTTCTTTGCCGCTGGCCATGTGCATTATGCAAGGTATGGGTTGTGCTACATAAGGGCAATGGAAGCCCTCCCAGAAGAGGTACTCGTCCGGTTCATGAAAGGGGAGCATGTGATGAGGCACCAGCGCGGGCTATGGAATGGCCTGTGGAGTGATATGTTTATAGAAACTACTATCATGAGATATGGCCATGGCCCAAATGGCATCATAGGAATAACATTGAAGCCGGATACGCTCAAGGTCTGGGCATTTAGTCTTCATACATGTAGTACTGTGGAGGCTGCTCTGGACGAAATGCTTGGAGACTCTGGAGACCAAGGAAGTGAACATAAGGAAGAAAAGAAGGCACGGATAGAGAATGACAACAAGGACCGAGAAGCCATAAGGAGGAAGCTTCAAAAATGTATCGATCCACTTGATCCCGAGAAACATCCACAGGATCTCGTGAACATTGCAACTGGTCTACATGGAACCCTGGCAGTGAATGTGCAGAAAGGATTCGAACAGATGTGCGAATTTGGAGAGAACTTACCTGATGGCTTACATGAAACAATTCACAAGACCGTGACTACCATGGTGGCTACAAAGAAACATGTGAATGTGGGAGGTAGTAAAGTGTACGACATGAATGTCATCTACTCCAGGGTCATAGGCCAACAGTCTAGAAGTGGGCGTGATGTTGACATAAAAGATGTCCTATCCTACGAATTGGCCCCAGTACCAACGTCTATGTTTGACCCCACAGGAGAAATGACAGCTGCAACATCAAAGTCTTCCTTAAAGCGACAGCTTCTGGTTGAGGTATCTGCTCGGACAACAGCAAGTGAAACTTCAGTAGTTGTGATTGATGGTTCAGCCCTACTCTGGGTGATTCCTTGGCCTGCAGAGGGCACCACTACACACTACGCAAACAACTTGAAACACGCCATTGCCAAGAGACTAAAAGTTGGGGACGTTCACCTAGTGTTCGATCGGTACTACGATTACAGTACTAAGAGTGTCACCAGAAGTGCTAGGGCCACTGGAGTTAGCCGAGTCCACGAGCTGCAGTTGAACACCAAGTTACCACCTCAAGAGACTGTGTTGACGGTGACCGAAAACAAGAAGCAGTTGATAAACCTGATTGTCAAACTTCTGATTGAAGACGAGTCATTCCATGAATACACCCAAAGCCACAAGTTGATAGTGTTTGGTGAGGACGCTGCCCCATTTGAGATCAGCCATGGTGGTGTAGTGATCAGAAGGGCGGACCTTTCAACTAGTCATGAGGAAGCGGACAATATCATTGTCCAACAGGTGCTGCTGTCTGCTCGAAATAATGAAGAGAGTGATATAACTGTGATATCCGATGACACTGACGTTTTCATTCTCTTGCTTCATTATTATCACGCTGGAAGCATGAAAAATCGTATCACCATGGAATCACCAATTAAGGAACGAACAGTCATTGACATTGGAAAAACCGTAGAGAAGCATGTGTCTTTTGTGAATGAACTCCTGCCAGCCCATGCTCTTACTGGGTGTGATACGGTAGCATGCTGCTATGGGGTTGGCAAAGGTACTGCATTGAAGGTTCTGAAAGATGGTCACTCACTGTCACTTTTAGGGGTCATTGATTCTCCCATAGAATCAGTGATTGCGCAGGCAACCACATTCATGTCAGCCTGTTACGGTCAATATTCTATGAGTAAATCAATGTCCGAAACACGCTGGAAGATGTGGGCATCCAAAACGGGTCGGGCCTCCGCGGTACCACCAAAACTTTGTTCCCTTCCTCCTACAAGTGAGGCATTTAAAGAGAATGTAAGAAGGGCCCATCACCAAGCCATTGTGTGGCGTTCACTGGAAGACAGCAATCCACCTGAACTTGATGCAGAAATGTACGGATGGGTAAAACACTCGAAACTGAAAACGCTACAACCGGTCCTCCTTCCCGCAAATGTTGAACTCGCCCCAGAAACTGTCATGCGTATGATCAGATGTGGATGCAAGAGTGACAACCCCTGCAGAACGCTTTCTTGCAGCTGCAAGAAGGCTGGTTTGAAATGTACAATATTCTGTGCTTGTTATGCTGCAGGTTGCAGCCAGACTCTTACTTAGCATTTTAATTCAATTGAACAATGTCACAGATTCTTGTGATGTAATTCATATGCATCTGTTTTAATCACTTAAATGGATTCTTTGTCCACGAAACATATGGATAGACACCAAAATTATCATTCTAGACCAAGTGAATGTATTTGAATAAAAGTGAATACAAGTGAATTTGTTTGTTTTTGTTTGAAATTTGTAATATGGCAGCCATATTGGCGGCCATATTGCATTTCTATATGATGCAATCCCCAACCAGTCAAATAAATGGTTTCAATGGATACCTTGCCCCTCAAAACATACGGTTAGACACCAAAATTATCATCCTAGGTCAAATACTACCGGAGTTATAGGGAGTTATCTGAAACGACAGCCATCTTGGACGCCATCTTGAATTTCTCAAAACGCTCAAGGGTGCACGGAGTGCACCCGGCAGATTCTCAGTGAAAGAGTAGATCCTAGGCTACCAAAATCAATCAAAAAAAAAACTTTGCATAAAATTTCCAGGTTCAGTCATACTTCTGCCGGACTTTTCTTGGACGCCATCTTGAATTTCTCAAAACGCTCAAGGGTGCACGGAGTGCACCCGGCAGATTCTGAAAGAGTAGATCCTAGGCTACCAAAATCAATCAAAAAAAAAACTTTGCATAAAATTTCCAGGTTCAGTCATACTTCTGCCGGACTAATAGGTCAAAGGCTACGTGCCCGTTGTAAATCATTGTGCAGATCATAACTCGAGTTAAAAGAATTTCATGCTTTCTCTTTTTTAAAACTTATTTCTCTTTCTCTCGTACTCTCTCCCCCTCTCTCACGTGACCTTTAATTTTTCATGTGACCTTCAATTGAGATCAAACGTAACAGTGGGTTGACATCTAATACGGGCGGAGACATATATCCATTGACATGTTCACGTCAAATTCTCTTTTCTCTCTTTTTATCCATTTATTTTTATTTATTTATTTATTATATTTATTTTATTTTTATCCTTTTCCCCTATTTTTGAAATTCTATTTTATTGCGCTCGCTTTTGTTCCCCCATCCTCCTTTGTTGACTGCCGCATTGTTGTTCCCTTTTTCCCACTGTTTATTATCTCCGCCTCGATCATTTTTCCCTTTGGTAGGCCCAACGCCCCCAACCTTGCAAATCTTTTACGTTGTATTTCTTGCGTTCCTTCACTTCTCACCACATGTCCCCCCCCCCCCCCCTCTCTCTTATGTGATCATTGTACTCTACATTCCTTGTAGCCCTTCAGTCCACCCCATTCCTCATTAAAGTTCATCGTCACCCTACCTTTCTCGTCTGGCCTTCTCCCTCGTTTCCATTTATTGTTTCTCTTTCCAATACGTGGCTTCCATGCTGTGTTCTTCCTCTTATTGACACTTGTAATACCTACTTTTCATGTTCACACAATTCCCCCTTAGATACCACAGTGGTGCGTCGACTTTGTGCGCACAATGCCTCCTGGGGCGAGCGGGCTGAAGCGTGGAGTTGCCTGCACCCAGCCTCGGCGTGTGGCAGCCATGAGCGTTGCCCAGCGTGTGGCTGATGAAATGGATGTCATGCTGGGACAGGAGGTTGGCTACAGCATCCGTTTTGAGGACTGCAGCAGTGCCAAAACAGTCCTCAAGTATGATTTATACGAGGGGCATTCACAACTATTTGTTATCCCCATGCTTTTTAAAAAAAGAACCGGGGATATTGTGATCGGCTCCGTCTGACTGTCCGTCACGCTATCTTTGCCGAAACGGTTGTGCAGAAATTCATACAATGTGGTAGTTGTGATCACATGCCACGAAGGTGCAAGAGCAGTCATTTTTGGCCCCGTCTCCCTGAGGCACGGCCAAAAGATCCAAATACCAAGAAATGCAATTACGGGCTCGTTTTTAAACATTTTGCAATGAAACTTTGTACATGCAATCAACATTGGGGAAGACATGAAATAGGTCACAATTTTTTTGGATTTGATCCAGTTCATGCCCCAAGATGTGGGGACTTAGGGTGCCAGGTGGAAAAATGGAGAGTGGGGGGGGGGGGTGGGGGGTTACTCAAAAGTTGAAGCATATTAGGTCATTCCTGGTGTATAACTTTATACCATCCTTCAACTTTGTTTTAGGTGGGAAGCGTGGGGATTTGCTATAGCGCACCATTGACTAGGCTCGAGTTAGATTAAGGATCCTGCTTGGAGAAAACACATTGTCAGTAAAAATGGCCGAATGGTGAACAACCTATTCCTGTTCATCCCATACATGCTGTTTTTCCTTTCTCCTATTTTCCATGCAACCTTCTCTCCAAATCTCCTCCTGTGGCCATACATTACGTGTATCATTGTCCCTTTCCTTCATTCTATGAATTTTCCTTTTGTTTACTTGACCCCCATACATGCATATGAAAACAAACCCACAAAGTGAATGAAATGAAGTTCCACAAGTCGTTAGTGTTGGGTAGCCTTATTGATGCCGTGAAAAAATATCTGCGTTGCAGGTACATGACGGATGGTATGTTGCTCCGTGAGGCGATGAATGACCCTTTACTGGACCGATATGGTGTTGTGATGCTTGATGAGGCCCACGAGCGCACCCTAGCCACTGATATCCTCATGGGTGTCCTTAAGGAGATTACCAAACAGCGGAATGATCTCAAGGTGAGTGCGATCCGTTTGGTAAGGTTTTATGAAGGATTGGATCTGGGGTGGGGTGGTGGGGGGGGGGGGGGGAGGGGGTGTCGCAAAACGGTTGGTTGAAGTAAAATCGGGGCGAGAACACTGATCTTTGCATTCTCAAACTTTTGTCAGTGGAAGCTACAGTTAAGATGTGAGGAAACAATATTGTTGTCTGAAAGGTATGTAAATTGCTAGCAGATGCCGCCTACAAAGTACACTATTCGTAGAACACATTAACACACGCAGGGTTGAGAAAAGAGGACGTGGGGAGGCTCTGCAAGTGTGCAAATTTGATTGGTTGAGATGATGTAAAATGCTGTATTATTTTGTCCAAGTACTGCTAAACGGGGTTTTTAATGTGCCAAGAAGGTGATTTGTGCTCTGCAGTGTTCGAGCATATTAATTCGATTGAAATAAAGATTTTAAAGGTTGTATAAAAAAGAAACATTTCGGAAGTTTGCTGCCGTTGACGCGGTATCTTTTACACCACCTTATTTAACACGTTGCATTAGTTATTTCCAACTGTTGTTTGTGTCCTTTTGTGACATCCTTAAAAACAGCAAGTGTCTTGTTTGGAATGATCTTCAATTTTGTTTCGTTGCTGGACAGGCAGACAGTTAAAAAATGACGACCACTTCTGATTGAAAATCGAGACTACGGGCAGACCTGAGGCCTTCAAACATGCCTCCTTAAGATGTCTCGAGCCTGTCAAATCGGAATTCCTGAGATCGTGCATGCCAGCACATGTGAGCGATTATGTCTGGCTGTGTTAGACAAGTGTTGTCATTCATAAAGATCAAGTCTGTTCGACCAGAGGGTTGACTACAGGCGTAATGATCTCCGCCCTGTATCTGACACCATTTTCCGAATGATGTCATTTCCAAAGCCGACTTGAATGTCAGCCCGCCGGTACCATCACGCTGCCCCCAACCAAAGCAACTGTGCTGTGAAATGGCCCGGTTAGCAAATCGCTCCCCACATCATCTCTAGACTCGAGCATGGTCATCATTGTATTCTAGGTAGAATCTAGAGGTCAATGGCTTTCCCTCCAGTTGTGCTGTTCCGTCACCTGTCACCTGTCACCTGTTTCATGTGCCGATGGCGATGCTGAAAAGTTTGAGAGATTTGGAGCACTGGTATTCTGCACCTCATACCTCTGGTAGGAAGCCTGTTCCATACTGATGGTTGATTCTTCCTAACAGATCATTCTGAAGATATGCTGCTGAGATAACCTGTTAACTGCTGAAGAGATGTCAACCATACGTTTGATACATGTATGGACTGGAATAGAAAGATGAAGCGATGCAATCTTAGATTCAACAGGTCAAAGGTCATGTGCCCTTTTTCAATCATTTTACAGACCATTACGAGAAGCATCGAGTTAGAAGCATTTGATGTCACTGTTATACTTCCGTCTCTTCTCTCTCATGCTCTGTCTCAGGTGATGGTTAATTTTTTTATGTGACTTTTTGACGAGATCAAAGGTAAGAGTGGGTTGGCATCTAGCGTCGGCAGAGCCATATACATTCACGCATTCGCCTCCAATTCCACTTTCTAGTCACAATTTGAAACCTGTTGTTTAATTCTTCTTTTTCCCTGACGATCCAATGAAATTTTGTGGCCGCCTTAAAGTGTTCGGGCATGTCCCAGCAGGAAGCTAAGGTTGAACTCCTGATTTTTGCCTACCACAAGCAGGTTCGTGGACTCCTGTTCCCTTTTATCTGTTGCCCTCTGTCATTTAGTTCTTCAATGAGCTTGGCTTTCTGTGTACAAAAAAATAATCTGCCACAGCGTGTTCAGTTTGACAATATAATTTAAATTTAACTCTGATAGCTTGGGTTGAATGGACTGAATCTGTATAAACTGTTTCAAAACCTGCATCGGATTTGGCCATTGGTGAGAAGTGTTAGTGGAAGTGGAAATTGGTCTTTAAGAGTTGAGGCTTTCCAGGCCATGGTCACCTAGTAATGGTCCAATGTGCATCGGGTTAACTACCCCATGCACACAAAGCGAAAAGTGGGGTGAAGCAATTGGTTCATGTCTGCCTGTCTTGTCAGTTCATGATTGAGGAACAACTTTTTTTTTCTTTTTTTTTTGTATACTGAATCGAGGCTCGTGAAAGAGCTAACATTTATTTCACAAACAAATCAACCAGACAAACAAAATATACAAAAAGAGGGAGCGGAAGACAAGATGGGGAGAGAAGGGGAAGCACACAACCACAACATTTGAGAGCAGGGAGAAGTGTGGGAGGGAGAGGGCTTGGGGGCAGGAGGCGTGGGAAGGGGGGGAAGGAAGATAGGAAGACAAGTCTGCCGTAGGAAGACATCAATAGGAAGACAAGTCTGCCGTTTTACCGTACAGTGGGTCTGAATCCATCCTGACCGCACACACGCAGAGAGGGGTGAGGTAATTTGTTTACTCCGTCTGCCTGTCTGGTAGTTAAACAAAATTGAAAATCATTCCAAACAGAAAACTTCCTGTTTTTAAGTACGTCATAAAAGACACAAACAACAGGTACAAAGAACTAATGTAACGTGTTAGATAGGGCGGTGTAAAGGACACTGGGTCAAATGCCATGCTGTGGTAAAACCGGAATTAATTTATTTATAAGCCTTTAAATCTCCAAACCTTTATTGCCCTCGCCTGAGGAGAGCGTATTGCATTTGAGTCCGTTTGTCTGTCTTTGTCCATACAGAATAAATATGATTTTCTCTGCAACCGTTGGTCCAATTGACAGGAAATTTTCACCATAGGTGCATCTCCACCTGCAAAAAATTTTTTATGATATTTGTGACGTCATAGGTCACGTGGTTCGGCCGATATCTTGGAAAAATCGAATAACAAATAAAAATATTAAATAAAATAAAAATAATATTAATATATTAAATATTAATATTTAATAATTAATATTAATACTTATTAATAATTTATATTAATATATTAAATATTAATTATAATATTAAATATTAAAAATATTAAATAAATATTTTAAAAAATAAAAATAGTAACTAATAAAAATCTCAGTGCTGAATAGAAAAAATTGAGACATGGCTCATTGTAAAGAACCATGGAGAATAAAATATGTTAATGATGTCATAGGTGCCTCAATTATGACATAATAATTTGACAATTATACAAAACTTCATCCGATCAAGATGAAATTTCTTGAGCGCCATGTCGGCATGAACTGGTGGAGGGGAAAAAATAGTCATCGGTCATGTGGTTCGGCCGACATCTTTTTTTAACACAAAAGCCTTAAAAACCACTGAAAATACAGCCTGGTGAGGGTTTGCAATCTCTGATTGCTCTTTCTTGTTTTAATTGAATTATACACTTTAACACTGTAGAACACAAATAGTCTTCATAATACTCCCATGAACCTCCAGTTTTTCAGTTATTGGACGTGTTATATAGGGCAGTGTATGTAATAGGAGCTGTCAAGCGCAGCCCCTGGGAAGTGGGTGTGGCAAGTGAGAGGGTGCAGCAGTGTCGGGGTGAAGATGAGGCTGCCAATATGGCTGTGTATGATGTGGATTGATGCTGCATTCTATGCTGATCAAGAAAGCCTTCATCTCCTAAACTGCGACTCAACATCGTCTTATTACAGTGCACTGTACAAGGGTGGTGTGCAAGACTGCTTCGGTAGTGCAAAACTTCCTGTTTTTTTTTTTTTTTTTTTTAAGCGATCATTAAAATCATTATTTTAATAAAGTTGAAGTATATATTTAAACACTGCATGGGGTATTGTGTTCTATGAACTCACGAGTTGAGCAATGTGTTGAATCATTTTTGACTACTTGATACAAGGAGTGGTACCAAGGTTGATTTGAAAGTGTGTTTTGCAGAGGATGTACTTGGAACTTAATGAGAATGCACTGGTTACCTCAATTTATTTGCATCCTTATTCCATTGCCTTGCCCATAGATCATTGTAATGAGCGCAACCTTGGATGCTGGCAAGTTCCAGGAGTACTTTGAGCGATGTCCTCTACTCAGCATTCCTGGCCGCACGCACCCCGTAGAAATATTCTACACACCTGAGCCTGAGAGGGATTACCTCGAGGCTGCTATACGTACAGTCATTCAGATTCACATGTGTGAAGAGGAAGAAGGGGACATCTTGGTGTTTCTTACGGGGCAGGAGGTACGGCAAAGCTAGCAATTGCTTCCTTTGAGATGTAGGCAGAGGTTGCAATGACCTTCGTGATATAAACATTGAAATAAATATATTTTTACAATGAATTTTTATTCTGTACTGTCCATACAGAAGAATTGAAATTAAATGTTTGGTTGTTAACTCAACTGGACTATGTCCAGCTGAGTTTTTGTCGACACCCAGTGTCCGTCGTCCGTTTGTCGTCTGTCTGTCTGTCGTCTGTAAACAATTGGACGTCTACGCTCTAAAAGTCACAAATATTGATTAAATTTGATGAAACCTGTTATGCAGCATCTTTAAGACATAAACTAGTTTGGGATTGCATTTGGGCGTTGCACGCCCAAAAATGGGTGGGGCAGGGTGGCCATATTGAAAAATCAATTTTTGTCAATCTGGTACTTCCTAATGTAGCTAGAAGGCTGAAACTTGGTGTGTAGAAAGTATGTAACAAACCTCAACACATATATTATGGGTTTTGACGATGTCCGAAAAATGACCTCGTCGTGACCTATGACATTTTGACTCAATTTTTTTTAGTTTCCTGTTTAAGCATGCGATACCTTCAACGTTACTGTACCTCTTTAGCACATATAAACTATATAGTTTGTGGTTCTATTATGCATATTCTAACCATATTGATATAGACCAGTTGAGTTCAGGTTCCCTGGAACCTCTAGTTTTCTGATTGGTTCAATATGTACACGTGCAGGAAATTGAGGAAGCCTGCAAACGAATAAAGCGGGAGATTGAAAACCTTGGTCCCGAGGTCGGAGATGTCAAGATTATCCCACTTTACTCGACGCTCCCACCGCAGCAGCAGCAACGCATCTTTGAACCAGCACCCCCACAGAAACCCAATGGTGGCATTGGCCGCAAGGTGGGAAAAATAGTACAATAAATTCCCTCCCCACCCCCAAATGGCAAATGCAGACCTGCTTGTGGCACCCACTTTTGGGATCAAAATATTCAACGTTGGTTGTCCTGCCGTGTTCGATGTGCCTTTTCAATTTGCATCACCTTCTCAACTTCTGCTACCTACCCCCATGCCCACCTCTTCCCATCATCGTAGTTAACATAAAATCCTTCCTTTTCTCCAATGGCCTCATCTCAGATCATCAATTCAGATCACTCTGCCATGGATATGCTGCTTCTACTCTCCCAACAATGGATGGAGGCCCTCAATATCAGACTTGGCATCGGGGCCATCTCTCTGGACAAATGTTGAGCTTTCGAAAGTCCAGCATCCAATGTTACACTCCAAACTATCTGCCTATGGAATCCAAGGCCAACTCCATTTTTGGATGATTGACTTCCTCCTCCAATCTCATAGCCAACTTGTGGCTCTCAACGGAATCCTTTCATCTCCTCTACCTTTCAAAGCTGGAGTGCCCCAATGCAGTGTTCTGTGTCCCCATCATATTCCTAATCTTCATCAATGATATATCTGACTTTCTGGAAAATTCTTTTTATTTATTTGCTGATGTCTCCACCATCTGCTTTGACATCTCTCATTCAGATAGGTAGGCAGCATGAACCTGATCCGTTCTATGTTCTAGCTCCGCCACAAGCCTCGACTTTTGACACAAAAAAGCAAATATCCTCCCACGCTCTGCTTACCCTTCCTGCTGTGCTATTTCATTATTTTTTTGGTATACAATGTGAAGCCTTGGAGGGGCTAGAAATATTGAACGGATCATCATGTTACAGAACAAAAGGAACAGTAGAAAGAGGGGTGGAGTGGAGTGGGATGGAGGGCAAAATATAGGGCGACTTGGACAAATATAGGATGTGGGGAACAATGAGGGGAAGGGTGGGACAAGATGAATACAGAAGCAAACTCTCAGGCAGGAAAGAAACAGAAATCTGGAAAGTTGGGCTTGGGGGTGTTAATGGGAGTAGAAAAGATCATGGTTTTGGTTAAGGGGGGTGATCTGATATTTCTGGATTTTGGGAGTTTCACAAGAATGGGGCTGCTGGTGGACCACATGGAGTTTACGAGAGCAATGCGGGATGCCAGACACTGTCGAAATGTTGGGATATATCCGGAGAGGCAGCCCTGATCTCACGTCTTGTCGAGTCCCTCCATCAATTGTTGGGAGAGCAGAAGCAGCACGTGCAAGGTAGAATGATCTGGTCTGAATCCGAAGTTATGATCTGAGATGCGGCCATTGGAAAAAAGTAAGGATTTGGTGTCAATTGCGATGATAGATTCCATGATGTTACTGATTATTGAAGTAAGCTGAAAACCCTGTAGGTAAGGGGATCAGTTTTAAGGGTTTTCCAGAAACCTTACCTTCTCAGGTGCAAAAGACAGGGAGTCCAGGAGCATTTGGTTACCTCTTTTTCGAATTTGGTTCAGGTCTGAATCCAGAGCCGGCCTATCATTAGGATACAAAACATAAACTGTTCAGCCTGGTGAAAGTACGTGCTCTACCTAGTGCCGGTCTCGTTTATTACTGCTCTTCACTGATTATTTACCATTTTGGAAGTCTTTGGTATGACTTGTCTGGGGTTGAACCGCCGACCTCCCAGACTCGGAGCGGACATTCTAACCATTGCACCACTGGGTGTTCCTCTTTCTCTTCACCTCCCTGAGTCATTACAATTCTGCTCTTCTCTCCATGGCTTTTATATAACAGTATGGTGCCACCTAATCTCACCTTCCACTCCTACCTGTGATATTTTCTATCCTTACCTTCCCCTTCCCTAACCCTAACCGCCCCCCCCCCCCCCCCACATGTTGCTTAAAATGAGCCAATCATGAAGCTGAATAAAATCAAGTCATGAATACCCTTTCACTGACGCTTAGTCAATGGAAAGTGCTGGTGTTGAACACTGTCACATGAATGATGAGTGGAGTTGGCTGGCAAAAGAAATTGTCCTCACCATCCCAATGTCAGGATGTTGCCCTTTACTCTCGGTCACCCAATGTTGAGTGAGAGTTGTCTGTACGTAGATCTTACAAGATTCCAGCAGATCTGGCCTATCAGTCAGCAACAACACTTAAACTGTTCGGCCTGGTGGATGTATGTGCTCTACTATGTGTCGTACTAGTTTTGCTTTGTTTTTAATCTCCTTTAAATGTGTTATTCCCAATTTTCCTAAGCAAATTGATGCATATCCCATCACCCTTATCCTTTCCTGCGATATTTTTTTCCAGATTGTAGTTTCGACCAACATCGCGGAGACTTCGCTGACCATCGATGGTGTTGTCTTTGTGATTGACCCTGGGTTCGCCAAGCAAAAGGTACGATGTCACTAAAACGTTGACCTTTTTGTGCGGCAGTATTGCTAATGGTGCCATTCGTGTTTTTTGGCTCTTAATAGCAACATACTGGTGTCAGGTGGTCTTTATTATGTTGTATTCATGCTTTGATTTCTCCAGGTGTACAACCCTCGGATCCGCGTGGAGTCTTTGTTGGTTACTGCGATCAGCAAGGCATCGGCTCAGCAGCGAGCGGGTCGTGCGGGCAGGACACGCCCAGGGAAATGTTTTCGCTTGTACACTGAAAAAGCATACAAGAACGAAATGCAGGTACATTATAAAACAAACCTTGGGGCTTCTTTATTTGCCAATTATCCAACGGTTTTCTTATTTTCACTCAAAATAGGTGATGGCTCGACGATTCTACACGGAGAATTCCCCGGTCTTCTCGGTGGTTTTGTCCTATATTTATGCATTTTACACCAGACGTGGGATTTGTGCATTTTACATGTAAAATTACGTAAAAATAATTTATGCAAAATTATTTTCATTATTATTAATTTTGCATTATATATTTACATAAAACTGATCTATGTAAAAAATAATTTATGTAAAATTATTTTACAGATTTATGCATTATTTATGCATTTTACGATTTATGCACAAAACTCGGTGGATGAGTTGGTTAGGTGACAAGAACAAGTTTACGTTATGTGTTTAATTCTCCCATTGACATGTCTGGTAATGATCCATAAAGCTTTTTCAGTTAAATGTTAATTTCTTTCACAAGCTCCTGAAGTTGTTTGATTGTCGTTAAAACATGAATAATGCTCCAGCAAATTTATTCTATCAATTTATTGTAGCAGCCTGAAGTTGGCCCTTCAGGACAAAAATTGTCCCCAGATCATCAGATGTTCTAAGATTTTAGACTTGAACCTTTTTTGAGGAAGTAACACGTTTTCGTAAAATCTTTTTTGTGCCATGAGATTACTTGGTTTCTTGATGGTTATTATTATTATTATTATTATTATTATTATTATTATTATTATTATTATTATTTCTCTTATTGTACCTATCGCTTTGCTGACTGTAGTGCAACAACATAACTTGAGGTTGATGCAGTGCAGTAATACCTTTATTGATGTTGCAGTGCAGTGCAGTCAATATATTATTTATTGTTATTGTTGATGCAGTGCAGTCAATATTTGCAAATAAATTTTTATTTCGGAACCATTTTGTTTACTGCTTTGCCACCCAGCGTTCATTTTAAACTAGCAGAAGCATGTGGTAAAAATACTACGACACAAAAAAAGATCCCACATCCGACTGGCGGGGGTCAGAGGGGGATAGGAGCTGTCAAAATTTAAGAGTGCTTTGCACCATGGGCAGGCATCCCACCTCCGGCGTATTTTTGTTATTATTGGCATTATTCTTATTATTCTTATTATTATTTTATGGATCAGAAAGATTATCACATAGAAAAAGAAAAGGAGAAGAAGAATAATATAGAAGAATATAGAAGAGAAGACCGGAGACCCTTCCCTAAGTTCACGACGACATTGTACATTGTTACTCAGCACATTTATGGGGCGTGAAGACCTGGAGAAGCAAAGTTGGCGTATTATATGGATACGATTTAGATTAGCATATTATTATATAGATAAATAATATAGATTAAAAAAAATAGATAATGGATTGTACATGGAATTTTTAAAAAGATGCTATGTGGAAGAGAAGATCGAACAACCTCCCTTTTTCCCACCCCCTCGCCTCGTCGTCCAGGTCCCCCTCCCCTGGAGAAGCAACTTTATTTTGGAAAATGGAAGAGTTGTTTCTACCATGGGGCGACATCCCATGTCAGACACAGAGGGGGGTGAGGGCCTCGGAGGTGGGAGGTGGGGGTGTCGGGGGGGGAGGATAAAATGAGAAGACCCAAAAGCCTTTGGCTCCATAAGGATTTCCCCCCTTGACACCTTAGATAAGAATATTCATGTGTAGATAATACGCACACCTATTCACCATAAAGCAATGTTATGAGTTTGTTTCAAGCGTTATGTTGTTGTTGTTTTTTTTTTTTAGTTTGGAAATGCAATTCACATTGAGTCATGAATAATACACCACCGTAAAGGCCTAGTCTGATGTTAGATGGAATTCTGTAATGACATCCCACATGTAACGCCGTCTTCCTCGATCCGTCATCCTGACACCTAGCATTTGTCATCCGGCACGTCGCCGAGTCAGATATATGGGTTATCGTATTCAACTGCTGTCAGGCAGCAAGACAACGGGATGGGTTGAGTGCTGGACCCTGTGATGACGTGCACCTCCGTCGAGGTCGAGCCAAGCGCTATGCGCAACACCGCAATGACACCGGATGGAGAAAAACCGCTTCTTTAATATACGCATTATTATTGTTGTTTTATTATATTAAAATGTGTCTTTGTTGTTATTCATAGCCAATTAAAAATATGCTTACTGCAAACAATTTGGTCCAAATTTTGCTTTGTATCTTATTTGCTGAAAAATGTGCTAAAAAGTCTTTTATTTGGAAAAACTGAATTTTTTGAGGTCCATATGTACATGCTGTGTATGCCTAATCATGCCTTTTGATGTCCCTCAAGGATAACACTTACCCAGAAATCCTTCGCTCCAACTTGGGTACGGTGGTGCTACAGCTCAAAAAGCTCGGCATCGATGACCTCGTGCACTTTGACTTCATGGACCCTCCTGGTATTATCTCAGCTGCTGAACTTCACAATGCTTGCATTTATGTTTTACTGTTTTTACCCTCGCTCGTGGAGAGGGTATTGCATTTGAGTCCGCTTGTTTGTTACTTGGCAAAAAAAATAAAAAAACTTTTGCCAAGTATGTTGATCACCGTTTGGGTAAGTTTTTGTTTTTTGTTTTGTTTTTGGGGGATATCTCCCCCCACAAAACCAGAAGGCCACTCGAGGTGGGGGCTACACAAAGAAAACAAAAGCAGAACAACCAGCCCCTTGGATTGAAACAAGACAATTGTAAAAAGTTGTCTTCACAGAACAAAAAGGGCTGGCAGGGGTTAACTAGTCTGCTTCGAGACAACAGTGCCTCCACCCAATCTGTAGTGTGTGTGTGTGTGTGTGTGTGTGTGTGTGTGTGTGTGTGTGTGTGTGTGTGTGTGTGTGTGTGTGTGTGTGTGTGTGTGTGTGTGTGTGTGTGTGTGTGTGTGTGTGTGTGTGTGTGTGTGTGTGTGTGTTAGTGTTAGTGTTAGTGTTAGTGTTAGTGTTAGTGTTAGTGTTAGGTGTTTGTCCGTCCGCTCACTTGTACTTGCCTACAGGTCACAATTTTAAACCAATCTTCAAGATTGGGTGGAGGCACTTGTCTCGAAGCAGACTAGTTAACCTCTGCCAGCCCTTTTTGTTCTGTGAAGAGACAACTTTTTACAATTGTCTTGTTTCAATCCAAGGGGCTGGTTGGGCTGCTTTTGTCTTCTTTGTGTAGCCCCCACCTCGAGTGGCCTTCTGGTTTTGTGGGGGGAGATATCCCCCCAAAAAAAACAAAAAAAAACAAACCAAATGGTATGGTTGGTTGTCCGACAGAATCCTATTTATTTTATAGGTCAAAAGGTCAACATCGGCCAAAGGTCAAGCACTTTTCCTCAAATTTCTAAAATCCTCAGTTATCATCTGATTGACAACAATTGGTCACAACAAGTCAACCACTTTTTTCAAATTTCTAAAATCCTCAATTTTCATCTGATTGACTTGAAATTTGAATAGGATTTGCACATCAGCTAACTGAATTCAACCGCCAACTATTTTTGAGATCAGCATAGGCCAAAGGTCAACGACCTTTAGATTAATGAACAGGATTAAATAATTAAATTGATACATGTGGGAAAATTACACACCCAGACCAGGAATCGAACCCAGGTCCTCTGGAAAACCGTACCAGTGCTCTGCCATCTGAGCTATCCGGGCGACCCTGACTGAGCATGCAATTTTCCCACATATGATTGCCTCTCTCTTTCCGTCAATGCTTCTGGGGCACTCAATGCGAACCATAGGAGCACCAATGGCCTTAACATGAGAGGGTCTTCCTCCAATGGGGGGACAAATCCATGTCCTCTATTATAAACACGACTGGGGGCATAGTGAAGCAATTACATAAGATTAATGAACAGGATTAACTAATTAATTTTCCCACATCTCTATCTCCGAAAGCGCTGCATAGAAAAAATTGAGACATGGCTCATTATAAAAAAAAACTCTCCATGGGGAATAACATGTTAATGATGTCATTGGTTCCTCCAATATGACGTCAGAATTTGACAAGTACAAAGCTTCATCCGATCAAGATGAAATTTCTTGAGCATCATCTATGGATAAATTGGTGGAGGGAAAAAAAGGACCATCGGTCACGTGGTTCGGCCACCATATTTGTTTTGATACAAAAGCCTCAACACAAACACTTTAAAGTTTTGACACAAACACTAAAAACACCCTGGCAAGGGTCTGCAATCATTTATTGCTCTTTCTTGTTTGTTTGTTTTTCTTTCCAGTCTTCTCATTTTATCTTTTTTTCTGTTCACAGCCCCAGAGACCCTGATGCGAGCCCTTGAGCTTCTTAACTACCTGGGCTCCTTGAATGATGACGGAGATTTGACCGAACTAGGCTCAATGATGGCAGAGTTTCCACTGGATCCGCAGCTAGCCAAGATGGTGATTGCTTCCTGTGATTACAACTGCTCAAATGAGATCCTTTCGATTACGGCCATGCTCTCCGGTAAGAATCTCCATTCAAGATGGAAATTAGTGTTAAGCGCCTTATTAATTGTTCAAACCAATCTGGCATCATTGAGGGCATGTTTGGTTTTATAAATTGAGCATCTCGTGTAATGGGGAGTGGAATAGTATGCAAGTCTTGCCAAAAGCTTGCATTTTAAATCCCCCACAAACCTCGCCCCCCCCCTTCCCTCCCACCACTCCTTTTTTAAAATTTATTTATTTAACTCTGAGACAATTAAGGCAAAAACTCATGTCAAAGACAAGCTTTAAAATGTTGGCTTGAGCACAGTCCCCGGGAGGTTGTTTACCTTTGGGAGTGCTTACAGTCACACCTGTTCAAAAAAATGCCCATGTCGTGTTCAAACCGCAACACGAGTGTCGATGCAATGTGAGGTAACTGAATCCGACTGCTGCAGAAGGTGAAAATGGTTCCTTGGTGTTTATTTTGTAATGTCTGTTTTTATTGCAAAATCTTCACATCTTCCGGCCTCAACATCCTTTGCATCCAAACATCATCCACATGTTGTTTCATCCTCTTATTGTCTCTTCCTGAATTAATCCCGTCTGTAATAATTTGCCACATTTCTACTCTACATGTCACTTCCTGTTACTTAAACCATTTGCCTAAGACCTTCCCTTTTAGCTGATTTGTTTAGCTTTTTTGAGAAGAGAGGGGTACGAGATTGATAGAACATTGCATGCGACTCTGGGGTACGATAAAACGTTTGCTGTTTCGTTGGGAAACCCGTATTATACCAGGTACACTGAATAATCTTCCATTAGCATGATTTTTTTTTTTTATATTTAGTGATTCGGCACTTTTAAAAACGTATATCTCCTGTACCCCTGGAGTACCACGTAATGTATCAATTGATAGAGGGATAAAGCTTTGAGGTTTTATGCTAGGGAAGTTGATTGGTTAAACTAGCAAATAAATGAGGTTTGGTTATGCAAGTAATTCGGTGGACCGCATAAATATGTAACCGGGGAAGCAACATGATGGACTTTATCAATACCGCATCTGCAACCATCTCCAATTTGCTCTATCGTCAAGGTCTGGTCTCGATTGTGAACGGGTTGTGAATGGGATGCGGGGTCGTGACCGGTTCGCATACCGACCGTGTCTAGTCCCGCAGTGCTTTGTGCGGCCAACGGAGGCTAAGAAGGCGGCGGACGAGTCGAAAATGCGCTTCGCCCATATTGATGGAGACCACCTAACGCTGCTCAACGTCTACCACGCCTTCAAGCAGAGTAAGTTGTACTACACACAGTACACTGATGTTGAATCTATTTGAGATGACGGAGTATGATAAACCATGTCCTGGTGACTAAACGCTTCATTTAATGTCCCACAGTATGAATGGCTTAACCCATCACCCTGTATGTATTCCTGAGTCGTACCAAGTTGGGCAAATCCGGCACGGAAATGACACTTGCCCTCGACAGACCACGATTCTGTGCAGTGGAGCTATGACAACTTTATCAACTACCGTGCACTTATGTCTGCTGACAACGTACGGCAGCAGCTTTCACGGATTATGGACCGTTTCAACCTCCCTCGTCGCAGCACAGAATTCACCAGTCGAGATTACTACCTGAACATCCGCAAAGCACTCGTTACTGGGTTCTTCATGCAGGTACTTCTCGCATGCTTTTTGGACACGTGTACCCCACGCTACACCCCAAAGATGCGTTCTGCCCCATTAGCTGCATCATTATTGTCCCCCGTCGCACAGCGGAGCGAAAGGGGGACTATGGTTTTCCCCTCCGTCCGTGTCCGTCCGTCTGTCTGTCCGTGCGTGTTTGCGTGCGTGCGGGCGTGCGTAAGTGAAGGACCGCATTCGAATTTGGTGTGTGAGTGCAACCCACGTCAAAATCCAAGATGGCCACCGCCATGTATGTCTGATGCCATGTATGTCTGAACCATGTGAGATTAATATCTTGAAAAATAAGCGAAGTACCAACTTCTAATCTGGTGTGTGGGTGTATCTAGGCATAAGGAAGAACGCTATTGATTATTGGGTCGCCACGTCAAAATCCAAGATGGCCACCGCCATGTATGTCTGAACCTTGTGAGATGAATATCTTGAAAAATAAGCGAAGTACCAACTTCTAATTTGGTGTGTGGGTGTATCTAGACACAAGCAAGAAGGCTGTTTAAAATTGGGTCGCCACGTCAAAATCCAAGATGGCCGCCTCCATGTATGTCTGAACCTTGTGAGATGAATATCTTGAAAAATAAGCGAAGTACCAACTTCTAATTTGGTGTGTGGGTGTATCTCGGCATAAGGAAGAACGCTATTGTAAATTGGGTCGCCACGTCAAAATCCAAGATGGCCGCCACCATATATATGTCAACTTTGTGAGTGAAATATCTTGAAAAATAAGCAAAGTACCAACTTCTAATCTGCTGTTTGGGTGTATCTAGGCACAAGGAAGAAGGCTATTGAAAATTGGGTCGCCGCGTCAAAATCCAAGATGGCCACCGCCATGTATGTCTGAACCTTGTGAGTGGAATATCTTGAAAAATAAGCGAAGTACCAACTTCTAATCTGGTGTGTGGGTGTATCTAGGCACAAGGAAGAAGGCTATTGAAAATTGGGTCGCCACGTCAAAATCCAAGATGGCCGCCTCCATGTATGTCTGAATCTTGTGAGCGAAATATCATATCACAGCATGTTGTCTGTGTCTTCCACTTTGTCAACTCAGATCACTTCACCGACGGGGGACCTAGGCGTAACGCTTGTTATTCCAGTTTTAACGTATTCATCTTCAGAGCGATTTCCTCATCGAGATCTTGGTTTACTTTTTAATACAACTTTCGCGTTTTGGATTAAGCAAAATCTCCGTGCCATGATTGCAAGTTTCAATACAGTATTACGTCGTGTGCGTAGCGCGGAGCAGGGTGAAGCAGTTGGTTCGCTCTATCAGTCTATTTCTTTGATTGAGGAACTACTCAATTTCAATTGGATGGTATATTTTGAACACTAGAATAAGAACCGGAACACAAACCTGCAGCTTTGCAGTACTTTGGCTTTGAATTTCGCCAATTGTATGGAATCTCATCCCGATCGCACGCACACACACACAGAGAGGAGCGAGGGAAAAAAATTTTTACACTGTCGTAAATTCAAATGGCATTCAAACAATCGTCTGGCATTCGGGAACCCATCGTCTGGCAGTCAAACAAAATTGAAAATCATTCCAAACCGGAAACTTGCTGTTTTTAAGGACGCCATAAAGACACAAACGGGCACAAAAAACTAACTTAACGTTCAGTCAGACCCCGCTATTCGTGGGTTTCGCATATTCGTGGTTGATAAAATGCGACCTGTTTCGCTATTCGCGGAAAAGTTTCCTGCAAATTCGCAGGGTTTTTTTTTCTATTCGCGGCCGTGTCCCGAGAATTCGCGGCTCTTCTTGGGCGCAAAAAAAATGTTCACGAGTCGCTAGCTTGACATTTATAAAACCCACCTTTCACCAGCCATGCACAAAGCAACTAGACGTACACAAAAAATATTTTCTGTGAGCTACGAGCATGACCTGCTCCTGTGTTCGCTGCCGTGTGCTTAACATTTTCATGCCTTTTGCGGGATATGCCGCCATTCACACTGAACGGCTTCACATGATGTCCCACCGCCATTTACAGGTAAACAATGTTTTTTGGGATATCCCATCAGCTGCAATAACATGTCATCCCTGCAAGTTACTGTGCAGAATGAAAACACACCACACCATCTATTGGTGCAATTAGCTGTCTCACTTTCCCCCATTGAAACAATGGCACGGCAAGTATTCGTGGATTTTCATCGACATTCGCGGATTATCGCCAACATTCGCGGTTTATTCCTCGATTTTCGCGATTTGGGAACAAATCCCCTCTTTTTCCATTGAAACAATGCCCCCATTCGCAGTTTCACAATTCGAGGCATCTTCCAGGAACATATCCCCCGCGAATAGCAGGGTCCGACTGTATTTAAGTAAGGTGGTGTCGACTGCGGTAAACTTCAGAATAATATATTTTTTCTGCAGCCTTTAAAACTTTTATTTGATTTCATCGCATTATACATTTGTGCACTGCGGAGCCCAAATTACCTTGTTTGCACTTCCAGAAACCTCAAGTTTAGCAGTATTTTGCCAAAAAATTAGGCCGTGCTCTTTACAGGATATTAGGCTTGCTCTGATGTCAGCCATAAATAAACTTTGCCTCAAACAGGGAACCATGATTGTCATGGGGCCCGCAAGGTTAACCCCTGCTCTAGCAAGGAAAATGGCCTTAAAACGATCATTCATTCATTCTGAGGTCAGAGTTGCCAGTAGGTTCATCTCTGGACTGTACCGTTTGACCCATTGGCTTCATGGGAATGCCACGCACCTGTTGTTCAAAGTTCACGAACAAAGCTAATATAGATCATACTCGGAAACGCAAAGCCAGAGTAGAAAGACCCTTCCCATGTCTGTTGAATGAATGAATGAACGATTGTTTTAAGGCCATTTTATGTCTGTTATCGTGATTATTTTTACTTATTTATTGTCCCCCGTCGCTCAGCAGAGCGAAAGGGGGACTATGGCTTTCCCCTCCATCCGTGTGTCCGGGCGTGTGTGCGTGTGTGCGTGCGTGCGGGCATGCGTGCGTGCGTGCGGGCGTGCGTGCGTAAGCGAAGGACCGCATTCGAATTTGGTGTGTGGGTGCAACCCACGTCAAAATCCAAGATGGCCGCCGCCATGTATGTCTGAACCTTGTAACCTGCATATCTTGAAAAATAAGCGAAGTACCAACTTCTAATTTGGTGTGTGGGTATATCTCGGCATAAGGACGAACGCTATTGAAAATTGGGTCGCCACGTCAAAATCCAAGATGGCCGCCACCATATATATGTCTGAACCTTGTAAGTGAAATATCTTGAAAAATAAGCGAAGTACCAACTTCTAATCTGGTGTGTGGGTGTATCTCGGCACAAGCAAGAACGCTGTTTAAAATTGGGTCGCCACGTCAAAATCCAAGATGGCCGCCGCCATGTATGTCTGATGCCATGTATGTCTGAACCTTGTAACCTGCATATCTTGAAAAATAAGCGAAGTACCAACTTATAATCTGGTGTGTGGGTGTATCTAGGCATAAGGAAGAATGCTATTGAAAATTGGGTCGCCACGTCAAAATCCAAGATGGCCGCCGCCATGTATGTCTGATGCCATGTATGTGAACCTTGTAACCTGCATATCTTGAAAAATAAGCGAAGTACCAACTTCTAATTTGGTGTGGGTGTATCTCGCCATAAGGAAGAACGCTATTGAAAATTGGGTCGCCACGTCAAAATCCAAGATGGCCGCCACCATATATATATGTCTGAACCTTGTGAGAGAAATATCTCCAAAAATAAGTGAAGTACCAACTTCTAATCTGGTGTGTGGGTGTATCTAGGCACACGGAAGAACGCTGTTTAAAATTGGGTCGCCACGTCAAAATCTAAGATGGCCGCTGCCATGTATGTCTGAATCTTGAGAAGAATATCCTGAAAGATAAGCGAAGTACCAACTTCTAATTTGGTGTGTGGGTGTATCTCGGCATAAGGAAGACCGCTATTGTAAAGTGGGTCGCCACGTCAAAATCCAGGACGGCCGCCACCATATATATGTCTGAACCTTGTGAGCGAAATATCTTGAAAAATAAGCAAAGTACCTTCTGGTGTGTGGGTGTATCTAGGCACAAAGAAGAACGCTATTGAAAATTGGGTCGCCACGTCAAAATCCAAGATGGCCGTCTCCATGTATGTCTGACCCTTGTGAGCGAAATATCATATCATAGCATGTTTTCTGCGTGGTCCACTTTGTCAACTCACATCACTTCCCCGACGGGGGACCTAGGCGTAACGCTTGTATAAATATACTTTTGTTTTTGGCATCATTTGAATATTGCCCCTCTTCCCCTTTTCACATCTCATGGTTGCCATCTCTGGTGTTGCCTTATGCCATCTCAGCCCTGGTGTTGGGCTAGCAGCTAGGGTGCCGGCTTAGGATCCTAGGATCCTGGGTTCGAATCTCGGTCGATCGCCGAATTAATGCCAGGGGGGTTGACTCAGCCTGTCATCCTTCCGAGGTCGGCTAATTGAGTACCAGTTCACTGGTAATTCCCTGTTTGTCGTTGAAGGCGGCAAAACGGGTTGGCGTCAGGAAGGGCATCCGGCCGTAAAACATTGCTTCAAAAAAGGGGACCAAAAAACAACAACTACCACGGTCCCCGAAAAGGCAAACCACCGCTTTGCGGGGAAAAATGGCCTCTAAACGGTGGTATGGTTGCCATCTCTATGTTTATGCCTGTAAGAAAGGTCTTTTTGACTAGATGTATCTGGCCCCTGTTGCTTTGTTCCATTATTTTCCACCCATCAGGTCGCACATCTGGAGCGTACAGGTCATTACCTGACGGTGAAGGATAACCAAGTGGTGCAGCTCCACCCCTCTACGTGCCTCGACCACAAACCTGAGTGGGTGCTCTACAACGAGTTTGTCCTCACCACAAAGAACTACATCAGAACGGTCACCGATGTCAAACCAGAATGGTCAGTGCTTCACTGGGATTGTCGAGCAGAATTGCCTCCAAAGACATTTCCATTATCGCTGCCAATACAACAATGACGATGATTAATGTTGTCGCTCTGTGTACCTCCTGGGGAGTGCAGGCTGATCCGAATTGCCACTCAGTACTACGACATGGCCAACTTCCCAATGTGTGAAGCAAAGCGGCAGCTGGAGCGAATAATGGGCAAGATGGAAAGCAAGGAGTACTAAAGCAGTACTAAAGCACCCCCTTTACTTCACCGGCCTCGTTTGTTCCCATCAAGCGTCTTCAACCTCTTTGGCACCTCGTCGGTGCTCCGTTCGTTGATGAGCTGATTGAGTTAGTTTTTTTTTCTTTTTCTAAAATGCAAATGAACTCGTGTCATTTGCTTTTATTCCAATTAATCATTAAGAAAAAAAAAATTCACTTGTGTAAGTTCAAATAAAACCCGTCCTGTGTTTTTACTTCAGGTAGATTGCAAAAAAGGCACGATGTTCTTCATCAAGCAGTTGGTCATTTGTAGATAATTTTCATTATTCATCACTGTCTGCCTTGTTCCCCAATCCTCCTTCTGCTGCCACTGTACCTTGGCTCTTCAGAGCCGCCCGCTTTCACTTGTGCTTCACCATGCAACCTCGTTGCATACTTAGTGGTGGGACAGTGCTTAGTACGACGCGTTTCTATTTTATTGTTTTTCTCTTTTTTGACCGAGTGTCTGTGCTGCCCCTGTATGAGCGGTGCCATTTCCAGTCTGTTGTTGAAATAAATGTACGAACTCGTAAGTCTTGGCATGCGACGGTTAAAGGGATGTGGAACAGCGGTGCAAGAGGAAATCCATAAACGTTTCCAATGGGAGATGGAAGTGATGGGAACGGAGAAAAATAAAATGAATTTCCGAGTGGACAGTGAAAAATTCTGCCGTTGGTGCAAATGAAGAATATAATCTAGGCTGCCACAGCCATAATAATTAGACGCGAATCTGTGTCGGTGGAAAAATAAGGACAGATTTTTACCCTGCGCTCACGAAGCGAAAAGCGGGGTTAAGCATTCGTGTGCATGCTTGTCTGCATTTTTAAAATTCATTTTCTCGGCAAACGTTTGTCCGATTGACATGAAATTTTCACCATAGGAGGGTCGCCTCCTGTAGAATATTTGTGAATATTATGACGTCATAGGCCACGTGGTACAGGCGCCATCTTGGAAAAACGTTACACCTCTATCTCCCAAACCATTCAATGGAAACATGGCTCATTGTCAAGCACTCACCATGGGGAATAAGATATGTTGTCATAATATGCAGATACGTTGATTCCTTAATTATGACGTCATAATTCGACAAGTGCAACACTTGATCTGATCAGTATGAAAAAAAAAAATCCTCTGCAACTGTTAGTCCGATTGGCACAAAATTTTCAGAATATGAGCGGCTCCAGGTGGTATTTTTAAAATGATAATTATGACGTCATATGTCACATGGTACCAGCGCCATCTTGGAAAAATCGAAAAAAGTTGCACCTCCATGTCTCAAACTGCTCCATGGAAAAAAACCTGAAACATGGCTCATTGTCAAGTACTCCGCTTGGGGAATAAGATATGTTAATGTCATCGGTACTTTAATTATGACGTCATAATTCGACGAGTACAACGCTTGATTCGATCAGTATGAATTTTTTGTCTGCAATTCTTGGTCTGATTGACACAATTTTCACCATAGTAGGGCATCCTCCTGTAGAATATTTCAATTATTATTATGACGTCACAGGTCATGTGGTACAGGCGCCATCTTGGAAAAACTTCGCACCTCTATATCTCTGAAACCACTCCATGGAAAAAATTGAGACCTGGCTCATTGTCACCAACTCCCCATGGGGAATAATATATGTTAATGTCATTGGTGCCTTCGTTATGACATCATAATTCGACAAATACACTTATCCATCCGATTATTATTTCAAAAAATTAAGCAACTGTTGGTCTGATGGACACGAAATTTTCACCATTGGAGCACTGCCTCCTTTAGAATATTTTTTATGATAATCATGACGTCATAGGTCATGTGTTGCAGGCACCACCTTGGAAAAACCGAAAAACGTTGCACCTCTATCTCCAAAACCACTGCATGGAAAAAATTGAAACGTGGCTCATTGTAATTAACTTAATATGGGGAATAGGTGTTAACGATGACATCATTGGTGCCATAATTCGACAAGCACAACACTTAGTCTGATCAGTTTGAAATTTATTGAGCATGATCTATGCAAGAATTATTTAGAGAATATAAATTTATGATATCGCTCACGTGGTCTGGCAGCCATATTGGATAAAAAATTTTAAAAAACGTTCAAAAACAACAGTTGGCTCACACCAAGTTGACTGTGCAGAGTAAGTATTCTATGAATACCATCTAGTTAAAACTCATATTGGTCCTATTGACACAAAATTGTACCACAGGAGCCCCTCCGCCTGCAGGATTTTTTTTTTTATATTCATACTTGTGACGTCATAGGTCACGTGATACAGATGCCACCTTGGAAAAACGTTACATCTCTATCTCCGAGACCGCTCAATGGAAAAAATAAAAATGAAACATGGCTCATTGTCAAGTACTCCCCATGGGGAATAAGATGTTCATGTCATCGGGGCCTTAATTATGACGTAATAATTCGATATGGCCAATGCTTGGTCTGTTCAGTTTGAAATTTCTTGTGTGATCTACACAATTATATTGGAGAACATAAATTTATGATATCGCTCATGGTGTGGCAGCAATATTGGATCAAAGAAAAAAAACCCCTTCAAAAACAGAAGAGTTGGCTCGCACCAAGTTGACTACATAGGGTAAGTATTCTATGCATACCATCTAGTTATTTTTTTCCAACCAAATGTGGAGAGGTATGCAATTGCCATGGGAAAGGTTGAGGGTTGAGGTGAGTTATGGGTTTGAGACCTTCAAAGCAAAATATCAATAGCTTGTCAATTGAGCAACCTTTGCTTGAAGGTGACATTATGGGTGTGTTGGTAACATGAGCTTTTGTTATTTATTTATTTTTTCAGGATATTAGGCTTGTAATGGAGCTGCCAAAACATCGTGCACAAATGGACGTACAGACGGATATACGAGACGTAATACAGGACTGAGACAAGCACAGCCACTGAGCATGGGCAAATTGCTGTTGCCTCCCAGGGAACTCTGGGTACCAGCAACATCACAAAATGTTGGCTCTTCATAGTCTATTCGGCCTTGTATGCACTCCATCCTCTCTGAGGTAAGGGATTGAAGAGCATGCCATGGCAATTAAGTTGTGTACTGTACTGTATTATCCAAGTCTTACAGGAACCTTGGCTTTAAGTCAGAAACTTGGGTTTTCAAGAGGTGCTTTAGGCTAAGTGCACATTTGCATGGTCTTGCTGAAATATTTAATTTTTTTTTCATGGGTGTGATAACTTGCTCGTCTTGTGATCTGCATGTTGCTTTGGAATGTGTAATTTCATGTACTTGTCTGAAACAGCCACACCACTCGAATCTTGTTCAAGTGACCATCAGTCAGCTATTTGAGGAAGGTGCATGCAGAGAGAAATTGACATTCAAGCGGAGATCACTGATGCTTCCCAGTATAGAAATCGTAATAGCGAATTGGTAGCAATTGCGATTCTGCCTCAAAACCTCACGGCGAGGTCACGTCTTTTCGAAGCTGTTCCATGCGCTCACGCTTTCGAAGCTAAGTAATCTTTCACAATTGTGTTTTTGTCGAGACTGTATCTATCTTTCGGTGTGTGTACCTATAGCGTGTCCTTAGGAAAATTTTCGGTGCTAATTTTTCGTACATGTATACACAATCGTCGGTTAATGCGTATCGAGTATTCTGAGGCCTAGTACTCGTAGGCTTAGGCTACCGTACCGTCTCCGACATTGTGGTTTTGTTTTCCTCAGCGGTTCGTCGAATGCGCTGCAATTATTTTCGTTCTCTGTTTCGTCCCAGTCGTTCACCCCATACTTCCTTGTTTAATATCTCGACAAAAAAAAAAAACCCCAAAAAATATTCCCTTCTCAGGTCTTATTCGTTTAATTGTTCTTATTTGTTCGTTCGTTCTTCGTTCACGTTGTTCGCGATCATGCGATCACGTGGTTAGAAATGTATAATCTCTCCCCTGAACAACTATTTTCTCTCATATATTATAACACCTTTTTCTTCTTCTCTTACAAAAGGATCTCTTATCCTCCCCCATCCAAAACCTTGATTTTTTTCTACCCCCGCTAATTTCGGTCCCCTTGTGTTTTGTACCTCTCCCCCCCCCCCCCCTTCCCATGCCTCCTCCCCCCAAGCCCTCTTCCTCCCACACTTCTCCCTGCTCTCAAATGTTGTGTTTGTGTGCTTCCCCTTCTCTCCCCATCTTGTCTTCTGCTCCCTCTTTTTGTATATTTTGCTTGTCTGGTTGATTTGTTTGTGAAATAAATGTTAGCTCTTTCACGAGCCGCTCTTTTAGCTTTTTGTTAGCTCTTTGTCAGTATACAAAAAAAAAAATGAAAGCAAACAAATTCTTGTCCCCCGCCCTTTCGATGAGGTCCGGCTTCCTCATGACTATCTCGACCTGATTAGATCATGTCGGTGATTGGATGAATTATGTTACCATGGCAACCATCTCAGTAACTTCAGTTGGCTTCCCATGGGGAGTTGGCTTCAACCATCTCAGTAACTTGGCTTCTGTAAACAATATTTCAAAAACTTCAACATTTCACTTTCATATTGCAGATCTATTCCTCATACCAACCACAAGGTGGGGTACCTAAACTATCAGCTCATTCTTTTCCAATGAACTGGCATCCATAATTGAAAATGAACTTTAATTTTTATTTTTTTTCCTGGAGGTCAAAATCGAATGGTAATGGTTGTAATAGTTCTGCCAAAGATTACAATTGTGGATGATAAAAAAGTGAACATTTATGTTCAAAGCAAAGTTTACACAAATTGCTTGATGGTTTAGGACTTAGGTGAACTAGCAACGGTACCCGCCCTATGGGCGGCGCTTCAATTGGGGGGCCCAAATTAAAAAGCAAAATGTCAGAAATTGAAGTTTTTATTTTATTTTAAACGATTCATATAAACATCCGTTAAATCATATCACACGCAAATCA
The DNA here is from genome assembly GCF_964187855.1 of Myxine glutinosa. Classification (NCBI taxonomy): domain Eukaryota; kingdom Metazoa; phylum Chordata; class Myxini; order Myxiniformes; family Myxinidae; genus Myxine; species Myxine glutinosa. The sequence goes on from NC_136261.1 coordinate 346,184,451, forward strand.
TCAAAATCTAAACACTTTGTAGAATTTCAATAAAAACCACATCACTGTTCATATCGGTAAATATTATTCCATTGTGTTTGGAAAAACAATATGGCCCATTTTACTCCAGGGCGTCCCAGGATGACCCACCCAGAATTTCGTTGCGATCGGTTCAGCCGTTTTTGCGGTACCTGGGAACGGACGGACGGACATTTGGTGAATTATAGTAAGATGATTCTCGCTTTGGGTTGGAATCTCACCCAGGCCCAATGAAAATTATTGGGTTTGTTATTCAAAAAGCGGGACACCAAGACTATACACTTATTAAGACCTCCCTCTGGAAACCATAAAAATGTCTGGTGGGTTCAGGTTCAGCTCCGAGCAATTCAAGGTTGGGGCCAAAGTTTCCTTGCAGCTTCAGACTTTCTCCAACCAATGTTTGGCGGAATCTCTCAAGCGGGACCTTGCCCTTTCAGTGACATCCACCCACTCCAAGAATGTTCTATAACCACACCACAAGTAATTCCGAAATACCTCTGTAGGACATCTCAAACCACCAACTTTTCCATTATTTCTTATCCAGCCTGTGGTTGCTGGTTGCATCATGGGTTGCTGGGAGCATGGCTTGTCCGCTGATGCAGTGCCCCCCTGTTTCCAGTAAGTTTCTTCCATCAGATTCAACGGATCTTATGCGTGTGACAATGTGTGATAGATCTTGCATGGTGCCGGCGATAACTTGCCTTCTCTTCGGAAAAGACAGTCGGACCTTTGACCTCCACCAACGACAGGTGCTGGCACACGTGTCCGCCGGTTTAAAGTCCAAAAACCCACCCAAGAGAGTTTTGCTCAAACCTCCAGGCTGTCGTTCCAACCCTAAAGTGCATCACGATAACCCATTTATCTCATTGCATCAACTTTATTAGCATTTTACAATTTCATCTCAACTTTGATGATGATGCCCTTCATTGTTGGAAAGCGTGTCTTGGAGCGGATGTTGATGTGAACTTGTGATGTGACCAATTGCACATTGCCCCTTTTGGTAGTACATTTGTCCATTATGCCATCGAGAGATCTTTTCCTGGATTAATGATTCATTTACAGGGCCTTCAGAAAGTATTCACACCCCTTGACTATTTTCACATTTTGTTGTCACAGCCTGAATTTAAAATGGATTAAATCGAGATTTTTTGAAATTGATCTACACATAATATCAAAGTCGAATTTATTTTCTAGATTAAAAAAATAAAAATTTTTATTAAAAATTCAAAGCTGAAATGTCTTGAGTCAATTATTCAACCTATTTGCTATGACACTCCAACATGAGCTCACGTGCATCCAATTTCCTTTGTGTCTACAACTTGATTGGACATGATTTAGAAAGAAACACACCTCGCTTATATAAGTTGACACAGTTGACAGTGCATGTCCGATTAGATTTTTGGGGGGGGGGGGGCAATCCCCCCTTACCCCTCCCCCCCCGTACACCCTCTTCGAGGCCGATTTTTTTTTATATGCCGTGAACATATTTTGGTACATCACGGGTGATGAAGGTTGTGGTCAGGTTTCATCGAAAGTGTGTAGTTTCAGAGGAAAAACCAGATTCATATTTTGGGGGTAAAACCTGGATCCACTTTGAACCCCGGTAGACCCTCTTCCCCCCCCCCCCCCCCTTAGACCCTTACCTTTTTTCATGCCGTGAACAAACTCGAGTTGCAACATACCAAATATAATTTGTGGCAAGTTTGGTCATTTTTTTCGATTGACTTGAAAGTTGAACATAATTTGCATATCGAGTCTCTGAATTGGGAAAACAACTATTTTTGAGGTGAAAAGGTCAAATGTCAGCTTTAGGTCAAACTTCTAAAATCATCAATTTTCATCTGCATAATAATCAATTTCCATTCGATTGACCCACGTTTTGATTATGATGGTCAATTTTAATCTTGATGAAATGGACAATTTTTTGTATGCATGGCAACCTTTTTTTGGAGGTAGGTGGTGGGGAGGGGCGGATTTTGCAAATATCGTGATATGCACATCTTCTTTTATTTATTTTATTTATTTGACGTTTATTTATTTATTTGACTTTTTTAAAAATTGTTTTATTCATTTATGTCGAAACTTCATAGAATCGAGAAGGGCTTGGTCGATATTCACAATATTGTTATTGTACACGGTCAGATCACGCCACGCCCCTCGTCTCCCCCCCCCCCCCCCTAGTGGATGCAACTTGTATTTTTTTTCACCTGTAAACGGAGCTTGAACGTAATCTGTAAACAGCTGCGCCTCCAGAAAATGATGCAACCAGCAGCCAAAGTCTACATACGAAACAACAACTGACACCATATTTCCTTCGTGGAGGGAGAGGGTATTGCGAGTTTAATAAAAGGTATAAAGTTACACCAACACAATGTGCTACCACCAGATACACCGCTTAATAATCTTGTCATGCTAAGAGTGTAAAACAGTGGTTACAAAATAACAACTTGTTGAATTACTTTAAATAAAATAAAAAGTGTGATAAGGAAGTCCTGTGAATATCGTTGACAAGTTAGATTTCGGCATTTTTCTATTACGAAGCTGCATCCCACGACCTCGTCCAATTGACTCCATCCAGTGTCTCGTCTGATTGCAATGCCCGCCTCTTTCGCCCCGCCCACTTTCGTACGTCCCGCCTGCTCTCTGCAACAGCCACGCCCCTACCACACCCCTTCCTACTGCGACGCTCCGCCCTATCTCATTCTCACTGTTCCCGCAAATCATGGCGTCTTGCTTTACGCTGCTGAACGACTTCTTCGTCGACGGGCTCGATGGAGGCGGCTTAACACAGGTAGAGCTGGACGGAGGGAAATGCGGGAACAAGGATAAATCCACTTCTGTCCCATTCATTGTATCTCACTCTTGTGAAGGACGCTTTTCGCTTCTTCAAAATAATACAAATTAAGTAACTGCTTATTTTATGGCAATAAAGCAACCGTTAATTTTTTTTATTGCACTTTATTAATACCTTCTTGTCGAGTTGATGAGTCCATTAAAATGGAAATTATGATTGATTGTTGTTTTGAGCTTTTGGAAACCGTGTCAAGTTTGACTCGGTAATCAGAAGGAGGGAGCAAAGGACTGGTGCAATGAAGATGGGAGATTGATTGAAGGGGAAGTAAAGATAAGGAAGTGACTTTGAGCTTTTGAGGTGTGTGTTGTTTGTGTGTCTTTTGTTTGTGTGTGTTTTTTTTTGTATGTTTGTGCATTTGTGAGTGTGTGTTTTTGTTTGTTTGTGTTTGTGCATTTGTGAGTGTGTTTGTGGGTGTTTTTGTTTGTGCATTTGTGAGTGTGTGTGTGTGTGTGTTTGTGGGTGTTTTTGTTTGTGTTTGTGCATTTGTGAGTGTGTGTTTGTGGGTGTTTTTGTTTGTTTGTGCATTTGTGTGTGGGTGTTTTTGTTTGTTTGTGCATTTGTGTGTGGGTGTTTTTGTTTGTTTGTGTGTTTGTGCATCTGTGTGTGTGTTTGTGGGTGTGTTTGTGCATTTGTGTGTGTGTGTGTGGTTGTGTTTGTGCATTTGTGTGTGTGTGTGTGGTTGTATTTGTGCATTTGTGTGTGTGTGTGTGTGATAGTGTTTGTGCATTTGTGTGGGTGTGTGTGTGATAGTGTTTGTGCATTTGTGTGGGTGTGTGATTGTGTTTGTGCATGTGTGTGTGTGTGTGTGTGTGTGTGTGGTTGTATGTGTGTGTGTGTGTGTGTGTGTGTGTGTGTGTGTGTGTGTGTGTGTGTGTGTGTGTGTGTGTGTGTGTGTGTGTGGTTGTATGGTTGTTTGTTTTTGTGTGTTTGTGTGTGTGTGTGTGTGTTTTGTTTGTTTGTGTGTTTGTGCATTTGTTGGTGTTTTTGTTTGTTTGTGTTTGTGCATTTGTGAGTATGTGTGTTTGTCGGTGTTTTTGTTTGTTTGTGTTTCTGCATTTGTGTGTGTGTGTTTGTGGGTGTTTTTGTTTGCATGTCTGTGTGTGTGTTTGTGGGTGTTTTGTTTGTTTGTGTGTCTGTGTTTGTGTGTGTGTGTGTGTGTGTGTGTGTGTGTGTGTGTGTGTTTGTGGATTTTTTTGTTTGTATGTTTGTGTTTGTGCATTTGTGAGTGTTTGTGGGTGTTTTTGTATGTTTGTGTTTGTGCCTTTGTGTGTGTGTGTGTTTGTGTGTGTTTTTGTTTGTATGTTTGTTTGTATTTTTTTTTTTTTTTTTTTTTTATTTTTTTTTGTATACAAGATCGAGGCTCGTTAAAGAGCGAACATTAATCACACAGAAAGACAAACAGACACATAAAACAAATAACATCGGGAGCGGTAGACAAGATGGGGAGAGAGGGGGAAGGACACAAACACAACATTTGAGAGCAGGGACCGAGAGACATGGAGACATCGAGAGATCTGTGGGAGGGAGAGGGCTTTGGGGGGGAGGCGTGTGGAGGGGGGGAGGCATGTGAAGGGGGGGAGGCATGTGAAGGGGGGGGGGTGGGAGAGGTATAAACATATGGACACTGCCAGGATTTCCAGGAAATAAGTTGGAATTTCAAACAAGGTGGATCTGGGGTGAGTTAGTGGGGGTAGAAAAGATCAAGGTTATGGATGGGGGAAGATAAGAGATGGTGGTGAACAGCTGTTTTAAAGACCTGGAGGGAGGAGAGGGATTGAAGGGAGTGTGGGAGTTTGTTCCACAGGCGGGAGAAAAGAGGAATGAAAGAGTGAAGGTGAGCAGAGAGCCGAGATTTCGGCAGTTTAACCATCAGAGGGTTGCTGGCAGATCTTGTGCGACCTGTAGGAATATTTGGGGGACAGAGCACAGAGAGAGCTGGGGGAGCAAGGCCGGAGAGGAGTCGGTAGAAGACAGAAAGACCACCTACCTGCCTGCGGTGAGTGAGTGAAAGGCCCTCAGAGATAGCTTCATCGCGGGAGATTCCAATGATTTTGAAAGCTTTGGATTCAACAGCGTGAAGCCGAGCCAGGTGTGAGGCAGGAGCACCAGCCCATAGGGGAGAACAGTATTCCATTGAGCTGCGGATGAAAGCCTTGTATGTGGTGAGGTATGTTTGTGTTTGTGCATTTGTGTGTGTGTGTGTGTTTGTGGGTGTTTTTGTTTGTGTTTGTGCATTTGTGTGTGTGTTTGTGGGTGTTTTTGTGTGTTTGTGTGTGTGTTTGTGGGTGTTTTTTTTTTTTTTTTTTTTTTTGCTTGTGTTTGTGCATTTGTGTGTGTTTGTGGGTGTTTTTGTCTGTTTGTGGATTTGTGTATGTTTGTGCATTTGTGTGTGTTTTTGTGGGTGTTTTTGTTTGTTTGTATGTTTGTGTTTGTGCATTTGTGGGTGTTTTTGTTTGTTTGTGCATTTGTGTTTGTGCATTCATGGGTGTATGTGGTTTTGTTTGTATGTTTGTGCATTTGTGTGTGTGTGTGTGTGTGTGTGTTTGTTTGTGTTTGTGTGTGTATGAGTTTTTGTTTGTGCATTTGTGTGTGTGTGTGTGTGTGTGTGTGTGCATGCATTTGTGTGTATGTGTTTCTGTTTGTGTGTTTGTGCATTTGCATGTGTGTGTGTGTGTTTTGGTTGTGTGTGTGTTTTGTTTGTGTTTGCGTTTTTGTTTGGGTGTTTGTGCATTTGTGTGTGATTGTGTTTGTGTGTGTGTGTGTGTGGTTGTGTTTGTGCATTTGTGTGTGTGTGTGTGTATGTGGGTGTTTTTGTTTGTTTGTATGTTTGTGTTTGTGCATTTGTGTGTTTGTGGGTGTTTTTGTTTGTTTGTTTGTGTGTTAGTGTTTGTGCATTTGTGTGTGTGTTTTTGTTTGTGTGTTTGTGTTTTTTTGTGTGTGTGTGTGTGTGTGTGTGTGTGTGTGTGTGTGTGTGTGTGTGTGTGTGTGTGTTTTGTTTTGTGTGCGTTTTTGTTTGTGTGTATGTGCATTTCTGTGTGTGTGTGTTTGTGCTTTTGTGTGTGTGTGTGTGTGATTGTGTTTGTGTGTGTGTGTGTGTGTGTGTGTGTGTGTGTGTGTGTGTGTGTGTGTGGTTGTTTGTGTTTTTGTGTGTGTGTGATTGTGTTTGTGCATTTGTGTGTGTGTGGGTGTGTGCGTTTTTGTTTGTGTGTTTGTGCATTTGTGTGTATGATTGTGCATTTGTGTGTTTGTTCGTGTGTGTGGTTGTGCATTTGTGTGTGTGTGTGTGTGTGTGTGTGTGTGTGTGTGTGTGTGTTTTGTTGGTATGTTTGTGCTTGTGCATTTTTGTGTGTTTGTGTGTGTTTTGTTTGTGTGTGTGTGTGTGTGTTTTGTTTGTTTGTGTGTTTGTGCATTTGTGTGTGTGTGTGTTTGTGGGTGTTTTTGTATGTTTGTGTTTGTGCATTTTTGAGTGTGTGTGTGTTTGTGGGTGTTTTTGTTCTTATATATGTGTTTGTGGGTGTTTTTGTTTGTGTGTGTGTGTGTGTTTGTGGGTGTTTTTGTTTGTATGTTTTTGTGCATTTGTGAGTGTGTGTGTGTTTGTGAGTGTTTTTGTTTGTTTGTATGTTTGTGTTTGTGCATTTGTGAGTGTGTTTGTGGGTGTGTTTGTGCGTGTTTGTATGAGTATGTGTGTGTGTGTTTGTATGTGTGTGTTTGTGAATTTGTGTGTGTGTGTGTGTGTGTGTGTGTGTGTGTGTGTGTGTGTGTGTGTGTGTGTGTGTGTGTGTGTGTGTGTGTGTGTGTGTGTGTGTGTGTGTGTGTGTGTGTGTGTGTAACATTTATTATGTAACAGAAACATAAATTATTATTATTTCTAACATGGTGCTGGTGCTCCAAGAGTGTGGAAACATTAAGTACAGGGATGTGAGTAGGTTGAGTTCCTTCTTCCCACTGTGTCTCTATTTTGGGAATGCTTGATGTAAACACTCTCCGTACCCTTGATAATGAAAACAGTTGCATTTTACCTTGATCAATATAACCATGCAGCATGATGCAGAGCTTGCGTTTGTGATGTATTATTAAAGTGTGGTGGCACAACTCAAAGGCTGGGGTTCTAAGCACAGCATGGTCCATTGGTCCAAGGGCAGCACCTTGGTGATGGCGAGTATCCAGGGGGTGATTCCACCATACATTCCTGAGTTTTCAGCATTTTTGAAGTCTTTGGTGAGATATTTTTCGAGTGTCCACTCTCAGTCTGCGAGGTTGGTGGTTCGAACCCTGGCTCGGTCATTCATTCCAAAGACTTTAAAATGATACGTGCTGCTTCCTTGCTTGGCCTTCAGCATTTAACAAGGATAGGGCACAGCCAAATAATCAGAGGTTGGCAACAATTGTGGAAGCTTGATGGACCTAATGTCCTCCTCTTGCGTTGAACCTCCTTGCAAGAAAACTTGTATCAAGGTCTTAGGTAGACTGTCCTGAGGTGTCTTTACCTCCGCCACCGAAGGTGAACGGAGGTTATGTTTTCACCCGTGTCTGTTTGTGTGTCTATTTGTCTATGAGCAGGATATCTCAAAAAGTTATGGACGGATTCGGACGGAACTTGGTGGACCTTTGGGGGAATGTCCATGCTTTGTTCTTTTTAATGCTGAGCATCAAGGAAAAGAGCAGCACGTGCTATTTTTGAAGTCTTTGGTTTTAACCCCTCAGCCCAAATTGGGCTAAGGGGTATTGTTACGGATACCGGCCCTAATTATGGTGGTTCTTGTTATCATGGTTGATTCTAGATGATGCTTATTGTGGTTAAAAGGGTTAAAAGCACTCCTGGTAAAATGTGGCCGGAAATCGGATCGTGACCCGGAAGAGATAAGGAGGGGAGGGGGAAGAAGCGGCCGAAGATCGTAAGCAGACGTTTCTGATTGCAGCTCCGGACCGAGCAGTCAAACGTACAGTACAAGGGAACTTTGCGTCCTTGAAAAGAAGTCCGCGCGATAGGAGATCGCCGGATTGCTGCGGAGCCTGCATAGTCGGATATCCTCACTGAGGTTGCCGAGTATCCTTACCTCCAAACCCGGGTGTGAGAGAAAGCCGTCTGCCATCTTCGCCACGCGCACAACCGGCAGTGACCAGGTTTTTGTGTCGCGTCGGCCTGGCGTTATTCTCCGGCTTGCCGGGGACGGCTGTACAAGACAGTGGCTTTTGGAGGGCTATTGACGAGACTCGCGGATTGCACCGCAACCGTGTACGTACCAGAAATCGGCTCTGGGAGGTTTCCCATTCTACCGCTATCGGGCTGGGGATTGGATCACGTGACCTGCGGGTTGGTTCGATGGTCTACGCCTCCCCTGATTGGAATCGGAAATTGATTCCACGATCGCTGGAGCGAATCGACGTCGCCTGGGAGGAGTACAGATACATTGGGGAAAGGGCCGTGAATTTTGGGGTTAAGGGACTCGATAAGGTGGTGCCACCTGTAGATAGGAATTATATGGTGAAGGGCTGTGCTAATTGGGGTCGTGATTCCTGTGTGGGATTTATAATATATTGTGGTTTGTTCGTAACCCATGGTGTGGACTAGTTATTGATTGGCTTGTTTTCAACCAAGGACAACACATCTTTCTGCCGGGGACTTCCTCGGGGTTCGGAGGTTTACCGAGACTAGAGGATAGGGGAGGACCCCGTAACAGTATGTATTGTCGTCATGGGCGTCGTCTGGGCGTCCGTCAACTTTTGGTTTCCGTCAATTTCAAGGAGAACGGCTTGTCCGATTAAATCAATTTTTGCAGTGTGTGTTGGGGTTGAGTAGAGGAAGGTTCCTTTCGAAAATGGGCGTGCTGCGATTTTCAATATGGCCGTCACGGCAGCCATCTGGGCTTCCGTCAACTTTTGGTTTCCGTCTATTTCGAGCAGAACGGCTTGTCCGATTAAATTCATTTTTGCAGTGTGTGTTGGGGTTGAGTAGAGGAAGGTTCCTTTCGAAAATGGGCACGCTGCGATTTTCAATATGGCAGCCATATTGAAATTGGTTTCCACATGCATGGGCTGAGGGGTTACGCCTGCTTTGCGGTGCGATTTATTTTTTAAAGTCAGCCAGGCCTTGAACCGCCGACCTCCCACACTCGGAGCAGACGCTTTAACCTTTGCACCATCGAGTCTGGTTAAACCCTTTCTTCTTCGATCATGCTTCGATCAACGTTCTGAACTGATTACATCCATTGCTTACCTCTCCGCCTTCGCAGGCCAACGCTAGCTTCCACGATTAAGATTAGCTCTCCATTCTGGTCACAAGAAAAGTTCCACTAATCTTCAAAACTTTTAATGTTTGGGACAAAAAAAGTCATCGCATTCATTTACAGCTGCTGAAATGGACTGAGGCTGGGGGTCGCTTTTTAAACAAAATTTAAACCAACCGTTGAAGAAGTTTCCCATTGTAGGAACTCTTGCACGGCACGTAATCTTCAAAATATGAGAGGTCTTTGGTGTTGGGCTGATGCTCCATTACCGAAGGTACAAGATGAAGTCCTCCTGTATCCCGGTTGGGAGCTATGTCAACCTGGAGCTCCTTTCTGTACCCTAAATTATTTCGACAAGGAATGGTTAAGTCTTGCATTAATAGTCTTCTGGTCCAACAGCTGATGTGGTCTCTCTTCGGTTTCCTGTCACGTGTCACAATTTGCCAGGATCTTTGAAACAACAAAAGTGGAATGTCTCAACATCATTCTGTAGTCACCAATTGTGGAAGTAAACGAAGTCACGTTCTTCATCGCTTTTCCTACATCCAAAGACCTCTCTTGTAGTGATGTATTGAGAACGTTCACAAACCCAAGACACTTAGAATATGGCAAGGCACACAATTAATTAATTCAACTCTTAAATGGAGTTCAAGATATATGAATCGGCTGTTCCTGGTGTTCTTAAATTCGGTTGTTTCGCAAGGACTGCTAAAGTTTCTACTGTGGATGGTAAGAAATGCAAAATTGCAGAAAAAAACGTCCGGACATTCCACCGATTTATTGCGACAAAGCTCTTTCACTTTGGCCCTTTAAGTAGCACAATGTGCACGTCCAAGTTCTCCTCCAAAACATGCTGATTTTGGGAGGAAACTCTATAATACCCCGTTGAGCAGTGCTCTTCCTCTTTCTCACAGCAGGGATGATGTGGAGAACACCAAAATGAGAGTGCGGAACTGCGTTCGAAGTCTTGCTCCCACCTTGCCGGCCATGATTCCTGCACCGTCATAGCACGGCTTTCTCGTTTTTGCTTGATTCAGGCCAACTTGCTGTGTAAACACTAACTCTTGAGCTAAATTGTCTCCTCGGGTGTGTTCTCTTAGCAAGCTGCTTGGCAAGCGGAACAAGGTATCAAGGGCTAGGGTGTGTTCCGTTGGCAAGATGCTTGGCACGCAGAACCAGGTATCAAGGGCTAGGGTGTGTTCCGTTGGCAAGTGGAACAAGGTATCAAGGGCTGGGGTGTGTTCCGTTGGCAAGCGGAACAAGGTATCGAGGGCTAGGGTGTCTTCCGTTGGCAAGCTGCTTGGCAAGCAGAACCAGGTATCAAGGGTTAGGGTGTGTTCCGTTGGCAAGCGGAACGAGGTATCAAGTGCTAGGGTGTGTTCCGTTGGCAAGCGGAACAAGGTATCAAGGGCTAGGGTGTGTTCCGTTGGCAAGCGGAACAAGGTATCAAGGGCTAGGGTGTGTTCCGTTGGCAAGCGGAACAAGGTATGAAGGGCTCGGGTGTGTTCCGTTGGCAAGCGGAACAAGCTATCATGGACTATGGTGTGTTCCGTTGGCAAGCTGCTTGGCACGCAGAACCGGGTATCAAGGGCTAGGGTGTGTTCCGTTTGCAAGCGGAACAAGGTATCAAGGGCTAGGGTGTCTTCCGTTGGCAAGCTGCTTGGTAAGCAGAACCAGGTATCAAGGGCTAGGGTGTGTTCCGTTGGCAAGCGGAACGAGGTATCAAGTGCTAGGGTGTGTTCCGTTGGCAAGCGGAACAAGGTATCAAGGGCTAGGGTGTGTTCCGTTGGCAAGCGGAACAAGGTATCAAGGGCTAGGGTGTGTTCCGTTGGCAAGCGGAACAAGGTATGAAGGGCTCGGGTGTGTTCTGTTGGCAAGCGGAACAAGCTATCATGGACTATGGTGTGTTCCATTGGCAAGCTGCTTGGCAAGCAGAACAAGGTATCAAGGGCTGGGGTGTGTTCCATTGGCAAGCAGATCAAGGTATCAAGGGCTGGGGGGTGTTCCATTGGCAAGCGGAACAAGCTACCAAGGGCTGGGGGGTGTTCCATTGGCAAGCGGAACAAGGTACCAAGGGCTGGGGGGTGTTCCATTGGCAAGCAGAACAAGGTATCAAGGGCTGGGGGGTGTTCCATTGGCAAGCGGAACAAGGTATCAAGGCCTAGTGTGTGTTCTGTTGGCAAGCGGAACAAGGTATCAAGGGCTGGGGTGTGTTCCGTTAGCAAGTGCTTGGCAAGCAGAACAAGGTATGAAGGGCTAGGGTGTGTTCCGTTAGCAAGTGGAACAAGGTATCAAGGGCTGAGGGGTGTTCCATTGGCAAGCGGAACAAGGTATCAAGGGCTGGGGGGTGTTCCATTGGCAAGTGGAACAAGGTATCAAGGGCTGGGGGATGTTCCATTGGCAAGCGGAACAAGGTATCAAGGCCTAGTGTGTGTTCTGTTGGCAAGCGGAACAAGGTATCAAGGCCTCGTGGGTGTTCCGTTGGTAAGCGGCTTGCTATCGCTTTCTAAGCCAGCCGTTCCATATCAACCACTTTGCCAGGCGCTCGCCTTGCCACTCGGCAGGCAGAGCAAGCGATTGAGAGAGGTGCTTCATTATGTTAGGAAAAATGGCCGCCATAGTCGGATCTGAAATTATGCTCCAACTAATGAAATGTTCAGAGGCATACCCCTGTTATGTATACTGATGATGTTATCGAAAAGTGCATTTCATACTTTTATTGTTACTTCCACCTTTCATCCTCATTCTTCAAAATCTACAAACATGCAACCTCCCCAAAATGCACAGTGGTGGGTGTATAGATAAGCTCGGCAGGGGGTTCCTCCTTCTGAATCCTCATTTATTTATCTTTCTTTCCCCCTGCCAACACAATAAATTTGTTTGGGGAAGTTGACACAAGATGATCGAGTAAATCTGAAAATGACGGCCCAGACAGACGATGGCATTGTTTACATTGGAGACCGCCACATTGTTAAGCGGTGCCAAGCATCACGTTCCGTTGGAGTGCTTGCTTGAGCGCTTTGAGCAAAGTAAGCTGCTTGGCAAGCGGTAAGCAAGCCGTTTGCTGATGGAATAACCCCCCCCCCCCCCCCCCCTGTTGTGCTTTCACTGACATCTATGAAAGTAATGAACTCATCTCTAATCTGGTTGGGTAGCGAATTGTGTCTGTAGCTTTGTTCCCCCTTAGCACAGTCGCTCGCATCATCAGCTGACAGGAAAAACTCAGATCCCACACAATCCGACATCATCTTTCTGGTTGCTACTGTATGTTTTGGATAAGTTGGCGCCTTTTTTAACATTCTCAAGGTGTTCCTCTTGAATTCTCTCCACAGCATTTACTCTGTATTGATGTCAAACTCTACAGAGTCCTGTGTTAATACCGTCTCGCATATATGGGTACGCCATGCTGCGTGTGTAACGAAGCTACGAGAATTTATTGCAGGTACCATATCAGTCACCGCGATCTTTGATGTGATGCTAGATCAAAGGACTCCTCTGCACTCCAGCCACACGGAAGCACAAGCTGAGGCCTTCCCTTTCTCCAACCGCTGTCTGCTAGTTTTTCCTCCGACCTGCAGGGTAGTGTTTCCCCACATAGCATGGGATCAAGGTGGGTCGCTCAGGCAGTCAGGCATGGTCGCAGAATGCCTCGGAATCCAGGCAACGTCGCCCCCTTTCAGATTCAGAGCACATGGGTACGATCCGCAGCCATCTGTCTTCCCAGGCTGAATAGCTTGTTGATGGACTTCATGGAGTCTGGAAGAGAATCCGGTATAGAATGTCGTGCAGACTCAGTACCGTTGGCCACCTTGAGCTGCCCGACTGGGTGAGCTTTTCCCGGGAGTGGTTTTGGGACGTGTTAGTCATTGAAGAGTTATGGAGTTATTGGCCTCGTGCTGGTTCCATTTTGCATGCGGGCTGGAGACAACACTGCCAGACCCCACATCCCAATACACAGCGGCCTTTGGTGGCCTCAAGACGGACCTCAAGTCCAACGTATGGAAGCCTAAAACCTTGCCCAAAATTTTGGACCTATAGGTGCTCCGGTTCAGCCGTGAAAAAGTAACAAACAAATGCACAAACAAACACACAAACACTTGAAAATACTTACAAGATTACGGGTTGCTTGTTTTGTGTGACATACATGTACATGCTATGTTTGTACTCCACAGTGCCCATTGCACTTGGACGAGAAAGTATCTCTTTAAAAATGTGGAGGGAGCAGGTGTGGTAACTTGCCCCCAGAGCTTTCCCCCGATCCGCCGCTATTTGGGGGCTAACTAAGGGTTCAAAGGTAGCACACTCACCTTTGAGCTGACTAGTCCAGGTTAGATTACTGACCCGACTATAAACTGCCATCCCTGGTGTTTCAACAGGCAAGGAATTTCCGCAAGAAGCATGCTATCCTCCAGATGGGATGTAATTTCAGGTCCTGTAATTTGGTCCAAAATGCCGTAAAACAATACGGTGGAATTCTTGTGATATTCTTTCACTATGGCAACTCTGTTCTTCACTTAGCTGAGACACTTTCATCCATCACCCAATCTGTAAAAAAAGAAAACGATATAATCAGAGCCTTCTAATGATTGCATTGTAGCGGTTACCGGTAGCATGACACAATTACCCTGCACCGCCGATGACGCAACCGGCGAGCGGTCACGTGTCCGGACTCGCCCGGGCGTGTTGAGACTTGCCTTTACCGGGCGAACGCTTGCCTTGCATACCATGCCCCGTTGAGAGGCATGGCTTATCTATTTGCATACCACGCCCCGCCTGAGAGGTGTGGCTATTGTGTGTTGAGTTTCTGATATATATTGCCACCCGTTCGATGGGCTGATTCAGTGCTTTGGAGTTCGTTTGAGTGAGCTGGGAATAAATAGCTCAGAGAAACCTAATTCCTGGCGTTGTCCATTTTGTCCGATTTTATCGTGCGAGCACAGCTCCCACAATTGGTGACCCCTTTCTACGAACACGGCGATGGAGTCAGCTGTAGCTTTGAAGCTCCCGGGCTTTTGGGAATCTCACGCGGCCGTTTGGTTTGCTCAAGCCGATTCTCAATTCGCCCTGCGGAACATTAAGGAGGACACGACGCGCTACCACCACGTGGTCTCCGCGCTCAACGCCTCCTCCGCTTCCCAGGTTCTGAGCTTCCTACAGCACCCGCCGGACGCCGACAAATACGGTGCACTCAAAGACCTACTCCTCGGTGCGTTTGGACTCACGGAGACTGAACGCGCCTGACAACTACTACACCTCCCGGAGCTGGGCAAGGCCCGTCCGTCCGAAAGCATGGACCACATGCTTGCTCTTCTCGGTGACCACAGCCCGGACTTCCTCTTCCGCGAGCTGTTCCTCCAGCGGCTACCCGGGCAGGTACGGTTAGCTTGGGCTAATTCGCCCATCACGGACCCTCGCGCCCTGGCCAAGGAGGCCGATAAATTTTGCTCGGCCAGGCGACACGTCGGAACGGCGGCCTGGGACCCTGGGCCGACCGAGGCAACGCCCGCGCCACGACCGGCGCCTCCACCGGCCGAGTCAGCGCCACTGGCAGCAGCGGCCGCCGCGACGCCCCGTCGACCGAACCCGACGCGACCGCCGGAGCCTCCACCAGAGCGGACCATGTGCTATTACCACGCCAGGTTCGGGCAGAAGGCCAGAACGTGCCGCCCACCGTGCACTTTCGGCGGGTCGGGAAACAACCAGGCCTGCGCTCGCTGCCTGCCATGAGCGTCGGCCATTCAGGCAGCCTTCTGTTTATCACGGACACGGAGTCCGGGCGGCGTTTTTTGTGTGACACTGGCGCTCATCTGAGCGTGGTACCCGCCTCGGTGGAGGACAAACAGGCTGCGCTTTGCGGCCCGGCTTTGGTCGCCGCAAACGGTTCCTCCATCCGCACCTTCGGTTCGCGCAGCATCGCATTCTGCTTCGGGGGCCAGCGCTTCAGGTGGGACTTCATCATGGCGAACGTGCCCATGGCCTTGCTGGGTGCAGATTTTATTTGCGCGCATGGGCTTTTGGTCGACGTCAAATGGCGTCGGCTCATCAACGCGGAGACCTTCAGCTCGCTCGCTTGCTCATTGAGCGGCTCCGCTCCGACCAAGCTAGCCTGCGCGCTCCCGGCCGTGGACGATTTCACCCACCAACTCGCCGAGTTTCCCGCCCTCACGCAGCTGACGTTTTCGGCCGTCGCCGTCAAGCACGGCGTCGAACACCACATCCCGACCACATGTCCACCGGTCGACGCCAGGGCTCGCCGCCTCGACCCGGCCAAACTCGCCATAGCGAAGGCGGAATTCGACACGCTGGAGCGATTGGGAATTGTGCGGCGCTCGAATAGCGTGTGGGCCTCGCCCCTGCACATCGTGCCCAAACCGGGTGGTGGATAGCGACCATGCGGCGATTACCGCCGCCTCAACGACGCCACCACCCCCGACCGGTACCCGATACCACACCTACAGGACTTTTCCGCCCGTTTGGCGGGGCGGGCGATCTTCTCCAAGGTCGACCTCATTCGGGGCTACCACCAGGTACCTGTCCGGCCGGCCGACGTTCCGAAGACGGCTGTAATTACACCTTTTGGCCTCTTCGAGTTCCTCCGAATGCCGTTCGTCCTTAAGAACGTGGCCCAGGCCTTCCAGCTGCTGATGGACAGTGTGCTGCGCGATCTCACCTTTCTGTTCGTCTACCTGGATGACATTCTCATCGCCAGCACTTCCCGGGCGGAGCACCTCGTCCACCTGCGCACGCTTTTTGAGCGCCTCGGCCAGCACGGCCTCATCATCAACCCGGCGAAATGCCAGTTTGGCGTAACGGTCGTCGACTTCCTGGGGCACCGCATCACGAAGCGCGGGGCCGTCCCGCTGCCTACCAAGGTGGAGGCAGTCACAAGTTTCCCGCGCCCTCGCTCCATCAAGGCCCTACAGGAATTTTTGGGGATGGTAAATTTCGACCACCGGTTCGTGCCTCGCGCCGCCCAACTCATGCGCCCCCTGTACGAAGCCCTCCGGGGCAAGCCGGCCAAGCACGTCGTCGCCTGGACCACAGAGATGGACGCGGCGTTCACGGGCGCTAAGCTGGCCCTCGCCAACGCGACCATGCTGGCGCACCCGGCGCTCGACGCACCCATCGCCCTCACCACGGACGCTTCCGACTATGCGGTGGGCACCGTGCATGAACAGTGGGTGAACGGAGCTTGGCAACCGCTGGCCTTCTTCAGCCGGCAGCTTCGCCCTAACGAGCGCAAGTATAGCGCTTTCGACCGCGAGCTCCTTGGGCTTTACCTGGCTGTTCGCCACTTCCGCCATCTTTTGGAGGGCCGCCCGTTCACGGCGTTTGTGGACCACAAACCCCTGGTCTTCGCCATGGCCAAGGTTATGGAGCCGTGGTTGGCCCGCCAGCAGCGCCACCTCTCCGCCGTGTCCGAATTTACGACGGACATCCGGCACGTCGCGGGCAAGGACAACGCTGTGGCCGATTGCCTCTCCCGGTCCGGCGCGAACGCCGTCCACCTGGGTGTGGACTTCGCCCGCATGGCGGCCGAACAGACCGCCGACCCCACGGTGCAAGCCCTCCGGACAGCGGACACAGGCCTGCGGTTGGCCGACGTCCCCTTCGAGGACACAGGCACAGTTCTCCTGTGCGATGTCTCCCTGGGCCAACCTCGCCCCATCGTGCCCACCGGATGGCGGCGGCACATTTTTGACGCCCTCCACGGCCTTTCCCACCCGGGCCGGAAAGCATCACAGAAGCTCGTGGCAGTGAAATTCGTCTGGCACGGGCTCCGTAAAGACGTCCGCGACTGGGCCAATGCCTGTGTCGCCTGCCAGAGCGCGAAGGTCCACCGGCACACCCAGGCCCCGTTGGCACCATTCGACGTGCCCACACGGCGCTTCGACCACGTCAATGTGGACCTGGTGGGACCCCTTCCCTCCTCGCGGGGCTTCACCCACCTCCTCACAATGGTGGATAGGACCACCAGGTGGCCGGAAGCCGTCCCGCTGGCATCAACAACATCCGCCGACGTGGCGCAGGCCTTTATTGGCACCTGGATTGCCCGTTTCGGCACCCCCTCGGACATCACCTCCGATAGAGGCCCGCAATTCACCTCCGAGCTTTGGGGCGCGGTCGCCCAGGCCTTGGGGGTCAAGCTTCACCGCACCACGGCCTACCACCCCTAAGCCAACGGCTTGTGCGAGCGGTTCCACCGCTCGATGAAGGCCGCTCTCAGGGCCAGCCTCCAGGACGACGGTTGGGCCGACAGGCTCCCGTGGGTCCTACTGGGCCTCAGAACGGCCCCTAAAGAGGACCTCCAGGCTTCCACCGCTGAGCTGGTCTACGGCCAGCCATTGCGCGTGCCGGGCGAATTCATCCCTGACGCCACCGGCCCCTGGTCCGCGGCTCGCCAACCCTCGGTTCTCCAGGAGGCCGCCAGGAGATTTGCCCCCATGCCCACGTCCCACCACGGCTGCCCCCAACCCCACGTCCCCCCAGCACTTCGCACTGCGGGGTACGTTTTTATCCGGCACGACGCACACCGGGGACCGCTCCGGCCGCCGTACGATGGACCTTTCCGGGTCCTGAAGAGGGACGACAAGTCGTTCACCATCGACATCGGCGGCAAGGCGGACCGCATCTCCGTGGACCGCCTCAAGCCGGCCCATTTGGACCTCGACCAACCTCCACGGTTGGCCCCTCCTCTACGTCGGGGCCGTCCCCCGTCAACCAGGCCCCCAGCCCGACCATCCACCGCCCCGCCAACTACCACCCCCACACGAATCGTCAGGGGTCGTTTCGGCCGGGTCATCAAGACCCCCCTCAAACTGACTCTCCCGGTGCATGTTAATTCTGGGGGGGCGCGTGTAGCGGTTACCGGTAGCATGACACAATTACCCTGCACCGCCGATGACGCAACCGGCGCGCGATCACGTGTCCGGACTCGCCCGGGCGTGTTGAGACTTGCCTTTACCGGGCGAACGCTTGCCTTGCATACCACGCCCCGTTGAGAGGCGTGGCTTATCTATTTGCATACCGCGCCCCGCCTGAAAGGTCTGGCTTTTGTGTGTTGAGTTTCTGATATATATTGCCGCCCGTTCGATGGGCTGATTCAGTGCTTTGGAGTTCGTTTGAGTGAGCTGGGAATAAATAGCTCAGAGAAACCTAATTCCTGGCGTCGTCCATTTTGTCCGATTTTATCGTGCGAGCACAGCTCCCACAGCATCACTCTGTGCTGATCTGGAATTTATTAGATGCCGGTCTGATAAATGGAACATGCCCTTCATTTCTGGAAACTCTCAGTCTCACTTCGTCACTCTGGAAGGATTGTCAAATTCAGTCTCGGGAACTTCTCGGCCTTACCATCAGCCATGACCTCTCCAAGGACAACGACATTGCCAAGCCGGCCTCCAAAGCCAACCGCAGACTGGGCATCTTCCGTCGATCCAAGTCTTTCCTTGGAAAAAAATCAAAGCTACTCATAGTCGACAAGTCCTTTGGCCGTAGCTCAATGGAGTACTGCTTTTCCCTATTGACTGGTGTCCCATCTTGGCATCTGTCCCTCCTAGATGGTTTGGAATCTAAAGCTCTCCAGCTCCACATTATTGGAATCTCCCATGACGAGGCTGAAGCACAAGGTCTGTTGCTTTCGCATCACAGGCAGGAAGGTCGGTTGTCTCTAAATGATGCCTCGCCATTCCTAAATTGACTGCAACCAGATGGGTGACCAATTTATACAGGGTGTTGGCATGCGTTAAATGCAGACACGTATGCAGATTCTGTGTGAGACGTGACTTGCATCTGCATTTCCAGGACGAGTAAATGCCCGATCCACCTGGGAACGTGACTCGGTGAAGAAAGAAGCTGTATGTGCAACAAGATCATTTATTATTTGTGAGATTCAGGTATGTTTTCTTGAACAGAAAAGAATTGCACTGCTTTAGCATCCGTTACCTTGCAATGACCATTCATTGGGTCAAAGTTTCGTAGCAGCACCATCACCATCTCCTTTCAAGATCGGTACTTGCAGTGAGATTCCAGAGGGGCAGAGTGTGTTCACGAATTCTGTTGGGTACAGGTGGGCATTTGTGCCATCAAGGAAGCTCTTGTACCTGTGTGATTCTCCAGGGAATTGAGAGGTCATGTGCAGATTCGCTCTGTCGACTTCTGCATTTGTTGGGCACAGGATATCACGTTCGTGCACCCCAGACTTCATCTGTTATGTTGAAGCCAATATCCTGATGCACCCATTCACAAAGGGCTCATGGTGCTGCCCGAGAAGGTGAGTTGTGAGTTAAGTTGAACTTTGAATCTCCTTGTTCTTTGCGGTAAGGTAGTGATTATTGGGGCCTGAATCTCTTGCAGGCAACTCAATTCTCATGTTCTACGTCAGCTTCATGACTTCCACATGCGGCCAAAAATAGGAGCTCGTCAGGCATCTGGATGCAAACTGTGCTCAACCTCCGTTTCTCACAACTGGCAGGATTTGATGCCAGGCTCCACTGCATACAATAGGAACCCCATCAAATGGCCAATTGCCTTTTTGAATACATTGCCATTAAAGGTTTGGTCAGCTACCTCCGCAACACGTCAATCAAGCATTGATACTTCACCAAGTGCCATGAGCGAAGTGGAGCAAATACGTTGTGTTATGTTGCCACACTCAGAGGCATGGCACATGGATTCCTCTGTAATGTTTTAGGTGCTTTGGTTCGACTGTGGAATGTGCCTCCTTTTGGTGGGAGGGTAACTGCAATCCCACTTGTTGCTGTTGCCAAGGCCGTCTTGTTTTTAGAACAAACGAATGCCAGGATAATGCTCAGAGTGAAGGTTTGTTTTGCATTGAGCTTGGGGATATTTTCCTCATAGTAGGCCTCCAGTCCATGAACATCAAAGTTGGTCTCTTCTTGTATTTCGCGAGACTGGCGATTGTTGAGTGCATCATCATGTGGTCTTTGGAGTTTGAAGTCCTTGGTGAGCTCCAGATTTGCTTCACTCATTTTCTAGATTTCGAGAAGGACTCCATTGAGTATTTGATCTGTTGGGTCGTGCACTTCATCCTGGGGCATCAAGTCATGGCACATTGATCATTTGTCTCTTTCCCAGAATGCCAGAGGGTCTGGAGGTGTCAGGTGGATGAGGAGAATTGGCAAACACCTGCCTCAGCTGAGGTCCAAAGTGGAGTCTGTGTTAGTGGTGGACCTTTTTCCTGCTGCTTGTCTTGTCTCATTTGGTTGAAAGATGACTTTCTGTTCATTTTCCATGTAAATTTGGAGGTTTTGCACACGGATATTTATCCTGGAGAGGGGACTCGTATATAGCCTCCAGAAAGCTTCGGATGAGGTGACGTAACAGCCATTTTGATAGCGCTCAATTTCATTATCCCGCAGATCTCTCTCCTGTGTTTGGCCTCCAACGTAAACCATAATTTGGCTGTGCCATTGTGAAGATAACGGAACTAACAACTTCAACATTGATGTGTGCTTTGTACCGAATGAGGACATATGAGTTGTCTGTCTGTCTGTGAGCAGGATATCTCAAAAGGTTGTGGATGGATTCAGATTAAACTTTTTGGATGGGTTGGGTGTGTGACAAGGAAGAATTGTTTCCGTTTTGGTATAGATCTGGATTCGGATCTGGATCGGGGATTTTCGGATCCAAATTTGGATCCGGATTTTAATTCTTGAGTGATTCTTCAACATTGAGCGAAGGGGCCAAAAACGATAAATAGCACGATCTTTCAAAATGTTATGGCCGGATTAGCACGAAACTAAGTGGATGAATTGGGTAAGTGACAAGAACAAGCTGATTAGATTTTGGTTAAGGTCCGAATCCAGATCTGGCCGGTTTTGAGGGAGTGCATGGGGGTTACGGATATGGTGTGAGGAATGGAGAAGGTGAAAGGATTTTGGAGTTTGCTGATGGAGCTGGTTTGTTGATTTGTAATACTCAGTTCCAGAAAGAGTAAAATAAGCTTGTTACATACACGTCAGGTGGGTCGACGACAACAGTTGACTACCTGATGGTGCGTAGGCGAGATCGGGGGAACCTCCGGGAAAACAAAGGTGATCCCGGGGGAGGAGGCTGTTTCAAAGCACCATTTGGTTGTCTGTGACATAAGGGTGAAAGGCGCGAGGAGAGCTCGGCGGGTGAAGTACCAACCGAGAATGAAGGTGTGGAGATTGAAAGAGGTGACAGCGAGGGAGGCATTAAAAGAGAGGCTGAGTATGGTAGAGCATGATGTGGTTGGATGTCAATGAAAGATAGTCTGTTGGGAGCCGTTGTTAGGATTCGGAAGCTTGGATTCGGAAGAGGGTCAGAGAGCGGTATTCAGGATTTCAAAGCAGATAGCGAAAGAGAGGTGTGATGTGATGGGGGTGAGTTGCTTGAAGCATGAAGTGGGACAAATCGTTGTGGACCTAGATGGAATTGAAGGAAATAGAAGAGATATATGGAAATGATGTTGAATGCAGAGAATGAATGGGATGGCAACATAGAGAGTAACCCAGTTTTAGGACCGGCAGAGAAGATAACTGAGAAGGAAGTTGAAGAAGCGATAAAAGCAATGAAGAGTATAAAAGCGGGAGGGCCGACGGGAGTTGTGGGAGATATGTTGAAGGCAGCAGGAAGTTGGGGTGTGAAGAGAATGACAGAGATCTGCAATCTGGTGGTGAAAGAAGGCCGCATTCCAGTGGATTTGTAACTGAGTACCCTCGTCCCTCTATACAAGGGGAAAGGTGACCTTCTGGACTGTGGCTCATATAGAGTGATGAAGATATTAGGGCATGGAATGAAGGTATTTGAAAGGGTGTCGGAGAGGAGGATAAGGAAGAAAGTGAAGATCGACGAAATGCAGTTTGGATTTATGCCAGGAAGAGGAACGACAGACGTGCCTTTTATTGTGAGGCAGTTGCAAGAGAAGTACATGGAGAAGAGGAAGAAGTTGTTTCTTGGGTTTGTTGATCTGGAGAAAGCATTCGATAGGGTTCCATGCAAAGTATTGACATGGGCAATGAGGAAGTTAGGAGTGGAGGAATGGTTGATCAGAGTAGTGATGGCAATGTACAAAAGAGCGCGCACAGCTGTAAGGACGAAGGACCGGAACAGTGGTGAGTTTGAGCTGAAAGTGGGAGTGCATCAGGGGTCGGTACTAAGTCCACTACTATTTGTAGCTGTGATGGAGGTGCTGGCTCAGAACGTAAAGGAGGGTTTACCGTGGGAGTTGTTGTATGCAGATGATCTGGTGTTGATTGCGGAAAGTATGGATGGACTGAAGGAGAAGATGAACAAGTGGAAGGAATGTATGGAGGCAAAAGGTCTGAAGGTGAATATCGGAAAGACGAAGGTGATGGCAAGTGGTAAAGCATGTGGTGAGGTGGTAAGAACTAGGAAGTGGCCGTTTGCATGAAGGGTGGCGGAGTGAACTCCATTCAATGTACAATGTGCGCTGAGTGGGTTCATCAAAAATGTAGTGGTCTGAGAGGGTCATTAACCAGTGTGGCAGCTACAGTCAAGTGTAAGGTGTGCACAGAGGGAGCTGCAGATGGAGGAAATGTTGAGTTGGATCTTGGAGACGGCGTGAAGCTGGAAGGTGTGAAAACATTTTGCTACCTGGGAGACATGCTGAATGGAGAAGGTGGATCAGATTCGGCAACGGTTGCTGGAGTGAGATGTGCATGGAAGAAGTTTCGGGAACTGAGTGATGTGCTGATGAGGAGGGGAGTGTCGTTGAAGCTGAAGAGAAAGGTGTATGCTGCATGTGTGAGAAGTGTTATGATTTATGGGAGCGAGACATGGGTAATGAACGTAGAGCAGCAACGAAGGCTGGAAAGGATGGAAATGTGAATGGTTCGGTGGATGTGTGGAGTATCGTTGAGAGAGAGGAAGACAAATGATAAATTGCGAAAGATCATGGGAATAGAGCCTGTGATTGATGCTGTGAAGAGAAACAGGTTGAGATGGTTTGGTTATGTGTTGAGGAAGGATGAACGTGACTGGTTGAGAAGAGTGATGGAAATGAATGTAAAAGGAAGAAAGAGGACGCGGAAGACCGAGAAAGACTTGGCTAAAGATGGTGGAAGAAGAAATGCGGGCAAGGGGGGTTAACAAGGAGAGGTGCAGAAAATAGGGCAAAATGGAGAAGATTGTCATGCGGACCGCAAGGCTAACCCCCGCTCTAGTAGGGAAAATGGCCTTTAAATGCCTGTTGTTGTTGTTGTTGTTGTTGTTGTTGTTTGTCTGTCTGTTTGTTTGTCTGTGTGTCTATCTGTTTGTGAACAAGATATCTTAAAAAGTTGTGGACGGATTTGGGCGAAATTTTGCAGAAAGGTAGTGTATGTGACAAGGACGAAATGAGTAGATTTTGGTGAAGATGCGGATTCAGATCTGGCTGGTAGAATTTTTGAAGTGATTCTTCACCATTGAGAGATAGGGCCTAAAAATATATATAGCAGGATATCTCAAAAAAAATTGGAAGGATTAGGACGAAACTTGATGGAGAGGTTGGGTGTGTGACAAGGACGAATCGATTCGATTTTGTTGAAGATCTGAATATGGATTCGGATACGAGAATTATTTAATTTACAAGTGATTCTTCACAATTGAGATATCGGTTGTGAAGCGATATGTAACATGATATTTAAAAAGTTGTAGACAAGTTATGACAAAACTAGGTGGATGAGTTGGTTAGGTTACAATAATAAGCTGAAGACGATTTTGGTTCAGGATCCCAAGCCCAGCACCCTAACCATTGGGCAATTCCAAGGTAAAACGATATCTTTTACCCGTTTAAAATAACGAAAAATGACTTCATTTTTATCATGCAGTTACATGTGGAAGCTGAGGCCGCAGTGACCTGAGGTGCGTTTATTCATAGATATCTTCATATCGATAGAGACGCTTCCTAATTCGAAAACGATGTCAGCTTTCCATCGTGCTAATCGTCATTGCTTTGTAAGTTCTGGTCTTCGCTCTCACAAATGAACACTTTGCTCCTGCCCTTGCCCAGTGTGCTGTTTTTTGGTTCGGTCATTCAGCAGCGCTTCTTCTTCTTCATGTTGAAGTCTCCAGCAACTATATTTGGTCTGTCTTTTGGGGATTCCCCCCGAGAGACGTGATGCTTTTATTTCTGGCCAGTTGGGGTTCCAAGTGAATGTGATAAAGTCGTCAGGTTTACCGTAGATTCTGATGTTGGCATCCATGGCATCCTGGAACCGTGTTGCATAAACTGTCTTGGAGAACCATAGCCTGATGGTGGATGGATGGCTCTGGTGCCATCTCCAACTTCGTCATTGTTGCTGATGGCATCCACAAGGCCATTGTGTTTCTCAGCTTTGGTTATTATCACTGGCCCATGTTAGACGCTGAGCCATGTACCTTTGCATATTGCTCTACCGGGTACTGCTGCAGTAACTGCTTGCCTCAAGGAGTAAATTGTCATGAGATTCCGTGTCGTGCACCTGGAGATACCTGTGGGATTGAGCAGGTGACATCCTCTTACCTGATTCTAATTAAAGCTGTTCCATCAGGGAGGACGACGACATTGTGAAGAGGGTCGGATGAGCGATGAATTTCACTGATTATTATTTGCATTATGGCTGTATGTCAGTCAGCGACAGGACACAATTTTAAACCGATCTTCATGAAACTTCACCAAATGCTAGAGTTGGTCATAAGGAAGAAACGTATTGATTTTGAGGTCAAAGGTCAAAAGGTCAACCATTGTGGCCAAAGGTCAACAACTTTGTCAAATTCCTAGATTCATCAATTTTCATCTGATTGACTTGAAATTTGAAGATAATTTGCACATCAGGTCTGCAAATCCCCCCTTCACATGCCTCCCCCCCTTCACATGCCTCCCCCCCCTTCACATGCCTCCCCCCCCAAAGCCCTCTCCCTCCCACAGATCTCTCGATGTCTCCATGTCTCTCGGTCCCTGCTCTCAAATGTTGTGTTTGTGTCCTTCCCCCTCTCTCCCCATCTTGTCTACCGCTCCCGATGTTATTTGTTTTATGTGTCTGTTTGTCTTTCTGTGTGATAAATGTTCGCTCTTTCACGAGCCTCGATCTTGTATACAAAAAAAAAAAAAAAAAAAAAAAAAAAAAAAAAATGTAACCACCAATTAAATCTGAGGTCAACATAGGCCAAAAGGTCAACATAGGCCTACTTTCTAAAATTGTCAATTTTCATCCGATTGACTTGAAATTTGGAGAGGATTTTTATTTTTATTTTTTGTATACAGGATCGAGGCTCGTGAAGAGCTAACATTTATCACACAAAACATCAAACAGACACACAAAGTATATAATATGGGGAGCGGTCGACAAGATGGGGAGAGAAGGGGAAGCACACAAACACAACATTTGAGAGCAGGGACATCGGGAGATCTGTGGGAGGGAGAAGGCTTGGGGGGGGGGAGGAGGCGTGGGAAGGGGGGGGGGGGGTGGTGGGAGAAGTATAAAACACAAGGACACTGCAAGGACTTCCAGGAAAGAAGTTGGTATTTCAAAAAAGTGAATCTGGGGTGAAATTAGTGGGGGTAGAAAAGATCAAGGTTTTGGATGAGGCAAGATAAGAGATGATGGTGAACAGCTGTTTTAAAGACCTGGAGGGAGGAGTGGGATTGTAGAGAGTGAGGGACTTTGTTGCAGAGACGGGAGAAAAGAGGAATGAAGGAGTGAAGGTGAGCAGAGAGTCTTGATTTTGGCAATTTCACCATAAGAGGGTTGCTGGCAGATCTTGTGTGACCTGTAGGAATTTTTGGGGGACAGAGCACAGAGAGAGCTGGGCGGGCTATGGCGGAGAGGAGTCGGTAGAAGACAGAAGAACCACCAACCTGCCTGCGGTGAGTTAGTGAAAGGCCCTCGGAGTTAGCTTCATCGCGGGAGATTCCAATGATTCTGAAAGCTTTGGTTTCAACAGCATGAAGCCGAGCTAGGTGAGAGGCAGGAGCACCAGCCCAGAGGGAAGAGCAGTATTCCATTGAGCTGTGGATGAAAGTCTTGTATGTGGTGAGGAGCTCAGGTGTGCCAAGGAAGGACTTCACACGACGGAGGATGCCCAGTCGGCGACTGGCTTTGGAGACCAGATTGGAAATGTGGTGTTCCCAGGAAAGATCATGGCAGATAGTGAGACCCAGAAGCTTGAGTGACAGAACTTCTTGGAGAGGATTGTTCAGAAAGTAGATGGGAGGGTTGTCCAGTCGGTCCTTTTGGAGAGACATAGTAAGAGTGTGAGATTTGTCAGGATTGAAAGACATGTTCCACTTGTTTGACCAGTCTGTGATTTTGTCCAGGTCTGCAGAGAGTGAGGAGGCTGCAGACTGCCGATCTGAGGGATGAGGAATGGAGCGGCAGATAGTGGAGTCATCAGCAAAGAGATAGAGAGGATTTTCAAGAGAGTTGGAGAGATCATTGATGAAGACCAGAAAAAGCACAGGGCCCAGAACACTACCTTGGGGAACTCCAGCCTGAACAGGAAGGGGAGATGAGAGAAATCCATTCAGGGCCACACGTTGACTCTGACCAGAGAGGAAGTCCGCAAGACATGCGTGGAGATTTCCATGCATACCTTAGGAGGAGAGTTTGGTGAGCAGAGCTGGGTGCCAGACCGTATCGAAGGCACGTGATATGTCAAGGGAGACAGCTCTGATTTCCTGTTTGGCATTGAGGACCTCCATCCATTGTTGAGACAGCAGAAGCAACATGTCCAGAGTAGAATGACCTGGTCTGAATCCAAATTGATGATCGGAGATCAAGCCATTGGAGAAGAGGAAGGATTTGATATCCGAAGCAATGATGGATTCCATGACTTTGCTGATAATTGGGAGCAGGCTGATTGGTCTGTAGTTGCTAGGATCTGTTTTTGCACATTTTTTGTGTAAAGCGGTAATGTTGGCTGATTTCCAAGATACTGGCAGATGACATTGAGCAAAAGAGAGGGCGAAGAGAACAGAGAGGGTGAGTGAAAGAGCGGCAGAGCAGGATTTTAGGACCCGTGGGCTGATGCCATCTGGTCCAGTTGCAGAATCAGAGTCGAGGGTTGACAGAAACTTTGCATACCAGGTCACTGAATTCAACCACCAATTGTTTTGGAGGTTAACATTGGCCAAAAGGTCAACTCAAACTTGAGACTTTCAACTATTACCATATTTAATCAAATTACCCTGACAGAAAATGCTGCTGGTGGAGGAGACGTGTGTTAAGTTGGGGGAGGGTATTGGGGGAGAGGGGTGGGAGCACATGCTTGAGTTTTACTGAGGAGGGAGGGGGGTAGGGGAGTTTCCCCCCAAAATAGGCATTTGCTTTCTTCTCAGAAAGTACACACACACGATGAAACATGACCACAACCCTCATCACACGTGATGTACCAAAGTTTGTTCACGGCATTATTTTAAAAAATCGAGGTCTAAGGAAGTCTATGGGGGATTTGAGTCCCCCAAAATGGGTATTTGCTTTCTTCTCTGAAACTACAAACACACTTTCAATGAAACTTGACCACAACCTTCATCACTCGTGATGCATCAACGTTTGTTTCCAGCATTAAAAAAATCAGGCGTTAAGGGGCTGTGTGGGGGGTTTGACCATCCAAAATAGGTATTTGCTCTCTTCTCCAAAACTACACACACAATTTTGATGAAATTTAAAAAAAACACAATTTTGGGGGGGGGGGGGGCGGGGGGAGGGGGAAAGGATGGTCGCCCCCCTAAAGTAGGTATTTTTGTCTTTGTTTGTTGAAAGTTTTATGATTCCGTTAGTATGATTCTGCACGCTGTCTCCTACCAACCATTGAAATTTATTTGGAATACCGTGATGCTATTTAAAATACCTTTAGTCAGTCATATACTGCTTTATTCTTCTTGGTGAGCACCAAAGGGTTGTTGTCCTCCGTCGCACCGCGGAGCGAAAGGGCGACTATGGTTTCCCCTCCGTCCGTGTGTGCGTCCGTCCGTGCGTGCGAGCGTGCGTGCATTGAACCTTGTGAGCGGAATATCTTGAAAAATAAGCGAAGTACCAACTTCTAATTTGGTGTGTGGGTGTATCTAGGCATGCGGAAGAACGCTATTGAAAATTGGGTCGCCACGTCAAAATCCAAGATGGCCGCCGCCATGTATGTCTGAACCTTGTGAGCGGAATATCTTGAAAAATAAGCGAAGTACCAACTTCTAATCTGGTGTGTGGGTGTATCTATGCATAAGGAAGAACGCTATTGAAAATTGGGTCGTCACGTTAAAATCCAAGATGGCCGCCACCATATATGTCTGAACCTTGTGAGCGGAATATCTTGAAAAATAAACGAACTACTAACTTCTCATCTGGTGTGTGGGTGTATCTAGGCATAAGGAAGAACGCTATTGGAAATTGGGTCGCCACGTTAAAATCCAAGATGGCCGCCACCATATATGTCTGAACCTTGTGAGCGGAATATCTTGAAAAATAAACGAACTACCAACTTCTAATCTGGTGTGTGGGTGTATCTATGCATAAGGAAGAACGCTATTGAAAATTGGGTCGCCACGTTAAAATCCAAGATGGCCGCCACCATATATGTTTGAACCTTGTGAGCGGAATATCTTGAAAAATAAACGAACTACCAACTTCTAATCTGGTGTGTGGGTGTATCTATGCATAAGGAAGAAAGCTATTGAAAATTGGGTCGTCACGTTAAAATCCAAGATGGCCGCCACCATATATGTCTGAACCTTGTGAGCGGAATATCTTGAAAAATAAACGAACTACCAACTTCTAATCTGGTGTGTGGGTGTATCTATGCATAAGGAAGAACGCTATTGAAAATTGGGTCGCCACGTTAAAATCCAAGATGGCCGCCACCATATATGTTTGAACCTTGTGAGCGGAATATCTTGAAAAATAAACGAACTACTAACTTCTAATCTGGTGTGTGGGTGTGTCTCCAACCCACTCGCAAATATTATCGACTCTTCCATGTTTCCTGCGTCTTCCACTTTGTCAACTCACATCACTTCACCGACGGGGGACCTAGGCGTAACGCTTGTTTCCCCTATTTGTTCCGTGATAACTCGTGAAGCACTGAAGGGATGTTTTTGTTTTTTTAACAAACTTGGTACAAAGGTGTATTATGATGCAAAGATTAACTTTAGGTCAACATCAACTTCAGTTGATTCAACTTTAGTTCAAAGGGTGACCTTTTGCTGAAAGTAGCAGATTGTCGTTACCTTGATAACTTGTGAACTGCTGAAGGGATTTTGACCAAACTTGGCACAACTATGGACTGTAATACAAAGATCAACTGATTAAATTTTGGGTTGAAATGGTCAATGACACAAAGTCAAGTGCCCTCTAATTGAAAATCTGTGTTACGACAATAACATATTGTTACGGATCTGGGACGACGGCGCTCCCCTTGCCAAGGGGGGTTAACCCCTTGTCCTTTATACTGGCCGTCGCCGATCCTGAAGCTACAACGTCCTTCCTGGACCGATGGTAGGTAGGGTTTGTTAGGCCTAGGGGTTCGCTACGTACCTAATTACTACCGCCAGCCGGGAACGAGGGAATAACTTCTGCTCGAACCACGGTTCTCGATGTTATCTGCCGAGCGGGTTAGCAGTCCGAAATTCGAGCCATTTAACAAAGACTAACCCGATTAGAAACGTTGGCCGAAATCGCACCACAGGTACTCAATGGGGAAATCACAAAGACGATCGGATGTGAAGGAAAAAGAAACCAAAGGTAAGAAATAACAGGATTTAATATTATTTACACCAAAAAAACCAAAGAGGAAGAAGAAACGAAGTAATTTACAAGGAGATAGACACAGAGCAACTTATACTTATACAAACTTAACTTAAAACCCCAGACAACACAGAGGACAGATGAAGAGCAGACTCACACGACTGGGGGATGAAAGGAATGGCAGAAGGTTCGTTCAGCTGGCGAGGTTCCGTTCCGACCCACGACTCTCTCTCTCTCTCTCTCTGTCGGTAACACTGGGATTTTCCTCTCCAGATCCTCTTCCTCCTCGTACCTCGAACCCAGCTCCAGCCTTAAACCAACTCAGCAGCACGTACCCAGCTCTCGTACCAGCTCTGAACCAAAATCCAGCACTTGAACCAACGCAGCAGCACGTACCAGTCTTGTGCGCGATCGTCGCACACATATATCAAGCGGGGTCGTGACACGCCCTCGGCCGTTTGGGTCCCGCCCCCGTGCTCTGTTTTGTGGCCTTATATGGCAATGCCACGATCATGTAACCTTATTTGGGCATGGAGCTGAACAGCCCTGCTCCCGTGGCGAGCCACGGGCTTGTCTCTTCTCGGCGACCCCGCCCTTCTTGTCCAAACAGAGCACGGAGCACATGTTCACAATGGCGGCGAACGCCGCTTTCAAACCAGGGCCAGTTGAGAGGGCGCGCACCCCACGCTTGTCGAGCTGTTTTGCACGGAGAGAGAGTTTTGCTGGGAAATGAAATCCTTGAAGGGGACCTATCTTATTTCATTCGGTGCAATGCAATGAACCAGTGGAAAAACAGAGCCTTATACTGACATATAATAAAGAGATAACTATTTAGAAGGTCCTATGATTTTCTACGTGTGTGCGATGGACTAACTAAGGGGATGACCTTTGATCTTTACAATTAATGGAGGTATTTACAAGGAATTATTACATTATTTACAGAGGGTGATATTTACAAACAATTACCAACGTGCAGGATTCTCAAATCCGCAACACAGCACCCTTCTTCCCCCAGGCACGTCCCGGGTCGATAAAACTTTACTTAATGTGACACGCAGGTGTAATTTCCCTCTACAATTAACCTGACCCTGAGTGCGACAGTTTTTAAAACACAAATAAATATGTCCCGCTGTTGCATTGCACCCTGCCTAACAGATTCACACCCACAGGATAACCGAATTGCGGAATGGTTTCCAAACTATACATGTACGGTGGGGAGCATTATTTACAAGACATTATTTGGTATTTACAAAACTGCAACCCAGGACCTGTGATTTTTCTTTTTAGGAAACAAAAAAAAGAAAATTCCTGTGGGAGGGAGGAGACAGCATGCATTGCATCGACGCGCCAGCACCAATAAAGAGCACCAAAACACCAAAGCACCCAAAAAGCAGTCAGTGAACAGTCATCACAATAATAATAACACACAACTGGTGATCTTGTTCTTCTGCTCCCTCTGCTGGCCGATGTTCTTCTTGATGTTCTCAACTCTTGTTGTTCTTCTTGATCTTCTTGTTTGCGGCCTATTTGGACATAATAAAAACAAAAAGCACACAACGCGTCCATCTTTTTATTTATGGCCAACAGGGGCCGACTATGGGTGGTTCACCTGTATGGCTTGGTGCCACCTCACCGAGGTCCACAAGCAAGATCTTCCTCTGACCAACCTGGCCGGTCCCAGCAGAGGGGCTAGGCCCCAACACGTGGGGTCCATGAGTGGTGCTCGGCCACAGACATGTGGTCCATATGGTGGTGCTCGGCCACAACAACGTGGTCCATAAAGTGGTGCGTGGATGCAGGCAGCTAGTTGCGGGGATTCGGGCACACAGACGCGGCCTCCCGCACGCTCCCCCTCAGTGCCCAGAGACACGATCCATGGGTCGGGGAAGGAAGACAAAGTGGCAGCGTTAGCGAGGGTTAAGGTCACAAGGGTACACATCAACAAAGGCAATGCAAGGTGAGGTGCGCACAGAGAGCGAAGTGAGAAAGCTCGTCCCTACCGTACGCCACCCCCCCCCCCCTGTCACCTACTCCACCCTTGCCCTTACCCATATTTACAACAATTTACAATTCGTCTCTACCGTCACGTCTTCCCCATATCTCCCCTAATAACAAATTCATCACAATCCCTCTAACCAAATTTGCCATCATCCAAATTCCTCATCAATTCCTCATAAGGAGGAAGAGATGGAACATCAAGCACAATGTCACACCCACGTCATGATGCGTCTCACATTTCCAAAACATTGCACAAAAATAAACAACAAACCATGGCATGGTGTGGAGCCCTGTCACCTCAGGTGAGTGGATGCAGATGGTGCGAGGAGATTTCAATCCTATTTACCTTCTAAATGACTTTAACACACTTTACACTACCCGGGGTCTTTCCCTGCCAATTCATTGGCTATCTTACTCTATGTGGTTCTAAAAACCAATTCCCATTGACCAAACTGTGGTGCTCATCAATATGGGGTCTCACTCCCCCGGTTCAACTCCCTGTGCCGTTGCACAATTTCAGGACTGAGTCGTGTGGCTCCCCTAACAGGTCTACTTACCTGTGCGCCTCCGCCACTGAAGTTGCCACCCGAGCTTACCTAGCTCCTCACCCTACCTATCTACCTGGGGAAGGCCCTCCTTGGCGCTTACCCCCTCGGTGCCCTCTCTGGCACTGGGCTACCCGGGTCCTTCCTCTGGATCCTAGGGCCCCATTTAACTCTACCGGCTCCCAGAGCCCACCTGCGGCCTCACCTGGCCGACATCCTCACAGTGGTGGAGTGCCCATTTAACTACACACACGAACAGGCCACACGCCCAGCCATTTCCACGCCACTAATGCACCCATCCAAACACCATTCTTCCCCACGCACCACAGATGCCAATATCCAACCACAATTTACCTATACCCGCTACCTAACTCTTAAACTACCCTCCCCGGGTATTCGTGATGGGGGTCCATCCTCCCCATACACTCCCTTCGCACCAACCACTCCACTCCACATTATCCACCATACTCACTCCACACCATCCATTCCATACTCCATGTATTCCATGCCATTTATTCCGAAAAACCATTCTCCATACACCTGTTCACTTGCACACCTGTGCAATCACACCTGGTGCTACCTGCACCCTCCTTCCTCCCAGGCTTCTTCATTCACTCAATACAATGCACAATCACAATTATTCCTCATACACTGCTCCATACACTTCCACGCTCAATACAACTCACAATCACCTCACACTTTTCACAATACGCTACTCCATACACTTTCAATTCTCCAAACCATTGCCTCAGGCACCCAAATTCTCCCACGCTCATACACACATCTCTCCCGAGCATTGCCCCTCAATTCCTCATTTGCTCAACATGCTCACCCGCAAAAAAACTTCCATACCAATCCTCATTCAATACTCTCACCAGCACGCACAACTGCATCATATAAACTACCTGGTATCCTTCTAACTTGGTGCTCCCCGTCTTCCCTTTAAACGAAGCACATACCACGTCATTATAATCCATTCTAACCTCTCTACGTCCCCGACTACCTGTACAATGTCGCTACTTACCTCTACTGTTACCTATTGTCATTTTTCTAGGTCCCTAACAATTATCCAAACCCTCCCTGGCTTGGTTTTCACCGCCATAACCCCATAACTAGTGCTCATGTGCCCCGTTTAACGTCGATGCTTCACTTGCATGCTCACACCACGCGTTCCGTTTGTTGCTCATACATCCCATGCACTTCGTCAATTCCACCACCGTACTCCCTGTTACACACCACACCTCTCGTGCACCTTCTCCCGGTACGTACTCCGTACCACTCATGGGGGTGCACTCTTGCATCCACCCACTCACGCGCTTCACTGGGCTCCCCCGCACCCACGCCACAACCAACTCAGGTGTGCGTTCTCACACACGCTCGACCATTCCAGGTGTGCATTCTCTCACCCGCTCCACCACCAACTCACTCTCCGGGTCCCTCTCACCCTCGCACGTACACTCCGTATCGCTCTCACTCTCCGTGTCACACTCCGTACATTCCGACGTGCATTCCCGCTCGCACTCGGTTTTACTCCCACTCTTTATAACCACTCACTCGCCGACGCACACTTTTTCCTCACACGCGTGGTATTCTTTCTCGCACCACGCACCCCGGACCTCCCACAAACGCCCGGGTGCCATGTCGACCCCAATCTCGCGACAATTCTTTTCGCGCCAAACACTCTGCCGAAAAACCTCAGCACCATACACAGCCCGTCTCACCTTCGGGGTTCTTCTTCCTCCCTGTTCCAACACCTGCAAATCTTTATAAGGATTAGCAAGTACGGCATCAGGATGTGAACTTAGACTTTGTACAGTATCCATCACTTCCTTCAATTCCCGGGCTACCTCCGTCGTCTTTTCAATTTCAACTATACCCATTATTTCTTTGTTCACCTCGATGACCGCTGGCTTTATTAAAATTCCCTCTTCTACCTCAGCGGTCGCCGGCTTCCCCAAACCCCGGTCGCGATCTCTATACCCGTCTTTTTACCCGCGTTTTGCTCCGCCTCGCTCAACCAGCGCTTCTCGACCCGCTTTACCTCGTCGCGTACCCCTGGGACCTGCTCGCCCAACCTGCGGTGTCTGTCCCTCTCCATTTTTTCAGTACTACGCCTTGCTTCATACCGGCTTTGTCCCTTACCAGCCCCTCACTAATTTCTTTAATTTGGTTTCCCATTGCTCCAATTTGGCCTCCCAATTGCTCACTGGTGCCCCTTGCTACGTCCCTCATTGCTCCCATTGTATGGTCCGTCTTTACCATATAGGCCATCATCTGTTTCATAAATAGGCCCCAGTCCATTGGCACCGCTGCTGCGGTCACGTGCGCCGTGCCATTTGGTGCTGCTGCAACCTCTTGCGCGAGGCCGCCATTTTGTGTGTCTGAAACCCCCGCTACCACATCCTCATTGCTCTCCTCCTCCATTTCCTCCCTGGGGTCCTGGGTCAATTCTACCCCCTGTAACTCCCCTACCGGCATCCGGTCGCCTTGATTATCCATGGCACGATTTAATTTAGATCTTACTACAATTTCGGCCGCTCCAAATTTTGACCAATTTTTTTTTTTTTGATGTTTTAAAAATTTGCTTCGGGTCCAAATCCCAACTCCTCGACACCAATTGTTACGGCCAATAGTACAATTGGTGTCCAAAATTTGGGCAAAATAAATTTAGTCCCAGGTTCCAGATCCCAACTCCTGACTACCAATTGTTACGGATCTGGGACGACAGCACTCCCCTTGCCAAGGGGGGTTAACCCCTTGTCCTTTATACTGGCCGTCGCCGATCCTGAAGCTACAACGTCCTTCCCGGACCGACGGTATGTAGGGTTTGTTAGGCCTAGGGGTTCGCTACGTACCTAATTACTACCGTCAGCCGGGAACGAGGGAATAACTTCTGCTCGAACCACGGTTCTCGATGTTATCTGCCGAGCGGTTTAGCAGTCCGAAGCTCGAGCCATTTAACAAAGACTAACCCGATTAGAAACGTTGGCCGAAATCGCACCACAGGTACTCAATGGGGAAATCACAAAGACGATCGGATGTGAAGGAAAAAGAAACCAAAGGTAAGAAATAACAGGATTTATTATTATTTACACCAAAAAAACCAAAGAGGAAGAAGAAACGAAGTAATTTTCAAGGAGATAGACACAGAGAAACTTATACTTATACAAACTTAACTTAAAACCCCAGACAACACAGAGGACAGACGACGAGCAGACTCACACGACTGGGGGATGAAAGGAATGGCAGAAGGTTCGTTCAGCTGGCGAGGTTCCGTTCCGACCCACGACTCTCTCTCTCTCTCTCTCTCTGTCGGTAACATTGGGATTTTCCTCTCCAGATCCTCTTCCTCCTCGTACCTCGAACCCAGCTCCAGCCTTGAACCAACTCAGCAGCACGTACCCAGCTCTCGTACCAGCTCTGAACCAAAATCCAGCTCTTGAACCAACGCAGCAGCACGTACCAGTCTTGTGCGCGATCGTCGCACGCATATATCAAGCGGGGTCGTGACACGCCCTCGGCCGTTTGGGTACCGCCCCCGTGCTCTGTTTTGTGGCCTTATATGGCAATGCCATGATCTTGTAACCTTATTTGGGCATGGAGCTGAACAGCCCCGCCCCCGTGGCGTGCCACGGGCTTGTAGCCTTATTTGGCCTTAGAGCTGAACAGCCCCTCCCCCGTGGCTAGCCACGGGCTTGTCTCTTAAAGGCGACCCCGCCCTTCTTGTCCAAACAGAGCACGGAGCACATGTTCACAATGGCAGCGAACGCCGCTTTCAAACCAGGGCCAGTTGAGAGGGCGCACACACCCCGCTTGTCAAGCTGTTTTGCACGGAGAGAGAGAGTTTTGCTGGGAAATGAAATCCTTGAAGGGGACCTATCTTATTTGATTCGGTGCAATGCAATGAACGAGTGGAAAAACAGAGCCTTATACTGACATATAATAAAGAGATGACTATATAGAAGGTCCTATGATTTTCTACGTGTGTGCGATGGACTAACTAAGGGGACGACCTTTGATCTTTACAATTAATGGAGGTATTTACAAGGAATTACATTATTTACAGAGGGTGATATTTACAAACAATTACCAACGTGCAGGATTCTCAAATTCGCAACAATATGAACCACTGAAGTGATTTCAACCATACTTGCCATACTTATGGACTGTCATATAAAGATGAACTGATTGAATCATCTGATGTTGTCTGTCTTATACTTATCTGTGTTCTCTCTCTCCCCCTCAAGGGACCTTAAATTTTTCATGTGACCTTTAGTTGAGATCAAACGTAAGTGGGATGACATCTCGGTTTGGCAGCGGCATATATATTGGCACATTCATGTCAAATTATACTTTGTAGCTTTTGTATGCAACATGTCTTGATGTTTCTTGTGGGCAAATGTCCTGGCATATGTCTCGGCCTCATCCAAATCTGCAAGGATGAAAATTCCATTGATAGTGTCTTGATGTTGTGTCAAATGTGTCATCCACAAGCAACTTTGAGGACAAAGGCACAATAAGCTGCCTGTCCTACTTACAAGCATCGACATGTAATGCCGTTTGACATCCGATGTGCATGAACAGGCACCATTTTGTTTTGCCTGAATTTTAGCTCACCTGGAACGTAGATCCGGGAAGCTTATGGGATGGCGCGCCGTCAGTCCGTCAGGCCGTAAACACTTGCAACTTCTTTTCTGGAACTGGTTGTGACCAAACTTGGCTAAAATTATATTTCAGGGTCTAATCAGGGTCTAAGAGGGTTACAGGGGGTAGGGGTGGTTGTCCCACAAAATAGGTATTTTTTTGTTTGTTTAAAGTCTTTTGATTATGTTAGTATGATTGTACATGCTGTCCTGTCTCTTAGCAACCATTTTAATTGGTATAGAATACTGTGGTATTATTTAAAATACCTTTAGTCGGTGTAGTGTACTGCTTTATTCTACCTGGTGAGCACCAAGGGGTATTGCCCCGATTTATATTTTCTTTCTGTAATATTCTGGCAAGGCACAATATTTGATTGAGCCGTCAATTTACCAGTAATTGTGTTTCCTTGCCGGTTTGCCCTATTCACCTTTGACCCACCATTGTCAGGATGCGTTTCCTCATCTCGACTTCTTAGACCTTGATCTTGGCTCCATTGGACTGGATGTGGACTCTGTCCTGCTGGGGCTACCTTGGGATGGAGAAGAAGAGGGGGAAAGTGATGTGATGCTTGAAGACAGAGAAGGCGATCCTGAAGATGTACTTGCCTGTGAGGTATAAACTATCTGTTTCTTCATTTCTCGTATTTTCCTTTTCTCGTATTTTATTTGAATATCCGTTGCCTGTATGTTTCATTCCAACCCCCACATTCTGTTTACCCTTCTTTTCCTCCCACTCCTCCATTTACTTCTTTGACATCCCAATCTCCTTTTCCTTTCCTACCCCTTATTCTCCAAACCAGCACAACAGACCACCTGCCCGGCTGGCATACCCGCACAATTAAGCAAATAATGTCGTCTTGCCACTATTCCATGTAATAAATGTGTGTTATTGTCACCTTCTCTTGTTTAATTACCGGCATCGTGCCAGATTGTGCATTTTAAAATCCAATGCTACATTATGACACTAATTGAGAGAGAAACTCACCTGGTGTTTTGATCAATAACTAGCAAAGGTACCTGGTGTTGCCAGGCAATGTGGAGTCACTTCACTGATGGGAATATGAAGAGAAGGGGGGGGGGGAGAAGGGAGGGCGAAAAAGGAGGGGAGGGAGTCAGTGGGTATAAGGGGACGGGAGGGAGAGGGGGAGAATTTTTAAGTGTATCCAGAAATATGGATCTGAGAATTTTAAGTGATTCTTCACCATTGAGAGATACGGCGAAAAACAATATATAGCGCAATATCTCAAATTTTTGGACGGATTTGGACAAAACTTGGTGGACAGGTTGGGTGTGTGATAAGGAAGAATTGATTCAACTTCGATGAAGATTCGAATCCAGATCCAGATCAGAGAATTTTATTTTTAAGTGATTCTTCACCATTGAGTGATAGGGCTATAACTGATACATAGCAGGATATCTCAAAAGGTTGTGGACGGATTCAGACGAAGCTAGGTGGACATGTAGGTTGTGTGACAAGGACGAATTGATTCGATTTTCGTGAAGAACAGAATACGGATGCAGATACGAGAAATAAATTTTTTTTTTACTGATTCTTCACCATTGAGTAACTTGATGTTGGCTTACTGGTTAAGGTGGCTGGCTTAAGGTCTCAGGGTCCCGAGTTCAAGCCACTCTCAAGCCGCTGAATTCACACGAGGTGGGTTGACTCAGCCCCTCATCCTTCCGATGAGTACCAGCTGACTGGGAAGAATGTTCCATTTGGGTATTCTGCGTCGGAGTGGCGACCCGTCCACGATTGTGCCCAATAGCCTAGGAACTGCTTCGGCAGCCATGTGCATCTTCAGATGCAAAAATGAGTGGTCTTCTCTTTTGTTCTCACCATTCAGTGATAGGGCTAAAAACGATATATAGCATATTAAAAAAAGTTGTGGATGACTTATGATAAACCTTGGTGGATGAGTGGGTTATGTGACAAGAACAAGCCGATTAGATTTTGGTTCATGTCGGATCTAGATCCGACCTATCAGTGGATACAAAACGTAAAGTGTTCAGCCTGGCGGAGGTATAATCGCTACCGAGTGCCGTTCTAGTTTTAAAAGAAATTCGAGTTGTTCACAAATTTCACCGAGTTTGTTTTCACCGAGTCTTAATCTACTTTAGCATCTATCAGAAATGAAAACAGAAATTGAATCGGAGTTAAAATGAGGGTGTGAGGCCATCGGGAAGCGTGCGTAAAAACAAACAAAAATGAGCGCTGTTTACTGTGTCGCCATGGCTTGCTACAACAGCTAGTAGAGTGCACTCCTGTTACGTATCTACAAATAATGGGTGTTTACATTTACTCAAACATCCAGTTTTCATTCCTGTACTCCGTTGGAGATCCCTTAATGTGCTTGCGCAGTTTGGGCCCGCTTGGTTTCATGGTTTGGGAGTTACGTAGGAGACACACACACACACAGACTGCCTTTTATTTTTTATAGATGGAGTCTTCTGCCATTGTGTGATAATGTTTGACTCCATAAAACAGTGACAATGTAACTATATTAAAGCAGACATGTCACATCACAGTGACTGATGTGCATCTGTCGGGAGCCATAGCGTGTCGTTCGGGGGAAAGAATTGTAATTGGTCATACGTCACCGTGTGTGTAGATGGAAAGCATTTCATCTCCATCTTCTTCTTCATCACCTTCTCACTCCTTGGAAGCTTCAATTACTGATGAGCTCCTCAAACCCCCAACCACTTGCCTGGTAAGTGAAGTATTTGTGACATTTTTGTTCTGAAATGCACTCCAAGCTAGTTTCTTTGGTTTTAGGTTTTGAACCTTAACCTTCAGTACAAAACACGTTCAATGAAATTAATTGTTTTTTTTTGTATTGGTTAAAGTATGGAGTGTTGGTTTTCAATTCAGACTTTTAACTCCAGAGTTGTCTGAACAGTCCGACATCTAATGGTGTATTTATTGACATCTAATGGCCCAAAAAGTTTTGCAACACAATTTTTTCTATTGCTCGTAATTTATTATACAATTCTTTGAACATACTCGTAGGATAACTAGATGTATTTATTACACTCTTCATTTTTATACATAATCTCCGCCAACTTCAACAGCCTTGCGCCAGCGAGAAACAAGAGCATGTATCCCCTTCTTGTACCAGTCTGAATCTTGAACTCGCAGCCACTTCTTCACTTCTTCAATAACCTCGCCATCACTCCCAAACCCTCTCCCACAGATGGAATCTTTGAGTGCTCGAAAGAGGTGGAAATCTGAGGGAACAATATTTGGGCTGTAGGGTGGTGGGTAAGAACAGTTCATCCGAGTTTTGCGATTGCTTCTTGTGTTTTCAAACTTGTGTGTGGTCGTGCGTTGTCGTGTTTGAGGAGGATTTCAGCAACATTTTTGTGAGGTCGAACTCTCCTAAAAACGATTCTGCAATTGTTTAAAAGTTTGAATGTACAGATCTGAGCTAATGGTTTGACCACTTGGCATAATGTCCACCAAAATCACCCCTTCTGCATCCCAAAAAACGGTGGCCATGACTTTCCCTGCTGAAGGGGTAACCTTAAATTCTTCTTCCGAGGAGAAGTTGGATGATGCCATTCCATTGACTGTCTTTTGATCTCCGGTTCAAAGTGATGGATCCATGTTTCATCCCCAGTGACGATCCGTGACAACAAGCTTTCAACATCAGCCTCGTAACAGGAGAGCAAATCTGAACGCACCTCTTTCCGCAAAGTTTTGTGATTGTCGGTTAGGCTTCGTGGAACCGAACGTGCACACACTTTTGAATATCCTAAGGCATCAATAATGTTGTTCACACTTCCCTTGGATACTGAGAGCTCAGTTACAAACCTTATGGTTGTAATCCGTCGGTCCTTTCAAATGAGTTCATCAGCACGTTGAAGCAACACCGGAGTGACTGCTGCTGTTGTTGGCCGGCCAGAGCGAGACGCGTCACTGAGCTCCACTTGGCCTTTCTCAGAACCCGCAATTCGTGAAACCCAGCGACTAACAGTGCTTTTGTCAACAGCATTGACTCCGTATACATTTTTTAACCGCCTGTGAATGTTCGTTACTGATTCTTTCTCCGCCTCAAGAAATTCAATAAACAAGCCATTGTTTAAAACGCTCATCACCACACAGCGCCATTTTGACGACCCCCCCGTGCATGCGCTAGAGAACGTATTGTTCCGCGTCGCTGCAGTAGTAAGCGGGACATTCAAAATTAACCACAGAGTAAGTTTCAGACATTTCCTGTTGATTTTGACTGAAGTATAAAAAGTGTTGCAAAACATTTTGTGCAACCATCGTATATTGATTGCTCCAATCGGCCGAGCAGAGCCTTGCATGCCAAGAGAGATGATACGATCGACCAGGCCAACCGGGTTAGTGTTTACTCTGAGTGCCTCCCATTGCTTCTCTTACGGGTTTCAACAAAAGGCAGCACGTTGCACTTCACAAACGTGTTGCATGTCTATCTATGTTTGTCAATGAGGATGTAAAAGTAAAACAAACGAAAAATGATTTTTTAAATAACATGTAGTTGCTGTAATCATGGCTGTGGTTGTTGTTGTTTGTGTGCTCCTTCCATGTACTTTTATATATTTTATGCCTCCGCCGACGAAGTCGCCGGAAGCATGTTTTCGGGTTGTCCGTCCATCCGTCCGTGATCGGTTTTCGTCACCACGATAACTTGAGAACGGGTGAAGGGATCTTAGTCAAACTTGGTACAGGTATGTATAATGAGGTAAAGATTAACTGATTATATTTTGGGGTCACGAGGTCAAATGTCAGAGGTCATGTTAGGTAAGAAATTCTGTTACCGCCCTAACTTGTGAACCAGCAATGGAATTTTGGCCAAACTTGGTATAAGTATATATTATGATGAGAAAATGAGCTGATTACATTATGGGATCAAGAGATCAAATGTCAGAGGTCCTGTTAGGTAAAAAGTCTGTTACTGCGCTAACTTGTGAACCAGTGATGGGATTTCGACGAAACTTGGTAAAGTATTGTTGCGGATCTCGAGCCCGTCGACGTACAGAGGGGGGAGGGGGGGGGGGTTTAAACCCTTTTCCCCCTCGGGCCTTCGAGTCCACGAGGCCGCGACCCACTTTACACTCGTGGGGCGGATTGCGGAGCAATTCCAGCCGCCACCCCCGTAGCGAATGTGCGGAAGGGTATCGGGTCGAATCCCCACGTACCTTCGATACACACGCTGCCATGACGACGGGTGCTGGACCTTGCACGGGTCACGCTAGTCGGATACGCCCAAGCGGTTTGCGTGTCATGTGACTCGTGCCGTTAATTCTTATTGAACCCTATTGAGCAGTTTTACTTGTACAGTGTGAAGCCAATGGTGGGAAATGACGTGAACGGCCAAAGGGATGCGAAAGAACACAGGTTTATTAAACAATTTATACAGTGATCAGGGTGAAGAGACACAGAGCAGAACTTAACAGCCTTAACTTAATCCCCGGACAAGGGCCCACTCACTCACGCGGGGAAAAGGATGAAGAAGAACGACGCGCTCCAAGCGTGGTCGTTGGTGCCGTTCGCCCCGGTCAGCTCGCTGGCGTGTCCCCTCGAGAGGTCCGTGGCATGCGCAGGGAGCCCAGGCAGGAAGGTCGTTGGCGTAGGTGGCCCCGGGAGAGACCGTCCTCGCAAGCGTTATTAACCGGCAGCAGAGCGCAGGGCAGGGAGAGTTAGTGCTTTTACAGAGAGCCTCGATCACAGAGAGAGTTCTAACCACACCTCTATCACAGAGAGCTAGTTCGGGGGCAGTCTCTATTCGTGGATCCGGCCCGGGTTCTATATAGCCACTCCCCAGAGTCTCACCCGAATGTTCCAAACTCCTCCCTTGGCTACCGTTGTTAGCCACTCCCTTGAGCTTCCATTGGCTGCTTGCCGCTTACCGGCCACTCCCCTGCAGCTCCTCCCTCGGGCCTCCCAGACTAGTGCCAGGCCCTAGCACATGGTATTCCAGCCCAAAGAGCACATGGTATTCCAGCACAAAGAACTCATGGCATTCCAGCCCAATGAACAACGAAGCCTACACTTACTCGCCTGCTCCAACGCATACTAACACAGGAAAGGAGACTATACTTTAACATTTAATAATGAATAACTAAACTAAGCGAGGCTACATGTTGTGGTGCAACTAACTAAAAAGGGGGGCTTGCCTTTATTCCCAAAACTACAACAGTATATATTATGATGAAAGATGAACTGATTAGATTTCGGGTAATCAAAGGTCAAAGGTCATTTCGGGTAAAAATGTAATGCTTGAGAACAGCTAAAGGGATTTAAATCAAACTTGGTACAAGTTTGCATTAATGTGGGTGGAGGCATATTGGTCGACGTCACGACGTTGAAGAGTGTTGTTCTAGTTTTCTATTGCTCTGAGAGGTATTACTATATATGTAAATTTGTGGGCTCTACCCGTGTCCTTGTAAAGGATTCTTTCCATTGTATTATAATAAAATTAAGGCTTGAGGTCCCGCTTCTTCTTCCTCAACCTGGAAAAACGGGCTTTTAAAACAGGAATATTTGTGATTAAATGGACACATTTTTGCGAAATAAATTGATTATTAGCTTTCTAACGGTACCATTTATATTACTCGACAGCAGCAGGAATCCTTTAGAATATGAAGCGTCACGCGCACACACACACACACACACACACACACACACACACACACACACACACACACACACACACACAATCTGCATATCATGTATACAGACGGATGCATCTCCCTTTAGTAATACATTGAGTGAGTGGCTAGATGCACTCATTCCTCGGGCTGAAGTCATGCATGAGTTCACAAATCCGAGTACGTCACACATGTGCCTCGAGAAGAATGAACATGTATTGTACTCCAAGTTAATTTGCACACAAGTATATTGTCGGGTCAGAGGCGTCGTCAATGCAGTTACTCTGAGCCGGAGGTCTTATAAATGCCGTCGCCGATTCCACAACGGTGGTTAAACTGTGTCCAAAGGTACTGGGTTTTCCCAAGGTTTACCCGACGTAGCTGAAACTGGCGGTGTTCACATGAGAAAGGAGGAAAACAGTAATTCTAAAGGTTTCTAATGGGTAATTCTAATGGGTTTTAAAGGGTATTT
Organism: Myxine glutinosa; assembly: GCF_964187855.1. Classification (NCBI taxonomy): domain Eukaryota; kingdom Metazoa; phylum Chordata; class Myxini; order Myxiniformes; family Myxinidae; genus Myxine; species Myxine glutinosa. Next base: position 346,228,528 of record NC_136261.1, read on the forward strand.
CTTATGGGTTTTAAAGGGTAATTCTGATGGCTTCTAAAGGGTAATATAATTCTGATGGGTTCTAAAGGGTAATTCTAATGGGTAATTCTGATGGGTTCTAAATGGTAATTCTAATGGGTTCTAAAGGGTAATTCTGATGGGTTCTAAAGGGTAATTCTGATGGGTTCTAAAGGGTAATTCTAATGGGTTTTAAACGGTAATTCCAAAGGGTTCTAGAGGGTAATTCTAATGGGTTTTAAAGGGTAATTCTGATGGCTTCTAAAGGGTAATTCTGATGGGTTGTAAAGGGTAATTCTAATGGGTAATTATAATGGGTTCTAAAGGGTACTTCTAATGGGTTCTAAAGGGTAATTCTGATGGGCTCTAAAGGGTAATTCTGATGGGTTCTAAAGGGTAATTCTAATGGGTTTTAAAGGGTAATTCCAAAGGGTTCTATAGGGTAATTCTAATGGGTAATTCTGATGGGTTCTAAAGGGTAATTCTAATGGGTTTTAAAGGGTAATTCCAAAGGGTTCTATCGGGTAATTCTAATGGGTAATTCTGATGGGTTCTAAAGGGTAATTCTGATGGGTTCTAAAGGTTCATTCTGATCGGTTCTAAAGGGTAATTCTAATAGGTTCTAAAGGTAATTATAATGGGTTCTAAAGGGTACTTCTAATGGGTTCTAAAGGGTAATTCTGATGGATTCTAAAGGGTAATTCTAACTGATTCTAAAGGTTAATTCCATTGGGTTCTAAAGGGTAATTCTAATAGGTTCTAATGGGTAATTCTAATTGGTTCTAAAGGTAATTCTAATGGGTTCTAAAGGGTACTTCTGATGCGTTCTAAAGGGTAATTCTAACAGATTCTAAAGGTGAATTCCATTGGGTTCTAAAGGGTAATTCTAATAGGTTCTAATGGGTAATTCTAATTGGTTCAAAAGGTAATTCTAATGGGTTCTAAAGAGTACTTCTAATGGGTTCTAAAGGGTACTTCTGATAGGTTCTAAATGGTAATTCTAACAGATTCTAAAGGATAATTCCATTGGGTTCTAAAGGGTAATTCTAATAGGTTCTAATGGGTAATTCTAATTGGTTCAAAAGGTAATTCTAATGGGTTCTAAAGAGTACTTCTAATGGGTTCTAAAGGGTACTTCTGATAGGTTCTAAATGGTAATTCTAACAGATTCTAAAGGATAATTCCATTGGGTTCTAAAGGGTAATTGTAATAGGTTCTAATGGGTAATTCTAATGGGTTCCAAAGGTAATTCTAATGGGTTCTAAAGGGTACTTCTAATGGGTTCCCAAGGTAATTCTAATGGGTCCCAAAGGATAATTCTAAAGGTAATTCCAAAGGTTTCTAATGGGTAATTCTAATGCGTTCTAAAGGGTTTTAAAGGGTATTTCTAATGGGGTTTAAAGCGTAATTCTGATGTGTTCTAAAGGGTAATTCCAAAGGGTTCTAAATGGTAATTCTAATGGGTTCTAAAGGGTAATTCTGATGGGTTCCAAAGGGTAATTCTGATGGGTTCTAAAGGGTAATTCTGATGGGTTCTAAATAGTAATTCTAATATGTTCTGAAGGATAATTCCAATGGGTTATAAAGGGTAATTATAATAGGTTCTAATGCGTAATTCTAATGGGTTCTAAAGATAATTCTAGTGGGTTATAAAGGGTACTTCTCACGGGTTATAAAGGGTACTTCGAATGGGTAGGGTAATTCTAATGGATTCTAAAGGGTAATTCTATAGGGTTTTAAAGGGTAATTCTAATGGGTTCTAAAGGGTAACTCTAATGGGTTCTAAAGGGTCATTCTGATTGGTTCTAAAGGGTAATTCTAATTGGTTCTAAAGGGTAATTCCAAAGGGTTCTATAGGGTAATTCTAATGGGTAATTCTAATGGGTTCTAAAGGGTAATTCTATAGGGTTTTAAAGGGTAATTCTAATTGGTTCTAAAGGGTAATTCTAATGGGTTCTAAAGGGTCATTCTGATTGGTTCTAAAGGGTAATTCTAATTGGTTCTAAAGGGTAATTCCAAAGGGTTCTATAGGGTAATTCTAATGGGTAATTCTGATGGGTTCTAAAGGGTAATTCTAATGGGTTTTAAAGGGTAATTCTAATGGGTTCTAAAGGGTCATTCTGATTGTTTCTAAAGGGTAATTCTAATTGGTTCTAAAGGGTAATTCCAAAGGGTTCTATAGGGTAATTCTAATGTGTAATTCTGGTGGGTTCTAAAGGGTAATTCTGATGGGTTCTAAAGGGTAATTCTAATCGGTTATAAAGTTAATTATAATGGGTTCTAAAGGGTACTTCTAATGGGTTCTAAAGGGTAATTATGATGGGTTCTAAAGGGTAATTCTAACAGATTCTAAAGGTTAATTCCATTGGGTTCTAAAGGGTAATTCTAATAGGTTCTACTGGGTAATTCTAATTGGTTTTAAAGGTATTTCTAATGGGTTCTAAAGGGTACTTCTAATGGGTTCAAGAGGGTACTTCTAATGGGTTCTAAAGGTAATTCTAATGGGTTCCAAAGGATAATTCTAAAGGTAATTCCAAAGGTTTCTAATGGGTTCTAAAGGGTTTTAAAGGGTATTTCTAATAGGGTTTAAAGCATAATTCTGATGTGTTCTAAAGGGTAATTCCAAAGGGTTCTAAAGGGTAATTCTAATGGGTTCCAAAGGGTCATTCTGATTGGTTCTAAAGGGTAATTCTAATTGGCTCTAAAGGGTAATTCCAAAGGGTTCTATAGGGTAATTATAATGGGTAATTCTGATGGGTTCTAAAGGGTAATTCTAATGGGTTCTAAAGGGTCATTCTGATTGGTTTTAAAGGGTAATTCTAATTGGTTCTAAAGGATAATTCCAAAGGGTTCTATAGGGTAATTCTAATGGGTAATTCTGATGGGTTCTAAAGGGTAATTCTGATGGCATCTAAAGGGTAATTCTGATGGGTTCTAAAGGGTAATTCTAATGGGTAATTATAATGGGTTCTAAAGGGTACTTATAATGGGTTCTAAAGGGTAATTCTGATGGGTTCTAAAGGGTAATTCTGATGGGTTCTAAAGGGTAATTCTAATGGGTTTTAAAGGGTAATTCCAAAGGGTTCTATAGGGTAATTCTAATGGGTAATTCTGATGGGTTCTAAAGGTTAATTCTAATGGGTTTTAAAGGGTAATTCCAAGGGGTTCTATCGGGTAATGCTAATGTGTAATTCTGATGGGTTCTAAAGGGTAATTCTGATGGGTTCTAAAGGTTAATTCTGATCGGTTCTAAAGGGTAATTCGAATAGGTTCTAAAGGTAATTATAATGGGTTATAAAGGGTACTTCTAAAGGGTAATTCTGATGGGTTCTAAAGGGTAATTCTAACAGATTCTAAAGGTTAATTCCATTGGTTTCTAAAGGGTAATTCTAATAGGTTCTAATGGGTAATTCTAATTGGTTCTAAAGGTAATTATAATGGGTTCTAAAGGATACTTCTAATGGGTTCTAAAGGGTACTTCTGATGGGTTCCAAAGGGTAATTCTAACAGATTCTAAAGGTGAATTCCATTGGGTTCTAAAGGGTAATTCTAATAGGTTCTAATGGGTAATTCTAATGGGTTCCAAAGGTAATTCTAATGGGTTCTAAAGGGTACTTCTAATGGGTTCCAAAGGTAATTCTAATGGGTCCCAAAGGATAATTCTAAAGGTAATTCCAAAGGTTTCTAATGGGTAATTCTAATGGGTTCTAAAGGGTAATTCTGTTCGGTTCCAAAGGGTAATTCTGATGGGTTCTAAAGGGTAATTCTGATGGGTTCTGAATAGTAATTCTAATAGGTTCTGAAGGATAATTATAATGGGTTATAAAGGGTAATTATAATAGGTTCTAATGGGTAATTCTAATGGGTTCTAAAGATAATTCTAGTGGGTTATAAAGGGTAATTCTAATTGGTTCTAAAGGGTAATTCCAAAGGGTTCTATAGGGTAATTCTAATGGGTAATTCTGATGGGTTCTAAAGGGTAATTCTAATGGGTTTTAAAGGGTAATTCTAATGGGTTCTAAAGGGTCATTCTGATAGGTTCTAAAGGGTAATTCTAATTGGTTCTAAAGGGTAATTCCAAAGGGTTCTATAGGGTAATTCTAATGGGTAATTCTGATGGGTTCTAAAGGGTAATTCTGATGGGTTCTAAAGGGTAATTCTGATGAGTTTTAAAGGGTAATTCCAAAGGGTTCTATTGGGTAATTCTAATGGGTAATTCTGATGGGTTCTAAAGGTTAATTCTGATGGTTTCTAAAGGGTAATTCTAATAGGTTCTAAAGGTAATTATAATGGGTTCTAAAGGGTACTTCTAATGGGTTCTAAAGGGTAATTCTGATGGGTTCCGAAGGGTAATTCTAATAGGTTCTAATGGGTAATTCTAATTGGTTCTAAAGGTAATTCTAATGGGTTCTAAAGGGTACTTCTAATGGGTTCTAAAGGGTACTTCTAATGGGTTCTAAAGGTAATTCTAATGGGTTCCAAAGGATAATTCTAAAGGGTTCTAAAGTTAATTCCAAAGGTTTCTAATGGGTAATTATAATGGGTTTTAAAGGGTTTTAAAGGGTATTTCTAATGGGGTTTAAAGCGTAATTCTGATGTGTTCTAAAGGGTAATTCCAAAGGGTTCTAAAGGGTAATTCTGATGGGTTCTAAAGGGTAATTCTGATGGGCTCTAAATAGTAATTCTAATAGGTTCTGAAGGATAATTCCAATGGGTTATAAAGGGTAATTATAATAGGTTCTAATGGGTAATTCTAATGGGTTCTAAAGATAATTCTAATGGGTTCTAAAGGGTACTTCTAACGGGTTATAAAGGGTACTTCTAATGGGTTCTTAAGGGTACATCTAATGGGTAGGGTAATTCTAATGGGTTCTAAAGGGTAATTCTATCGTGTTTTAAAGGGTAATTCTATAGCGTTTTAAAGGGTAATTCTAATGTGTTCTAAAGGGTAATTCTAATGGGTTCTAAAGGGTAATTCTGATTTGGTTCTAAAGGGTAATTCTAATTGGTTCTAAAGGGTAATTCTAATGGGTTATAAAGGGTAATTCTAATGGGTTTTGTTTGTTTCTAGACTTTGCGTATTTCATATTACAAATGCCAAACCGAACCGCTTCCTTCAGACATGGGTGTGATTTTATTTTTATTATCAAATGGCCAAACATTTTCTGGGACACTCCTTTCACACACCATACCACTTCTCCCATATAACTTTATTTACTCCTTCGCTCCGTCAACTTCATGATCATGAACACACAAACACACACACACGCCTCTTTCTTTTTGCGCATGTACAGGTATTCTTTAGTGTGGGTTAATGTCTCCCTAAGTTGCCCTATTGTATTCCCATGATCATCATCACACAAAATATACTATTTTACCTCGTTTACCCATTTGTCTTGTCCTTTGTTTATTTTCCCAATAATATCATTTTTATTCTTTGTTCTTTCTTGTTGACTCTTTTGCTCCTTTTTGTTCTTTATTTTATGTTCATTCAGCTTCAGCGCCTGCTCCAATCCCCGGCGTCCCAAAATTGCCTCCGACCAGCACCTCTCCCACAGTCCCGTAACCGTGGCAACCGGCGCAAGGTGAGGGGTGTTTGATAAGGTTATGCTTTTTACCTTTTGTTTTAGGCTCTCCATTTGAGGGGGGAAAGCCTTGGTTTCTTCACATTAGCATTATCTGTTGTTTTCCTTCTTCCATCTCAGTATATTTGAAATTGATGAATTGCATCACTTACGGTGCTTTATAAGCTGTATTATCGACCTGATTTAAGTCTGGCATCAATTATTTTGTGCTGAACATCCTTTAGGCTGAAACCTATGAATGTAGAATGAAGAACTAATTTTACTTGTGAAGGCTGCACCCTGATCCGTTCCATGTTCTAGCTCTTCCACGAGCCTTGACATTGTATACAAAAAAGACTAGTGTCGATCTGCATCCGTGGATGGGTACCTATCAAATGGGATGCAAATGAGTTAAGAGGTGACATGTGCATGATGAGAGACATGGGATGTGATGAGGTGTTGTTGACTGTGTGGTGTTTGGAAGTTCCTTCTGCACACGAGTGATTGGAGGAGGTTTGGGCAGAAACTTTAGATTTGGCTAAGGAGTTATTTAGAAGATGTGGCCGGTGAGGGCCGTATGGCAGAAACGTGCAAGTGGAGCAGTGGCCTAAATTGTCGCGAATGTGGTAGGCCCTGTATTTTCACATCATGGAAAAATATGCTAATTATGCCCAAAGCCTCAAGCTCTCAAGAAGTTCTGAAACGATGCATCGCAGTGAATGAATGTTTCTACAAGCCCATTGTCCAGAGGCATACTCTGACATCGCTTTTGATGGCTACAAGTGTCAAAGAAGGCCTATTTTGTGTGTCGGAGATCACTTTGGATGGAAATGGTTACACAAGGAGTTCCAGGAACAGGGGTTCTGATAAAGACGGCTAGTTATAGAAATAGGCCTAACAATCATGCAGCTTGCTTGATTGTCACCATCATGCTTGGCTATTTTCGATGCACCTAAGTTTTGGTCCAGACAAGCAAATGATCACCAAGAATTATGGAAATCCCATGCCTCAAAAACATCGTGTCCTTTTTGGAATGATTTTCAATTTTGTTTGACAGACAGACAGAGTACGAATATGATCTCACTCCTCTGCGCATTTGCGGTCGAGATGAATTCTGAAACAAAGTCCTGTCAAACTGCATGTCTTTTTCCGATTCATGTTCCATTTTGGGTATTTCAATTTAAGTAAGTCGTTCCTCGATCACAAACTGACGTTTACAGACGGACGGACATGAACCAGCGCTTAACCCCGCTTTTTGATCCGTGTGCGCAGGGAAACAACAGATTGTAACTTGGGTTTTCGCAGGTTTTGGTGGACGTCTCATCCAAAGGTCCTCGTCAAAAGGCTAAAACCTGAACGTGAAGCGTTCACCGGTGAGACTGCAATGCAGGACAGGACATGAGGTGCATTGGGTGTGTTACCTTAGCATCACAAGTGCTTTGGAATTATATCGGCTCAATAACGATCCCGATGGATTTCAAAACCAGAAATGCAAGAAAGAAAACAAAAGGACTTGTACACGTATGTGAGTGGAGTCAATTGAGGCAAGGGTGTGGGGTGCAAGTAATCCGTAGGAGTTTGTGCATTCTTCTATAATTGCCGTATGTTTTACCACTAATATCTTTCCCATGGCATTTGCCAGTCAACTGCAGAGAGAAAACAATATGGACTTGTATTACGCACAACTTTTTATTATCGTACTCCTACGAGTTCTACTCTACATCAAAGGTTTGCAATAAATTTAAATCTCTCCGCCAACAAAGTTTATGTTTTATCCTTTTATAAAAGGGCTTGGGACATGGACTCGGACAGAAGACAAAAATGGGGGAAATAAACATCTGGTTTTAAGCAAGCTAACACTGTACATGCTCTTGCACTTCCTCCCACGCCACCTGGCCCTCCAGCCGTCCTGCCCTTCCCCACAAAACCCCACCCTATCACCCTCGTCCCAATGTTCATTGTGACACCATACTTGGGATCACTTTGCGTCATTTGTACGGCTATTTCGTCAGAAATAACACTGGTCAACAAAATTTTAAAAGTTTTATGGTTCTAGTATATTTTGAGGTGATTCCAACCAACATGTACCTGTAGATTTCGATTATGATACCCAATTTTCACGAGCAGTTTTTGTTTCATCCAGTTTTTTGAAGACAGAAATCCAGTTTTTGAGAACCAGTATACCATAGGAATACCACTTCATTTGAAATTCACAAACCTCTTGTTGACCCTGAGAAGGTATTCTTACCACCACTTCATTTGAAACTTGGTTTGATGAAGAACTTTGTGAAGGCCATGGATCAAGATGGTGCTGGCTTCCACTACTTGCTAATGAAGTTCCAAGGCATTGTATCTGAGGCCAAAGTAAAGGTGGGTGTTTTCAATGGTCCTCAAATTCGTCTTGTACTCACTAATCAGGACTTTATAACGAGACTATCTGAGCTGGAAAGCGTTGCTTGGGATAGCTTTGTGGCTCTTGCTAACAATTACCTTGGAAATTTTCGAGCACCAAATTATGAAGAGCTTGTGGACAAGATGTTGAAGAGTTACCAGGCGCTCGGTGCTCGAATGTCACTCAAGATACATTTCTTCCATTCTCCTCTGGACTTCTTTTTACAAAATCTTGGCGATGTCAGTGATGAACATGGAGAAAGGTTTCACCAGGACATTGCCATCATGGAGACTCGATATCAAGGCCGATTCAATCCAAACATGATGGGCAACTACTGTTGGACTTCACAGCGTGAAAGTGATTACTCCTACAAACCCAAAAGTAAAGTTCAGAAGCACTTTTAATGTGATGTAAATAAAAACTTAAAGTTCATATTATTTTTTGTGATATTTTATAAAGTTCATATTATTTTTGGAGATTTACATTTTTTTATGTGATCTGGAGAAAGCATTCGATAGGGTTCCACATGAAGTAGTGACATGGGCATTGAGGAAGTTAGGAGTGGAGGAATGGTTGATCAGAGTAGTGATGGCAATGTACAAAAGAGCGCGCACAGCTGTAAGGGCGAAGGACGGGAACAGTGGTGAGTTTGAGGTGAAGGTGGGAGTGCATCAGGGGTCGGTACTAAGTCCACTACTATTTGTAGCTGTGATGGAGGTGCTGGCTCGGAACGTAAAGGAGGGTTTACCGTGGGAGTTGTTGTATGCAGATGATCTGGTGTTGATTGCAGAAAGTATGGATGGACTGAAGGAGAAGATGAACAAGTGGAAGGAATGTATGGAGACAAAAGGTCTGAAGGTGAATATAGGAAAGACGAAGGTGATGGCAAATGGTAAAGCATGTGGTGAGGTGGAAAGAACTGGGAAGTGGCCGTGTGCTGTGTGCAGGAAGGGTGTCGAAGTGAATTCCATTCAATGTACAATGTGCGCTGAGTGGGTTCATCAAAAATGTAGTGGTTTGAGAGGGTCATTAACCAGTGTGGCAGCTACATTCAAGTGTAAGGTGTGCACAGAGGGAGTTGCAGATGGAGGAAATGTTGAGTTGGATCTTGGAGACGGCGTGAAGCTGGAAGGTGTGAAAACATTTTGTTACCTAGGAGACATGCTGAATGGAGAAGGTGGATCAGACTCGGCAACGGTTGCTAGAGTGACATGTGCATGAAAGAAGTTTCGGGAACTGAGTGGCGTGCTGACGAGGACAGGAGTGTCGTTGAAGCTGAAGGGAAAGGTGTATGCTGCATGTGTGAGAAGTGTTATGATTTATGGGAGCGAGACATGGGTAATGAACGTAGAGCAGCAACGAAGGCTGGAAAGGGTGGAAATGCGAATGGTTCGGTGGATGTGTGGAGTATCGTTGAGAGAGAGGAAAACAAATGATGAATTGCGAAAGATGATGGGAATAGAGCCTGTGATGGATGCTGTGAAGAGAAACAGTTTGAGATGGTTTGGTCATGTGTTGAGGGAGTGTTACGTGGTCCCCTCGGTGACTACCTGGTCTCGGTGACCCCCGGACCGTGAGAGGACCTTCGCCAGAAAGTAGTATTATCTATGCGCTTTCGCAACGCAATTCCTATGAATTCCACCCAAGAGAAACTGATGTTCAATGATATATTTCCAGGGTAAGGATATCATACAATTTCAAGGATACAATCACGGGTATATTCCCCGAGCAATCAACAACAAACAACCATCAACAATTCCCAATCCACAATCAATTCCCTATATGATTAAGATGGCCATCTTATATATGTGTGTCCACTTCTGTACTCACGACCCCCTTTTGGTCTCTGCCCCTCACAATGTCTCTGGGCCCCTCCTGACCAAGATGCTGGTCGGCGTCGCCGCACTCGGGCGGTTGAACGAACCCCGGGTGGACGTTTTTCCACCGGGCAGGTATCGTACCAGGCACCGCGGCTGCAGCCCCTCGTGGCCACGCGAAGCGGGTACGGTAAAGCAAGCCAAAAGCCCCACGCCGCTTGCAAGGCGTGTTAGGCCCCAACGTGCGACCCGTACGCGTCTGTTTAGACGGTGCCGCGAACGGTGCCAGACGCGGGGTCGATGCACGGCCCCACGTCAACTTGACGTCTCCACCGGGTAGGTACACGTCCCGGTAACTCCTCTCGCCAGACGGGCTTCGGAACGCCGCTTTTCCACGCAGCGCAAGGTCGATCCCACCTTTCGTCGGAGCGGGGCGAGGAAGAAGAATCCTCGTCGCTTTTCTTCCTCGTGTCTTTTCCTCTTCCGTTTCCGGTCACTTCCGTTTCCGGACACTTTTTCAGAAGGGCTCCTGACCCTCCAACCACAACAACCCTTAATCTATTACACATGGATAAGCAAAGACCTGAATGGTAATTCACATACATTCACATAAATATGTAACACTCCCCCCCTTCAGGAAAGAAAGTTTGAACCCAGCGAAAACTTTCTTTGCCGGCCAATTTGGATAAACAAACCAGATAACTCAACCCCCCACCTTATCAGTTCCCCCCGGGCACAGTTATCACTTAACAATAAAGCAACAAAATTTCACACAACCCCCAGAGATTTTCAAAGGTAATTCCTTCTGGACAAAGCACCAGCCACGACATTGTCCCTGCCCTTTACATGTTCAATTTCCCCTTGGACTCCTGCCAAGCCAAACTCCATCTCATGACCCTCTGACTTTGACTGTCAGTTTCTTGTGAATGAAGGTTAAGGGGTTGATCAAAGATCCAAAGTTAAGCAACTCGAGAGCACTTTTTCCGGGAGGCCAAGCCGAGTATTCACTACATGGATGCCTTTAGGAACGTGGAGTTCACGGTTAGTCCGTGCAGGAAAGTTCTCTACATGGGCGCCTTGAGGAACGTGGAGTTCACGGTTAGTCCGTGCATGAAATCTTGGCTCGGCGGCTCCGCCGCCTTCAGTGCTTCAACTTCTCAGAACTTCCCTAATAATTATGGTGGGACCGCTTGTCCCTGTAGTCCCATGAATAGCGGTCTCCTTCTCGGCCACTACTTTGACAATCCTTCCTTCGGGAGCTGCCGTAACTCAGGGAGCCTCCATAATAATATTGATTGCGGCCACCACCAAAACTACCGCCCAGTTGTACTCTCCTGTAGACCTCTCGACGCCTACGAAATGCCTTCCCTACTGTTATGGTCCGACCCTCCAAATCCTTGCCATTCCAATTCTTCTCTGCCTCACTGGCGTCTTTTGTGCTGGCAAACGTGACAAAGCCGAACCCTCTTGACTGTTGCGTTTCCCTGTCTCTTACCAACCGCACTTCCACCAGCGGCCCATATCTGTTGAAGACAGAGGTCAGAACTTCTTCCTCTGTTTTGAAGTTCAGTCCCCCTACAAATAACTTGGTACTTTTGTCGCCCTCCCGAGCTGGTGTGGTGTTATTTTCCCTGCTGGGCTCTTTACCAACCCTCAGGTTACCATAAACTTGACCCCCGGCCAAATCATTCCCGATAACCACAGATACACCCTCTACAGGAAGCGTGGCTTGTAAACCGACGGTGACCGGTCCTGACACCAAATCGGACTCCAAATGGATGACATGAAGTGGAGCACTAACACCGCCCCCGATCCCCTGTAAACGAACACTATCCCCCGTTGCCGTCTCCTCGGACCATGGCAAAATGCCTTCAAGCATTAAAGATTGATGTGCTCCTGTGTCCCTCAATATCCTAACCGGTCTCCGGTTAGTCGAGGCTCCATCCAGTGATACAAACCCCTCTGAAATAAATGGTTGGTAACCCTTTTGATGGCGATTTCTCACAATGGCCATTGCATTTGGAGTCATAATAGTCGGACTCCGCTCTGGGTCTTCCCTTTTCATGCGGTAACAACTGGACATCAAGTGTCCAGGTTTTTTGCAAAAAGCGCAAGTAGGCCCGGAGGAAAAACTCGTGGTCTGCCTCGGGCCCCCCGAAATATAAGTTTGTCTTGGGCCCGCCTCCCTCTGATTTCGAACAGGTGGGGTATCCGCGTTGTCCCCATACTCCTCTCGAGGCCGCCGCCAGGTATTGTCGTTCTCCGCACCTGCTGTTCCCCACCTCCCCTGCGGAGATCTAGGCGAGGAGTTAGGTTCGTGGACCCCTATTCGGTGGGTTAAAGCATAATCATCTGCCATGGTGGCTGCGTCCCACAACTTTGGTACTTTCTTTTCCTGCAGATACACTTTGATGTCCTCGTGGACACACTGCTGGAATTCCTCCACCAGGATCAAGTCCCGCAATGTTTCGAAGTCTTTCCCGACTCCTTTTGACTCACACCACCGATCAAACATGTTTTCTTTCACTCTGGCAAACTCCACATGGGTCTCACTCTCCCTCTTCCTGGCATTCCTGAATTTTTGCCTGTAAGCTTCCGGAACCAACTCATAGGCTTTGAGGATGTGCTTCTTCAGTACCTCATAATCTGCACATTGGTCCATTGGTAGCGCCGAATAAATTTCCTGAGCTTTCCCCACCAGCACACTTTGCACAAGTATGGTCCAGGCCTCCTCCGGCCAGTTTAATTGTCGAGCCACTTTCTCAAAGTGTGGAAAAAATTTCGCGACTTCCTTTTCACTGAACGGTGGAACCAGCCTCACATGTCTGCCCACATCCCAGGTTTTCTGGTTAGGTGTCGACCCCGTCAGCAAGGGTGGTGCCTCTCCCCGTTCTCTCATTAACTCCAGCTCCTTGAATTTGATTTCTTGCTGAAGCTCCATGTCACGTTCCTTTAATTCCCTTTCCGCTTTTCTCTCCTCTGCTTCGAGGTCCCTTGCAGCTCTCCTCTCCTCTGCTTTTCTCCCTTCTAACCTTTCCTGGAGTTCTCATTCCACTCTCCTTTCCTCTGCTTGCTTCTCTTCTCTCCTCTCTTCTGCTTTCCTTTCCTCTTCTGATCTTTCCTTTTCTGCTTTCCTTTCTTCTTCTGCTAACCTTTCCTGGAGTTCTCGTTCCACTCTCCTTTCCTCTGCTTGTTTCTCTTCTCTCCTCTCTTCTGCTTTCCTTTCTTCTTCTTTTAACCTTTCCTGGAGTTCTCGTTCCACTCTCCTTTCCTCTGCTTGTTTCTCTTCTCTCCTCTCTTCTGCTTTCCTTTCTTCTTCTGCTCTTTCCTTTTCTGCTTTCCTTTCTTCTTCTTTGATCCGTTCCTGGCTCCGTAATTGCAACTCCAGTTTCCGGAGCTCAACGTCTTCTGGTTCTTCGGGTAGCCACTCCCAGGCGAACTCGTCCCATGTTCCTAATCCCACCATAGATTGTATCACCGTGGCCTGCAACTCTGCCTTCCTCAAATTAGTTCGGACCTCCAAGTTAAAATGTTTGGCCAATTTCAAGAGGTCCGACTTTAGTAACGCTCGGAACTGTGCCTCACTCGGTGTTACCGCAAAGTTCTGTGCCACAAACGCCATGGTGACTATCGTTAACACCTGTTAACCTTCACCCAAGACTTTACCCCAATTTCCCCAAAAATTTACCAATTAATACTTAATTAATAAATTTTAATTAATAAAAATATTATTTTATTATTTTATACAAATACACTTTTAGATCCCGGACGTAGACCCAATTGCGAATCCGCAAATCGTAATTTGGACGAGCCCCCAATTCTGTTACGTGGTCCCCTCGGTGACTACCTGGTCTCGGTGACCCCCGGACCGTGAGAGGACCTTCGCCAGAAAGTAGTATTATCCATGCGCTTTCGCAACGCAATTCCTATGAATTCCACCCAAGAGAAACTGATGTTCAATGATATATTTCCAGGGTAAGGATATCATACAATTTCAAGGATACAATCACGGGTATATTCCCCGAGCAATCAACAACAAACAACCATCAACAATTCCCAATCCACAATCAATTCCCTATATGATTAAGATGGCCATCTTATATATGTGTGTCCACTTCTGTACTCACGACCCCCTTTTGGTCTCTGCCCCTCACAATGTCTCTGGGCCCCTCCTGACCAAGATGCTGGTCGGCGTCGCCGCACTCGGGCGGTTGAACGAACCCCGGGTGGACGTTTTTCCACCGGGCAGGTATCGTACCAGGCACCGCGGCTGCAGCCCCTCGTGGCCACGCGAAGCGGGTACGGTAAAGCAAGCCAAAAGCCCCACGCCGCTTGCAAGGCGTGTTAGGCCCCAACGTGCGACCCGTACGCGTCTGTTTAGATGGTGCCGCGAACGGTGCCAGACGCGGGGTCGATGCACGGCCCCACGTCAACTTGACGTCTCCACCGGGTAGGTACACGTCCCGGTAACTCCTCTCGCCAGACGGGCTTCGGAACGCCACTTTTCCACGCAGCGCAAGGTCGATCCCACCTTTCGTCGGAGCGGGGCGAGGAAGAAGAATCCTCGTCGCTTTTCTTCCTCGTGTCTTTTCCTCTTCCGTTTCCGGTCACTTCCGTTTCCGGACACTTTTTCAGAAGGGCTCCTGACCCTCCAACCACAACAACCCTTAATCTATTACACATGGATAAGCAAAGACCTGAATGGTAATTCACATACATTCACATAAATATGTAACAGGGAGGATGAAAGTGACTGGTTGAGAAGAGTGATGGAAATGAATGTAGAAGGAAGTAGAGGACGGGGAAGACCGAGAAAGACTTGGCTAAAGATGGTCGAAGAAGAAATGCGGGCAAGGGGGTTAACAAGGGGAGATGCAGAAAATAGGGCAAAATGGAGAACATTGTCATGGGGACCGCAAGGCTAACCCCCGCTCTAGCAGGGAAAATGGCCTTAAAATCCCTGTTCTAGTTGTATTTACATTTTTTATATATGATGTAAATAAAAACTTAAAGTTCATATTAATTTTTGTGATGTTTTATAAAGTTCATATTATTTTTGGAGATTTACATTTTTTGTGTGATGTAAATAAAAACTTAAAGTTCATATTATTTTTTGTGATATTTTATAAAGTTCATATTATTTTTGGAGATTTACATTTTTTAAATGTGATGTAAATAAAAACTTTAAGTTCATATTATTTTTTGTGATATTTTATAAAGTTCATATTATGTTTGGAGATTTACATTTTTTTATGTGATGTAAATAAAAACTTTAAGTTCATATTATTTTTTGTGATATTTTATAAAGTTCATATTATGTTTGGAGATTTACATTTTTTTATGTGATGTAAATAAAAACTTTAAGTTCATATTATTTTTTGTGACAATAAATAGACTTATTGAGACTTAATCAAGAAATTCGCATGCTTGAAAGATTTTTTCCACACTTATGAATATATGATGTACTACGTCAAGGTTACGTGATAGCGAAATTTAAGGTCAGATTCGGATTCGTGGGCACCAAATTACTTAGAAACAGTCGAAAATAAGTCAGAACCAATTTGGCTGTTGACCAGTGATTTAGTCCCTGAAAATTGTTCAATATGTACTCGATAAGTCTTCTTGAAGTCCTCTTTGTTCGTTGTTTTATGTTGGTATACCGAGAGTGTTGTGTGTACATAAGTGTATACATATTTTATGTTGGTATTTTAAGTCAGGTCAGTCTTTTGGGACTGCCACTGGTAACATGTAACCACCCCCAGTGCTATCTGCCACATGGTCGGTTTGTCAGCGACTGAACCGACACCCCTCACTGGATTTGCAAGTGTGGACGGATGCAACGGGATTCAAAACGGTCTGTGCCACCCTGCCAGGACTAAAAACAACGCCTGACAAAGGGTGGATGAGCTCCCTTCAAGAGCCAACGGCCATCTAGTCCAGAGATGGTGTCTCCGAAAAAAAAACACCCAATGGGAGTAGGAAAATTTATTTAACTGCTTGGCCTAGTTACCCCCTCGTGCACAATGGTCCTGTAATGAGGGTTCCTTGTTTCAGGACAAGGTGAAGGTTTTGCCAGTTTTTCCTCTTCTTCTTTTTCTCAATAGCTCTCAGCCATGTTTTATGCAAACTTCAATTAAAAAATAAAATAGCACCATCACAAAACAACAAACAAAGAGAACTTGTTACTTCCCAGCTGCTAAAATCGTCATAAACTTTGTAATGGATGCCAAAATAGGGTCGATACATGGCAAGCACCATCTATTGGTCAGTACGATTGCAGCAATTCTGGGTGTGAAACAAGGGTTAATGGCCACCATTCCAATGAAAAGCTACTACTCGATATAACTACCATGTGGTCCACATTGTCAACCATGAGGGCAGTGTGCCAGAAAGGCATCCATGGATTGATTACCAAGTATTGGGTTTGGCTGGTTGACCTGAGGGCCACAGTGTAGCAGCTGACACTGCCTGTTTACAGTGGGTGGTTCTGCATTTCACAGACTATGCCCTCAGCATACTGTAGCTTCAGCAGGAATTACCTCTTTAACTGTGAAAACTATATATAATATTATATATATATATATATATATAAATAATCTACAGTGCATTCAGAAAGTATTCAGACCCCTTCACTTTTTTCACATTTTGTTATGTTGCAGCCTTATGCTGAAATCGTTTAAATTCTTTTTTTTCCTCATCAATCTACACTCAATACCCCATAATGACAAAGAGAAAACAGGATTTTAGAAAGTTTTGCAAATTTATTAAAAATAAAATACTGAAATATCACATTTATATAAGCATTCAGACCCTTTGCTATGACACTTGAAATTTAGCTCAGGTGCCTCCCATTTCTTTTGATCATCTTTGAGATGTTTCTACACCTTGATTGGAGTCCACCTGTGGTAAATTCAATTGATTGGACATGATTTGGAAAGACACACACCTGTCTATATAAGGTCTCACAGCTGACGATGCATATCAGAGCAAAAACCAAGCCATGAGGTCGAAGGAACTGTCTGCAGAGGTCAGAGACAGGATTGTGTCGAGGCACAGATCTGGGGAAGCCTACAAAAAATTTCTGCTGCATTGAAGGTTCCCAAGAGCAAAGTGGCCTCCATCATTCTTAAATGTAAGAAGTTTGGAACAACCAGGATTCTTCCTAGAGCTGGCCACCCGGCCAAACTGAGCAATCGGGGGAGAAGGGCCTTGGTAAGAGAGGTGACCAAGAACCCGATGGTCACTCTGGCTGAGCTCCAGAGATCCTGTGTGGAGATGGGAGAAACTTCCAGAAGGACAACCATCACTGCAACACTCCGCCGATCTGGGCTTTATGGCAGAGTGGCCAGACGGAAGCCTCTCCTCAGTGAAAGACACTTGAAAGCCTGCTTGGAGTTTGAAAAAAAGCACCTAAAGGACTCTCAGACTGTGAGAAACAAGATTCTGTGGGCTTTCATGTGTCTTTCACTGAGGAGAGGCTTCTGTCTGGCCACATCATAAGCTATCTATAAACGTTGACTCGACGTTTGTTCAAGGAGGAAAAACCCCTTGGGGAAGTGGGATATTTATGGTATTAATATTCTTTTGTAATAACATTAATATTGTTGCGGTTTTGTGGTTGTATAAAAGGTTAATTTCCCCTCATAGTTTAGTTACACTACACGTAGCCTCGTTTAAGCTCAGTTATTTCATAGTAAATGTAAGCGTAGACCTTTCCTATGTTTAGTTTGCTTTGAGTAGAATAATGAGAGTTAGGTCTCCTTCCAATGCTTATGATGCCTTGATTGTTTGTGGTTTTGGTGCGAAATCCCACGAGGCCGGCCTGAACAAGTCGATCAAGGCCAAAGGAAGGCGGGACAGGAAGAGTGGGAGTGACCGGTAAGCACGAGCCGCCAATGAGGGCTCGAGGGGAGTGGCTTACCACTGCTGCAAAAGGCGTGGTTTGGAACATTCGATGCGGGCCAGGGCGTGGCAATATAACCCTGTCTCCCGGAGCCCCCACCTCAGTTATGAGGGGAGAGGCGCTTGTTGAGTTGTGAGGAGGACACGCGCATGAGTTACAAGTTGAGTTCTCGGTTGAGCTTGAGTCAGATCCTCCGTTGAGTTACGAGAGTGAAAGCACGCAGTTGTATTAATCGTGCTGTGAAAGACAGCCGTGCCGGGCCAGAGACGCGCGAATATTTCCTTCCGCCTGCCTGCTTTGCCAATACACGCGCCGCGAGGATCCTTCCTTCCCACCTGCCTGCCTGTCTACGCCGGGATACGTGCAGTGACCGCCAGAGGGCCACGCCGGGTGAGCTGTTCCTGGACGACCAGAGCCGGCGCGTTCAGCGCATGAACCATTCTTCCTTCATCCCCCTGTGAGTGTGAATGGCCCCATTGTCTGGGAAATAAGTTAAGACTGTATAAGACTGCCCTGTGTGTCTGCTTCTTCTACCAATCATTGTAAATAATAATTAAACCTGTTATTTATTTGATTCGAGCGTCTCGTGTTTTCCATCATTGACTTAGCATGGTACGAATTATATCGCTCTGATCGGGTTCCAATAGCACGGACCACGTGGTACGCCATCCGCTCGGGTGTACTCAAATTATGCGTGGTTCGTGCGAGACTTGATCCCCGCTTCCGCGGCGGCGTGGGTACTTAGGCACGTGCGAACATTGTCCCGAAGCCCTGTCCCGCGTCTGACCGGAAGTGGCGACTCAGTCTCGCGGTTTCGAAGACCCAAGGAGAACAAGGGGCTTAATCTCCCCTTGGTAAGGGAACGGGCTTCGCGCAAAAACCGTAGCAATATTATGCTATTATCGTTAATTTTGTTATTCGAAGCGGCCTTGGAAAAACGCCACGATAAAGCTAACTTAACATTGATATACACCTCAACATGCAACCCCATTGACGGCAATGGCGGGGAAAACCCGGTCGGGTGAGAAAACCCCCTTGGGAAGGGGGGCAAATGAATGCGCTACAACCTTCATTGTGTAACCCTTCGTCATCCTGTCAAGTTTGGTTGAGATTGCCTAAGTAACAACGGATGTATTGGGGTCAAAAATTCATCAGACAGACAGACACCAAATTGCGTATTTTCTATATTCTCATGAGTCTGATTTACATCCAGGAACATAAAAATTATGGTTAACCATTTTGAAATTGCCTCTCTTTCATTTAAAATTTAAATGCTAGAAATTATGTTAAAACACTATTTCACTTCGAGTTTGCCCGAGCAACGGCAAGCTGAAAGTGCCTGGCGACCAGAACCGAGTCACTGGAAATGCACACACTGAGTGTGCACAAAAACGCCTCATTATCATTCACACGTCATTTGGAAAGTTCCGTATTGTAAGAGTCACGTGATAAGCTGGTGTCATGAAATGTAATCAACACATAAGCTGTGGCTCTGTTCTTGCATTGCATTATAGGCCTATTTATATTGTGTGTGAGAAACCAATTGAGTAAGAGTCATGTGATGGCATGATATCCAATTACAACTGTTCGTCATTTGATATTGTGCTTTATACAAACATTACGCAGGCAAAGTGAAATCTGCTCCTTTGAAAACACGCTCTCCTCGGGTATAACGTGATACATCTTTTTCACAGACTAAAGTCTTATAATGGATGACCTTGTGTTTTTTATTTCTATATATATATATATATATCACGTTTGGAAGACAAGAATATTGGCAGGAATGAGTGTACGTTTACATAAATTTACACAAGACATTCATGGACAACAGACAAGCCACATACATAACATAGTGAATGGGATTTGAATGTGGGATCCCAGCATCATGAGCTACAGTCACATGGGATTTTTGGAGTTCACATCATGAGTTTTGATTTGCTCTTTTATAGCCTGCCAATTATTCCTCAATTGTATACATGTACATTTATTGCAGTACTAGCTAAAGTACCCGGTGTTGCCCAGGGAAATCAAATGATATACTCGAATAATTATAAATTTGTGTGGTTGACAACAAATCATTACAACCTCAACACACGATCTTCACAATACATATTATTCGATCGCCTGCGGGGAAAAAAGAACTCAGGCAGTGTATAAGCACAAGCCCCAATTGAGGCCTGAAGGGCAATTATCTGGTTTTATCTGGTGTCAATTTTTTTGTGGGAAACATAGCCCTCGGCCTTTCTCTGGACGAAAGAGGTGGCCCGGGCTAAGTTTGGTCGCACTGGTTCCTGTAGGGTCCGAATGCAAAGTTGAACAATCAAACAAATAAACTTTCCTCATTATGTAAGTCGGACCACCCCTTTTAAGGGTTTTTTATTGATACAATATGGCTGCCAGGCCACGTGACCGATGAAGTCATAAGTTTACATTCTCCAATATAATTGTTGCGTATATCTCACTCAATAAATTTCAAACTGATCGGACTAAGCCTTGTACTGATAGGCTTATGACGTCATAATGAAGGCAACAATGACGTCATCATTAACAATCCTTAATTCCACATGCGGAGTTCTTTACAATGAGCCACGTTTCAATCTTTTCCATGGAGCGGTTTTGGAGATATAGAGGTCCAAAGTTTTTCGGTTCTTCATTCCAAGATGGCGCTTGTATGATGTGACCAATGATGTCATAATTATCACTGAAACGTTCTACACGTGTAGAGGCATATTTTGGTAAAACTTCAGTGTCAATCGCACCAAAGGTTGTTGAGAAAATGAATTTTTAAAATGCAGACACGTATGTACCGCATACATACATACGTACGACATACATATGACATCCATACACTTTTCACTTCGTGAGCGCAGGGTAATAACTTATGTTCTCTTATGACTGAAACACAACCATCACCCCATTTTGTGTTTATTTGGCTTGACGACACCGGTCAGCACAGAACTGTAGGGAATAATTGCACCATTCCACTCCAGTGATGCACTCGATGCTAATATTAGGATGTACTCGTGAACTTATGCCCAACAAATACAGTTTGTCTTACAGAAGTTTTCATCTGTTCCATCGTTACATCACGGAAGTAGCTACTTTTAGCCTTAATACGGAATGCTGTAACCCGTTGAACACAGGAAGACCCTTTTTTGTTGATGTTGGAGTAGATATTAAATCTTAAGTTCTCCTGTTTTGTTTGTCTGTCTTCTTCTGTCCATCCAGGGGACAACACGTCGCTGTCAAGCCTCTTCAGCACGGAAGCCTTTAGTTCATCGTGCCCAAGATGATGATGACAACGACTCCGACAATATGGATGTTGGACAACAGTTGGACAGTCTTTCTCCTTGCCTTGTTCGTCCGGCTTTACTCTCACCCGTACAACGTCTTCACTACTTCCACGGTTACTGCCGTTCCCTCTCTCCTCCGGACTCTGCTAGCTGTGGTGTCCAGGTCTCACCACGACGTCCGGGCCCGATTTTGGGGCAGCTTTTGTGCTGCGGTGTCGCTCTACTTGACAAGGAGAGGCCATATAAGTTGCCAGCGAGCCCCGTTTCCATGGAAACTCAAAGCCGCCACGCAGTGAGTGACCAAATGATGGAATGTCGGGGAGGGTTTATCGATTGTGAGGATGAAGAGGATAACTATTGCTGTGGAGAAAAACACCTTTGGTTTTGTTCTCGAGGATTTTATGATGAAGAAGAAGAGGGAAAATATTTCAGTAGTTGGATGGAGAGTGAAAAAGACTTTAACAAAGCACTTAATGCTTTTCAAATGCATAACGGTGGAGGGAAGTGTATCTTTGGGACCAAGGCTGGCAAGAGTACAGAGAACTCACTGAATGAAGTAGACATGACATGTTGCTGCTTGGGTTCAAACCTTAATACTGTACCAGTTGGTGAGACTGTGGTAAAGAAGAAGAAGAAGCCAAACAGACAAGGTGAGGTGTTATTTGTACTCCTGGCCAGCGGTATATGAATATAAATATAGGCTTGTATGTGGCTTGATGCATAACCGGGACTGCTTTGATCAGCAGGTTAATGAGATGTCCTTGCCACAAAATGAGAAACGTAAATTGTATGCTGGGCTGCTTCGGTCAACTCTTTCTCGGACAGAGAAAGATAAGAAACAGTTGAGGTATATCAACAGTGCAATTTGAGATTATATAAGGACCTGCAGCATATGCAGGTTAGATGGTGGAGACATAAAGCAGCGGAGATTCAAGTTTTGCTATTAGACACAACACCAAGGTCTTGTTTGACCCATTGAAAGAAACGTTTGGGCCACGTCGATCTACCATTCCACCCACAAGGTCGGCAGAGCCTCACTAAGTACTTTCTAGAATCTTTTTTTATGTTGAAGGATCTAGTCACGGACTATATAGTCCTCATCTTGTGAAGAAAGAGAGAATAGTCGAAGAGTTTTTGAGGAAGTAAAAAAAAAATCTGCTTTTTGAAAAGGGGAAGGTCGTAAGTGTTTGGAAAGACATGGGAAGGTGAAGATTCCAGAGTTTGGCAGGGGAGGGGAAGAAACAAACATCATAACGGGCCATCCTTGAGTTGCCAATGGCCACACAATAATCATGAGATGTAGTGGCTTGTCGAGTAAACCGTGGTCTCGCTAATGGTGGAGATACACGAGCAGAAAAGATAAAGAGAGCCAATTTTGCTTCGTAATTCGAGCCGCTCGAGTTTTGAGGTCAGATTGGGAGAGTTGATCAGTCGGATTACTTTGGATTCAATTCTGTCCAGTAAGTATGTGGAGCTGGAACCTCCCCAGATGTTGGAGTCGGCAGTACTCTATACAAGGCCCAATCAATCTTTTATATAGTTGAAGCAATTGTTCAGAGGAGAAGAATCTTCAATATCTGAATATGACTCCCAGTTTCTTCGAGGCATACTTAGCTATTTGTGTAATGTGTGGATTCCAGGATAAATTTGATGTTAGGGTAATACCTAGTAGGTTTATTGTATCACATAGTGTAATTGTGGAGCTTTAAAAGGAGATTGTTGAGTTGAGAGGAGTTTTGGAGGGAGATGGGAAGAAATTGAGTTTTAGAAGAATTACACTTAACTTGATTACATTTGTCCCACTGGGAAATCTTGTCTAAATCCTAATTTAAAGAGGTGGTTGCGATGAAACAAGATGTAGATCGAGTGAGGGAAGATGGGGCAGATGGGAAAAACATGGAGGAATGTTATGTCGAGTCATCAGCATATCAGTCCATTTGGTTATTTGTAGAAGAAAGAAGGTCATTGATGAAAAGAAGAGTGTTGGAGACAGGACGGAACCCTGAGCGACACCGCTGTTGATAGGGAAGGAGGGATATTTGAACAATCAACAATTACGGAGATAGAGCAGAGATATATATCTGGCCTAGTCATGATGAAGAATTATAGTGTGGAAGCTTAACTGTGAACGATGCTCTTCTTGGACTGGTGGAGTAGAACCCTATATATTCTGACCTAGATCTGGCTGCTCTATCTTCTGACAAATTACAAACTGCTTTGGGTCAGGTGAACAGTGGCAAGGCACCCGGGAATGTCGAATGCACATACCGGTGGTGGGAAGTTTATCCTTGGGACCAAGGCTGGCTAGAGTACAGATAACTCGCTAAATGAAATAGACCTGACTTTGCTGCTTGGGTTCACACCTATATTCTCAGCTTCCATACAGCTCTAGCTATACCATATTTGAATGCAGTTGGGCTCGGGCTGTGGGGAAGCTGACAGGTTTTTCATTATGTATGGGATTGCAATGATTGCCACAGAAGTGTAACAATGCCACATTGTTACATCGGGAAGCAGGATAATGCTGAGTGTGGTAACTGCGGAGGTACAGTCACGTGAAATAATAAGTACACCCCATGTAAAGTTTTGACCTTTTCAACATATTTCAACATACAGCTATTTGATCTTCATTTCAACAATATTGATAGATAAAGGTGATATAATATAACAAATATCATGAAACATTTACAGTTTGTAGTCCATTGTATAATTTAAATAAACATAAATGCAAATTTTGCATGTGGAAAAAGTAAGTACACCCTTGGCTCTAATAGGTGGTATTGCCCCCTTTGGCAGAAACAACCTCAAGTAGGCGTTTCTTATAACTATCTACCAGTCTCTGACATCGACTGGGAGAAATTTTTGCCCACTCCCCCATGCAGAATTCTTTCAGCTGTGCGATGTTTGAGGGGTTTCTTGCATGCACAGCTCGTTTCAAATCCCCCCACAACATCTCAATGGGATTTAGATCTGGGCTTTGACTTGGCCATTCCAGAACCCTCCATTTCTTTCTTTTCAGCCATTCCTTGGTGGATTTACTGGTATGTTTAGGGTCATTGTCATGTTGCAAGGTCCACCTTCGGTTGAGCTTCAACTTTCCGACAGATTGCCTCACATTATCCTCAAGTACCCTCTGGTACAATGAAGAATTCATAGTGGATTCTATGATGGTGAGCTGCCCAGGCCCTGATGCAGCAAAGCTGCCTCAAACCATAATATTTCCACCACCATGCTTTTCAGTTGGTATCAGGTTCTTGTGGTCAAATGCTGTCTTTGGTTTTCGCCAAACATGTCTTCTGGTATTGTGGCCAAATAGCTCTACCTTTGACTCGTCTGCCCAGAGCACATTGTTCCAGAAGTGCTGGTCTTTGCCGAGGTGTTCATCAGCAAACTTTAGTCTTGCCCTGATGTTCTTTCTGGACAGCAAATGTTTCCTCCTGGCACACCTCCCATGTAGATCAAATTTGTGCAGCCTCTTTCTAATGGTAGACTCGTGCACTTTGACATCAACAGTGGCAAGAGCTACCTGTCGGTCCCGTGATGACATGCTGGGGTTCTTAGAGACTTCTTTCAGCATCTTGCGGTCTGCTCTTGGGCTGAACTTGCTGGGGTGGCCTGGCCTGAACAAGTTGGCAGTTGTTTGGAATCTTCTCCACTTGTAGATGATCCTCCGGACAGTCGAATGATTGATTTCAAATTGTTTGGAGATCTTTTTAAATCCATTCCCAGACTTGTAGGCATCTATAACCTTCTTTCTGAAGGCCTCAGAGAGCTCTTTTGATTTAGGCATGGTGACGCCACACACTTCAACAACACAGAGCAAACCAAACTAAATGTCTGAAGTTTAAATAAGACAGGTTCCTCCAAGATCCTCTCTGACGATGTTCTAATCATTTGCACATGAGCTGGTGCACCTGATTCTAATTTTAGGTATTTGAAGTAGTGATAAATGTAGGGGTGTACTTACTTTTTCCACATGCAAAATTTGCATTTATGTTTATTTAAATTATACAATGGACTACAAAATGTAAATGTTTCATGATATTTGTTATATTTTATCACCTTTATCTATCAATATTGTTGAAATGAAGATCAAATAGCTGTATGTTGAAATATGTTGAAAAAGTCAAAACTTTACATGGGGTGTACTTACTTTTTCACGTGACTGTATGTCTTTACCTTATGACCCTGGAAAGATCTTTAGCTGTGTTGTTACCTCCGCTGCTGCAGGTAGACGGAGGTTACGTTTTAACCCCTGTTTGTCTATCTCTGAGCAGGGTATCTCAGAGATGTGACAGATTCGGGAGAAACTTGGTGGACAGGTTGGGAGTGTGGCAAGGACGTGATTTTGTGTTTTGGTTAGATTTTGTTGAAAATCCGGATACTATAATTTTAAGTGATTATTCACTATTGCGTTATAGGCCCAAAAATGATACATAACACAATATCTAAAAATGTTATGGACAGATTTGGAGGTAGCTTAGTGGACATGTTATTGATTCGATTTTGGTGAAGATCTGCATCTTGATCCGGATCCGAGAATTTTTAAAAGTGATTCTTCACCATTGAGGGTTGGGCCCAGAAACGATATACAGTATATATAGCATGATATTTCAAAAAGTTGTGGACAAGTTATGACAAAACTAGGTGAATTAGTTGGTTAGGTGACGAGAACAAGCCGATTCGAGTTTGGTTTAGGTGAGGATCCAGATCTGGCCTATCAGTGGGAGACAAAACGTAAACTCTTCAGCCTAACCTAGGCATGCGCTCTACCGAGTGCTGTTCTTGTCCATTTTATTTTTTTGCTGCCATTCTTGCTGAGCCCAATTCAGAGATTTGTCAAATGCGACTTTGCATGTTTGGTTCCACTCTAATGGTAAACGATTTGATTTCCAAAGAATGCAAAGAAAAACTGAAGTGAGTGGAACATTGATCAGATATCATTTCTTTTTTTTTTGCTGCTCCTGATTTGAACCTCTGCTCACCCTCGAGCCAATATCTGAAAGAGGTCGTACATCACGTTGCTGCTGCTGCTGATGCTGCTGTTGCTGCTGCTGCTGCTGCTGTTGTTGCTGCTGCTGCTGCTGCTGCTGCTGTTGCTGCTGTTGCTGCTGCTGTAATACAAAAAAATAATCAAGAAATAGGGACAGTTTGGAGAAACTTTTTATCCCATATTTTTTTTCATTGGCACCGTGGTTTATATTATTGGTGCATATTATGTGCATCCATCTGAGCTATCAATTTAGCAATAAGTTGGAATCTCAGGATTGTTTCTTGATTTCTTGACTCGCATACATACCGTAAAACGGGGTGAATAGGGACAGCCATAAAAATCCTATTTATTCCTATTTAACCCATATATGGGGTTAATAGGGACTATAAGTTGCTTTTTAAAAAAACAAGAGAACACTTTCAACCCAAATATCAACAAATCAGTTTGGTTATCAATTTTCAGTGAAAAAAGTTTCCGAACTTTTTTTCAGTTTGTGTCCCTATTCACCTTGCTGTCCCTATTCACCTTCTTGTCCCTATTCACCTCATTTTACGGTATGTATGTGAGTCGTGTGGTGTAGTGGACTTACATGCCTGCCTCACAAGTCAGGGGATCTGCGTTGAATGGAGACACGGCAAGTGGGTATGGGAAGCAGCTGAAAAAATAAAACATACGGGTAGACCCAGAACTATCCGAGTGTGACACACACAATCAAAATAATTAGAATGAGAACGAAAAAAATACACGGGAATGAGCACTCGATATCAAGAACAATTGACACGCAGAGCATAACATTGACGGCAGCGCAGACTCATCCAGTGCGATTACTTAGCTTTTTGGAAGCAGATCATTCGCCACATCAAGAGAAGCAACCACGACCAGAAAACCGGAAAAGGAAATCAATGAAGTTGTCAGTTGATTTACAGTTGAATGCAAAACGTAAATCGGGCCCTTTGCATTCAAGGTACACCACATGATCCAGGTTCAATGAGCTTTGTGTACAACTTGGTGTAACATCTTGCACTGTGCGTGTTTCGCAGGTGACTTCAAGAATTTATCCCTCAGCGATAGCATACCTGCAAACAGGTAACAGAGTTTTCCATTCGCCATTGCTATTGATAGATCAATGTCTTTGCTTTACATTTTTCAGCATGTTTTTGCTGAAGTGTTATGTGTACCACGAGGTAATGGTCAATATATTTTTTGTCTATTGAAAGCACTCCAGGAGCACAGTGATGCAACCATTGCGCAGGCTTGATGGGCCGAGTGGCCTCCTCCTGTGTTGAAGTTCCTTGTAAGGGAGCTTCTGTTTCTATATTATTATTGCTACTAGCGGACACTCCCACCCCCCGGGCGAGAGTGCCCTTCTCGGCCCACCTTCGGTGGACAATGTGCAGCGGAACATTCTTGGAAAGGCACTTTATAATTTTTGTCATTTTAAAAAGACATTTTATTAATCACAACATGTCATATTCCACATGATAATTTTGGGTAGATTCCATTATATTATGAAGAAGGGAAAGGCCGATGATTTGTAATACTGGCTGCCACCAAAGGTGGCGCTACAAACTCCTACATATACATATAATTATATATGTGTGCATACAAACTCCTACATATATATACATATATATATATATATATATATATATATATATATATATATATATATATATATATATATATATATATATAGTCAGGTGAAAAAGTAAGTACACCCCATGTAAAGTTTTGACTTTTTCAACATATTTCAACATACAGCTATTTGATCTTCATTTCAACAATATTGAAAGATAAAGGTGACATAATACAACAAATATCATGAAACATTTACATTTTGTAGTCCATTGTGTAATTTAAATAAACATAAATGCAAATTTCGCATGTGGAAAAAGTAAGTACACCCCTACATTTATCACTACTTCAAATACCTAAAATTTGAATCAGGTGCACCAGCTCAGGTGCAACTGATTAGAACATTGTTAGAGAGGATCTTGGAGGAACCTGTCTTATTTAAACCTCAGACATTTAGTTTGGTTTGCTCTTTGTTGTTTGAAGTGTGCGGCGTCACCACGCCTAGATCAAAAGAGCTTCTGAGGCCTTCAGAAAGAAGGTTATAGATGCTTACGAGTCTGGGAAGGGACTTAAAAAGATCTCCAAACAATTTGAAATCAATCATTCGACTGTCCCGAAGATCATCTACAAGTGGAGAAGATTCCAAACAACTGCCAACTTGTTCAGGCCAGGCCACCCCAGCAAGTTCAGCCTGAGAGCAGACCGGAAGATGCTGAAAGAAGTCTCTAAGAACCCCAAAATGTCATCACGGGACCTACAGGTAGCTCCTGCCACTGTTGATGTCAAAGTGCACGAGTCTACCATTAGAAAGAGGCTGCACAAGTTTGATCTACATGGGAGGTGTGCCAGGAGGAAACATTTGCTGTCCAGAAAGAACATCAGGGCAAGACTAAAGTTTGATGATGAACACCTCGGCAAAGACCAGCACTTCTGGAACAATGTGCTCTGGGCAGACGAGTCAAAGGTAGAGCTATTTGGCCACAATACCAGAAGACATGTTTGGCGAAAACCAAAGACAGCATTTGACCACAAGAACCTGATACCAACTGAAAAGCATGGTGGTGGAAATATTATGGTTTGAGGCAGCTTTGCTGCATCAGGGCCTGGGCAGCTCACCATCATAGAATCCACTATGAATTCTTCATTGTACCAGAGGGTGCTTGAGGATAATGTGAGGCAATCTGTCAGAAAGTTGAAGCTCAACCGAAGGTGGACCTTGCAACATGACAATGACCCTAAACATACCAGTAAATCCACCAAGGAATGGCTGAAAAGAAAGAAATGGAGGGTTCTGGAATGGCCAAGTTAAAGCCCGGATCTAAATCCCATCGAGATGTTGTGGGGGGATTTGAAAGGAGCTGTGCATGCAAGAAAGCCCTCAAACATCGCACAGCTGAAAGAATTCTGCATGGAGGAGTGGGCAAAAATTTCTCCCAGTCGATGTCAGAGACTGGTAGACAGTTATAAGAAACGCCTACTTGAGGTTGTTTCTGCCAAAGCGGGCAATACCACCTATTAGAACCAAGGGTGTACTTACTTTTTCCACATGCGAAATTTGTATTTATGTTTATTTAAATGATACAATGGACTACAAAATGTAAATGTTTCATGATATTTGTTATATAATATCACCTTTATCTATCAATATTGTTGAAATGAAGATCAAATAGCTGTATGTTGAAATATGTTGAAAAAGTCAAAACTTTACATGGGGTGTACAGTACTTACTTTTTCACGTGACTGTATGTATATATATATATATATATATATATATATATATATATATATATATATATATATATATATATATATATATATATATATATATGTATATATATATATATATATATATATATATATATATATATATATATATATATATATATATATATATATATAATATTCCGTTGAACTTGGGGCTGACTCAGAAGAAGACCTTTGTTGGTCGAAAGCTTGGTCGACAATTAAAGATCGACGTCCTGAAGCTACGTCCGCGTCTTATTTAATCTAACGATTATATACAGACTTGGCATTTAATATGGAATATTTTTTTTGTGGGGGTGAACTTACTTTTCAAGATGTCTTAGAGCCTAAAGTTCATTGGAATTATGTTGAAATTATTCTAGATTTTGTTAATGTGACCTTTTAAAGAAACAAAAACCACATTTGACATTTCGAAACAAATAAATTGATCCTTGAAAGTAATGTAAACTGATATCGAACTCAATTCATGGACAGTACTGTGTTAAACTAATGTACGTTTTCCAGAAGTATCTCTTTATTTTGCACATTAGCCAAAATTTTTTTTAGCAAACACAAAAGTTATATTACGACTGGGATTACGGACAGTAAAATTACAGTTCAGTATTTCGTGTAACCCCCACGAGCATTCAGGAGAGCACATACACGTTGAGGCAGGCTGTTCACGAGATTTGCCAAGGTTTGGACAGGAATCGCTTGCCATGTAGTGACAATAGCCTGCTGCAATTCACGCACAGAGGTCGGCTGCTGGTCCAAGTGGTCGATTTGACGCGTTAATTCTGCCCACAAGTTCTCTATCGGATTAATATCCGGGGACATGACAGGCCACTCCATATGCTCTACACCTTGGTCAGCAAGCAAGTGTTGGATCATGCGAGCACGATGAGGCCGTGCATTGTCATCTTGGAAGACAAAGCTTCCTCGAAAGGCTGCACGAGCAAATGGAAGCAATGTTTCTTCCAGAATGGCCCTGTACTTGAACTGGTTCAGGTTTCCATTCAGAACAACAAGGTTAGTTTTGCCCCCTGCATGAAAAGCAGCCCAGTGGTCACCCCACCACCTCCAGCTTGGACTCTTGGCACTATACAATCTTTGTTGAAGGCTTCATGCACTTGTCTGCGCACTCGGACGCAGCCATCTTGACGATAGACCAGAAATCTAGACTCGTCACTGAAGATCACGTGATTCCAGTGTCCTCGCTGCCATTGACGGTGCTCTCTGGCCCACTGCAATCGGCGCTAGCGGTGTTGTCTGGTCAGGCGTGCCTTTCCCAGGGGACGCCTGGCACGATAGCCTGCTTGAACCAGTCATTGGTTGACTAGCCTTCTGGATACAGGCACATTTGTCAGTTGCTGCCACTCAGCCCTAAGCCGATTAGCTGACTTGGTATGGCCATTGCGGACTAACCGGTGCAGCTGGCGATCATCCCTCCTTGTGGTTCTGCGGGGACGTCCTGGCCTCGGTATTGGAGTAGGGACACCCCTCTGAGCATTTCGTTTCAGGATCTTTGACACCTGACCTTGAGTGATGCCATACTGCTGAGCAATAGCACGCTGTTTCATGCCGTAATTTCGTAAGGCCACCACTCCATGACAAACAACATTGTCGAGTTGACGGACCATCTCCAGAGGAAGCGGCAATAACTTTTGGAGACGTGCAGCAGTTGTTTTCCACTAATACAGAACGCAGCAACCCTTGTATACCCGACTGTGAAGCCAATCTTCAAATGCACCTGTCCGTACATTTTGCCACGCCACCTGTGATATAATCCTGTTGTTGACTTCTTGCTGCGACAGACAATCAGTGACATGGTTCTTTTAACAAATAAATCACCAAAGTGTAAAAGAAACTCACCAGATTGATATACTGAGTTAAGAAAGTAAACCCAGGTCAAGAAAAAAAAAAAATTCCATATTAAATGCCAAGCCTGTATATATATATATATATATATATATATATATATATATATACATGTATATATATATATATATATATCAGATATCATCTATAAATGATATCTGATCAATATATATACAGGGTGAGTCAGATGTAGCGCCCGATTTCTGTTTATATATACATTTATTTCTACCTTCTTGCACACTGTAATACAAATGGCAAACAAACAATCAACTGATAGAAATATATATGCATATATAAACAGAAATCGTTATATACATTTGTATATATAGATAGATAGATAGATAGATGGATATATATAGATAGATGGATATATATAGATAGATAGATATATAGATAGATATATAGATAGATAGATGGAT
Source organism: Myxine glutinosa (assembly GCF_964187855.1). NCBI lineage: Eukaryota > Metazoa > Chordata > Myxini > Myxiniformes > Myxinidae > Myxine > Myxine glutinosa. The sequence continues at coordinate 346,260,102 of NC_136261.1, forward strand.
ATATATATAGATAGATAGATGGATATATATCGATAGATAGATAGATATATAGATAGATAGATGGATATATATAGATAGATAGATAGATGGATATATATAGATATATAGATAGATAGATGGATATATATAGATGGATATATATAGATAGATAGATAGATATAGATAGATAGATATAGATAGATAGATATATAGATCGATAGATGGATATATATAGATAGATTGATGGATATATATATAGATAGATAGATAGATAGATGGATATATATAGATAGATAGATAGATAGATATATAGATGGATAGATAGATGGATATATATCGATAGATAGATAGATAGATGTATATATATATAGATAGATAGATAGATAGATGGATAGATTTTTTTTTTTTTTTTTTGTATACTGATTCGAGGCTCGTGAAAGAGCTGACATTTACTTCACAAACAAATCAACCAGACAAACAAAATATATAAAAAGAGGGAGCGGAAGACAAGATGGGGAGAGAAGGGGAAGCACACAAACACTTGAGAGCACACAACATTTGAGAGCAGGGAGATGTGTGGGAGGGAGAGGGCTTGGGGGGAGGAGGCGTGGGAAGGGGGGGGGGTGGGAGAAGTATAAAACACAAGGACACCAAGGACTTCCAGGACAGAAGTTGGTATTTCAAAAAAGTGGAATTGTGGTGAAATTAGCGGGGGTAGAAAAGATCAAGGTTTTGGATGGGGGAAGATAAGAGATGGTGGTGAACAGCTGTTTTAAAGACCTGGAGGGTGGAGTGGGATTGAAGAGAGTGAGGGAGTTTGTTCCAGAGGTGGGAGAAAAGAGGAGTGAAGGTGAGCAGAGAGTCTTGATTTTGGCAGTTTAACCATAAGAGGGTTGCAGGCAGATCTTGTGCGACCTGTAGGAATATTTGCGGGACAGAGCCCAGAGAGAGCTGGGGGGGGCAAGGCCAGAGAGGAGTCGGTAGAAGACGGAAAGACCACCAACCTGCCTGCGGTGAGTGAGTGAGAGGTCCTTGGAGTTAGCTTCATCGCGGGAGATTCCAATGATTCTGAATGCTTTGGTTTCAACAGCGTGAAGACGAGCTTGGTGTGAGGCAGGAGCACCAGCCCAGAGGGGAGAGCAGTATTCCATTGAGCTGCGGATGAAAGCCTTGTATGTGGTGAGGAGCTCAGGTGTGCCAAGGAAGGACTTCGCACGACGGAGGATGCCCAGTCGGCGACTGGCTTTGGATGTCAGATTTGAAATGTGGTTTTCCCAGGAAAGATCATGGCAGATAGTGAGACCCAAAAGCTTGAGTGACAGAACTTCTTGGAGAGGATTATTCAGAAAGTGGATGGGAGGGTTGTCCAGTCGGTCTTTTCGGAGAAACATCGTAAGAGTGTGAGATTTGTCAGGATTGAAAGACATGTTCCACTTGTTTGCCCAGTCTGTGATTTTGTCAAGGTCTGCAGAGAGTGAGGAGGCTGCAGACTGCCGATCTGAGGGATGAAGAATGGAGCGACAGAGAGTAGAGTCGTCAGCAAAGAGATAGAGAGGATTTTCAAGAGAGTCAGAGAGATCATTGATGAAGACCAGAAAAAGCACAGGGCCCAGAACACTGCCAGAACACTGCAGAACACTGCCTTAGACAGATATATAGATAGATAGATGTATATATATATAGATAGATAGATAGATAGATGGATATATATATAGATAGATAGATAGATAGATGGATATATATAGATAGATAGATTGATAGATAGATGGATATATATAGATAGATAGATTGATAGATAGATGGATATATATAGATAGATAGATTGATAGATAGATGGATATATATATATATATATAATTATATATGTGTGTATACAAACTCCTACATATATATATATATATACACATATACGCACGCATCTCCTCCATTATCGATAAGATTATTAATGTTGTTAAAGTGCATAGTGATTGTTGTTTTGTTGCGTAATACTTTGGTGAATGGGTCAACAACATTGTGGCGCCCTTTATTTTTACGTCCTTCACTTTTTATGATAAAATGTAGGAGACTTTTGCTTTTGTAATCAAACAATCATAACATTTTGGGGTTATAGTAATTGGAAAAAAGAAGCAGCCGATATGAAATATTTCATCAACTGGAAGTTGGCAAAGGTGTGCCAACTGCCGTGGAAAGTGAAACTAGAGCAAAGCCTTACTTTGTTTCCAACAGCGATTAAGCATACCCGATATCAACTTTCGACCAATAAGGTGGATTGGTCAAAATGGCCGCCGACGCAGACCCATGCCAGCCTCAACAGATTTCAATAAATGGGAAGTAGTTTGACGTTTAGTTCTTCTGCCTTGGTGTTTATTCATGTTTGAGTGCTGCTTTCATGGGTTTGATGTGACTTTGTGGTGCAGACTCTTTCAATGTGGCGCCATGATGGAAAGAAATGAGCCTCTGGAGAGGTTTCTACAAGTAGAGCTTCCAACAACTGCAGGTATTAAATAAATACATGAATTCGCCTTTTTTACCACCTGTTGTCACAACATTTTTCGTGCACACTTACCTTTAGATGGTGGAGGTTTTGGGGGTAGGTGGAGCAACATTTACTGATTATGTCTCCACAGTAGTGAGAGTTGAGAAAATCAAAATAAAGAAAATGAGTAAGGGAGGTTTCAGGAGGTTGGGGTAGGGGTGGTGGGAGAGTGGTGGGATTATTAAAGAAGAGGGTTGGGAGTGTGGGAGAGGTTGGATGAGAGGTCTTTTACTCACATCCTCTTGGGATGTCATCGCATGTTGAGTCATCCATTTTTCGAGGCCATGCTGTGTCAACACCAAACAAGTCAATATGTTCCAAGTTTAAAGAAATTCAAATGTACACAGCTGGAAGCATTTACAGCAGCCGCTTTCCCATCGCCAAAAAGGGTTACCATACTTGTTAAATGCAATCTTATGACATACTTTGCAGTATTATTTTGGCAGTTTGGCAGTATTTTGGCCCCTGAAGATGAGGGCAGAATTTGAAATTGGTCCATGTATTGGCCTATCTGGGGCTTACAGGATGGCCTAGACTCTAGAGCTATGCACACTCACTTCTAAGCCGTCTATCCTGGGTTTGAATCTCGCTTTAGCTACAAACTGTCATCCTATTGTCTCACATGCAGGGTGAGGCATCAATGTGTGTGCCGTCCCTCAAATGGACGTTAGGATGGGCATCCCATCTGCTAGAATTAGTTGATGTATGTTAAAGATGCCACGGTGTCCTTCACGAAGAGTAGGTGAGCTATCGCTGGCACCCTGAACAAATTACAATCTCCTGCTCCAGCCTACAGGGGGGCAGCGATGCATCAGCAGCACAGCTGCGTACCACTCAGCTAATGATGCGACTCTCTGTGCCATGTGCTGCTTACAAAAGAAGAAGAAGAACGCCCCATCTAATGTTGCCAGGCAGTTGGATAAAGAGAGGAGAGTCTATAATCAAGAGATTTGAAATCGCTAGAGTTACAGACCCACAGCCTGACGTTCAAGAGACGACCTGATGTGAAGCAGCTGCCGGATCTGCGGTACTTGGGCATTTTCAACCATGTGCTCAACAGTGGGCTTAAACGTTATCGTCAGGTTCACTATGTTTTTTCGTCAAAATTTTTTGGAGATTAGCAAAACTATACATTTTTGAAATATTCAGAGCATGAGGAATCCAAAAATTAATGTTGGCATTTGCGTAGACATCTTGTGTGGCCGCCATTTTGGATTTTCAAAATGGCCGCCATAAAATACATAATTTGCGCTATCTCGGCTTCTAGTCAACCTAGAATCTTGTTTAAATATGCTAATCCTATGTTTTCTGGGTCAAGAAAACCATTGGTGGGATCATTAGACTTCTAATCGTAACACTTGCTTCACTTTTAGGACTTTCCAGATGTTAGTGATACAAAAAATATTCTGCATATTCAGCATATTCCTGAACGGTATGGACCTAGTAGATCCTGTGTATAGGACTTATAGTTCGATCTGATACTAACAAGGCTGCTTTCTTGCTTTATAAACCCATACCTATAACTTCAAAGGCTGCAATATCATGTGTTATGTAATACAGTTATATCACAAATATAAAGACAATGGTTTTCAATTACCTTTGTTTGTTGCTTTTCTGTAATCCTGAGCACTATATTTAGGCCTTTATTGGATTCCTTGACCCATAAAACATAGGATTAGCATATTTAATTAAGTTTCTAGGTTGACTCGAAACCGAGATAGCGCAAAATGTATTTTATGGCGGCCATTTTGAAAATCCAAAATGGCGGCCATGCAGGTGTCTGTGCAAATGCCAACATTGATTTTCGGATTCTCGATGCTCTGATGATTCCAAAAATGTACAGGTTTGCTCATCCCAAAATTTTGAACGAAATTATATTTGTTAACATAGTGAACCTGACTTATTTTTACATCCACGAACCAGACTGGGTGGAGACTGGGTAGTGTAATGGGTCGATCACCTGCTCTCAGTCTGGGAGGTTGGCGGTTCGATTCTGATCATGGCCGAGTCAAACCAAGGACTTTAAAGAATGGAACTTGCTGCTTCCTCGCCTGACGCTCGGAACTTAGGGCATGGTATGGGGGAATCCTATGGTATGGGAGGGATCCTTCCTAACTAGCCCACTGACTGCAGAGAGAAATGTGACCTCACAAGATTGTGTCGCTGACACCCACAGTGCTTCAGGACATTACGTCACTGGCTATGTTTGTCCGATGTTTAAAGAAACGTCACCTCCTTGTCTGTTATCATCTATGTCTGCATGTGCGTGCGTTATTTGTGTGACAACTCTCCATGAGCTTTGAACCAGGTAACAAAAATGCAGAATGACCCAGTTTTCTTACGCAATAGCTTCGTCCACCTGCAAGCGATGGGGAGGCCCCACATAGAGCGTGCCAGCCCAGAGACAGCCTCCGGCCCGGGAGTTGGCGGCCCGCGGTAGCCACAAAGGATGAGCCCACCCATAGGCAGCCATGGTCCCTGGGCCCTGGATGAAACAGCTCCAGCAGTCATAGGATATGTATTATATTTATCATAAAGACTGGTCTTGTTTTGATGACATCCAACTTTAATCCTTCAATGTCAGATTGTTGTGTAGCAGCCTTCCATCTTTCTGCTGCTCGGTCCACCTGAGACAGAAGGCAAAGGGCAAGTATGGATCAAATGGAGCAAGTAAAAAGGGCCTGCCTGTAAGTTGTCTCCTCCTCCGTTTAATTCCCGTAGAAGTCGAATCGGAGCCAAACCACCAAGTCATTTTGCGCGCAGCAGGGGGCTCTGCATCACCGAACATGTAGTTCATGAGCCGTTCACAAGAATAGGCCTTTGAGCCGGTGTCATAGCAACAACGACCGAATTGGCGAAAATATTTGAATTGGGTCACAGTCAACATTCCCATTGCTGTTTCCACTGTGATGCAAATTTCCCGGCAATGCCTTTGTGTTCATCCGAGCGGTGACCAGACGAGCATTCCCAAGTTGGCACCATCGTCGATAGAAGATTGATTTGGAAACGTTGCCAAGTTTCAATTCCTCCCGGTTGCTGTTGCTTCATTGGTGCTTTTGATAAGCTGTGTCCAACTTTTAGTTGAAGACTTTAACGGTTCACCACCTGTGCCTTAAACAAAAATCTTAACCAGTGGTTCATGCTCATGGATCTTGCCCTCTCTCTCCCCCTCCCACACAACCCAGGATTGACTCCCCCGACAACACCTCCGCACAGACCCGAAGACCTTGCTTTCCCTTTGCCTGCGGAAGGGTCACTCCGTCGGCGCAGACCTCGCTTTGGAGATCACGATTACTGCCAAAGGGTCGTGACCCACATCGAGGGGCAGCAGGGTGATGCTTCCGCCAATAGGCGGCGGGCTACATCCGGGTCACGTAGCTCACACCATGCCACCCGTCCAGCCTAGAGAGCAATCCGAAGGGCGGAGGTTCTTGCATTGTCTATCGCTTACTGGGCTTTGGTGCTGTTTTAAATTGCGACCTCGTTTTACGCTAAAAAAAAAAGTTTTTAATATCCCGATTCAGACTGTCTCATTGTGCTCGTTTTTCAGAAGGTATCCGTCCGGGTACGTCATCGTGCGTCTACGTAATGTCTCCCTGTGGTCTTGAGCTTTCTCTTCTTCTTGCTTCTTCTCTTTGTGTCAATACCACTCGGGTCGTGAAATTGGTCTGCACTCTTATTTAGCGATCGGCTTGAAGTTCCACGTGGAGGTCATATCACTGATTGTCGATGTATCGAGTGGTTTATCCTAATCCAATCCTAGAGTCAAGATGCCCTGAATGTTGAGTGGTGAAGCTTGTTACCTGCAAATGTAACCACACCCTGCTTTTTTCCACAAGTCACATGACACGGTGTTCTAAAATATATTGCAAAGATCTATTTGAATGTACCGTATTACCCTAGAGTTGTCTTAATCACTTAACTTGAACTACCCCGATTCCAATTGCTCTTTGTTTTTAATTCTGCATTTGTTAGATTTTTTTTAATTTATGCCGAAGGCCATAAATCATCGTGTTCACGGATTGTCCGTCCGCTATCGGTTTTTTTGTTACCAAGATAACTTGTGAAGATACCAACATGTGAACCTCCAAAGGAATTTCAACCAAACTTGGCAAAAGTATGAACTGTGGTACAAACATGAACTGATTCGATTTTGGGTTCGACGGGACAAAACTCATCGGTCATGTGGCCTTTCATTGAAAATCTTTCTTACCACAATAACTTGTGAACCATTGAAGGAATTTCATGCAAACTTGGCACAAGTATGGACTGCAGCACTAAGATGAACTGATTCAATTTTGGATTCAAAAGATCAAAGGGCTCATGTGCCCTTTGAAATTCATTTTGCAGACAACTCGAGTTAGAAGCATCTGATGTTGAATCGGCTCCTCCACTTCTCTCTCTCTTGCTCTCTCGGGTGGCCTTTACTTTCTCATGTGACCTTAAAATTGAGATCCACTGTAACAGTGAGTTGACATCAAATGCGGGCGGAGTCTTTCACGTTCCATCACAGTTTATTTCCCATTTAAAATTTCTCAGCACTGTTTTGTTTGGATGCTTTTTTCGATGCTTTCTCACCTCCACCGTGTGCTTTTAACCATGATGTTTGTTTCTTCCCAGGGTTTACTTGAATATGGAAACACTTTCTGAGCAACAGCTCAATTAAATAACACCTTTTCTGCTATTTGTTTCCCACAACAGAATTGTCAGTGCAAGTCGTTTCCGACGTTTACATCTTGGCATATTACAGCATTGTGGGGCTGCCCAGGCGATTGTAGTCCAATACGAGTCCTTGTAAGAATAGGTGCTAAAACCCCATGCTGAACCCGTGAGAGACTGCTGTGGGGAAGGTGTTGGAGACATTTAGGGACCAGATGAGGAACCATTTAAATAAATATAAAGTAATGAGATGGAGTCAGCATGCGTTTACCGAAGCGAGATCAGCATGTTTAACAAATTGATGTGAGTTCCATGAATGAAGCAGTTTCTGATTGGATGGATGACGGAAGGGCAATGGATGTATACGAACAGGAAATAGCTCCTGGGCACCATTGATAATTATTACACGAAATGATACTGACCTGTACTCCAGCAATATCATGGTCAACCATTTCAAATGTGTGTCTACCCTCAGGAGAGCCAGGAAACATTATCTCTCTACTCTCAAGACCGAACTCTCAAACCTGTCTCCCTCTTCCAAATCCTGGTGGCGTCTGGTCAAATCTGTTTCTGGTGTTTGTTCCCCATCCATCCCCTCCCTTACCTCAAACAGCTACACAGCTGACTCCGCACGTTAAAAAGTTGAATGCCTCAACTCTGTGTTTGCCTCAGAATTCCTGTATTCTGAAATTGGCATTTTTTTGGATCTCCCTATATTTTCAGGGAATATTTTTCACCGAATTTTCAACAAAATGTGGTAATTTTAGAAAGGAATGTTTTGTTCTTTAGTGATGTTGGCTATGGCAACACCACTAAAGTGGTGTTGGCACAAATGCACAACGTAGCCAATTATATTGTCTATTTCTGTCTATTGTCATATTTATATTGGCAGACAATGTTTGTTTCTGTCTCTGTCATATTTTTGTAATCCCAGATTTATATTGTCAGACAGTCTGTTTCTGTCTGTTGTCAGATTTTCTATTGCCAAGCAATGTCTCTTTCTGTCTATTGTCAGATTTATATTGTCAGACAATGTCTGTTTCTGTCTATTGTCAGATTTATATTGTCAGACAATGTCTGGTTCTGTCTTTTGTCAGATATCTATTGTCAGACAATGTCTGTTTCTGTCTATTGCCAGATTTCTATTGGCAGACAATGTCTGTTTCTGTCTTTTGTCAGATTTATATTGGCAGACAATGTCTGTTTCTGTCTTTTGTCAGATATCTATTGTCAGACAATGTCTGTTTCTGTCTATTGTCAGATTTATATTGGCAGACAATGTCTGTTTCTGTCTATTGTCAGATTTATATTGTCAGACAATGTCTGGTTCTGTCTTTTGTCAGATATCTATTGTCAGACAATGTCTGTTTCTGTCTATTGCCAGATTTATATTGTCAGACAATGTCTGGTTCTGTCTTTTGTCAGATATCTATTGTCAGACAATGTCTGTTTCTGTCTATTGCCAGATTTATATTGTCAGACAATGTCTGGTTCTGTCTTTTGTCAGATATCTATTGTCAGACAATGTCTGTTTCTGTCTATTGCCAGATTTCTATTGGCAGACAATGTCTGTTTCTGTTGCGAGCTGCGAGGGATCTTTACAAAGCTGAAACTCGTAAAAGGTTACCACGGTCCACCATAACACAGGATCACTTGACAAACTTAGCCATTCTATTCATCAAGAAATAATGTTTTGGCTCGATCAATTTTCGTGATGTTGTTGACCAGTTTGCTGGAAAAAGGCACCCAAAAGTTGCATCTCATCGTCGATAGGCAGAATGGCTCAAGTTTGCCAAGCGACCTCAGATCCATTCGCACATTGTGAGTGATTTATATTATACTAGCCAGAGGTACCCGGCATTGCCCGAAGCTGTTCTAATCCTGTTGGCATTTTGAAGGAATCAAATTTTATTTTAGGGTCACGAGGTCAAAGGTCAGAGGTCACGTTAAGTAAAAATCTTGTTACCGTGATATCTTGTGAACCAGTGATGGGATTCTGACCAAAGTTGGTACAAGTATGAATTATGATGCGAAGATGAACTGATTCGATTTTGGGGTCAAGAGGTCAAAGGTCAGAGTCCGTAATAGGTTTATAACTTGAGAACAGCTAAAGGAATCTAAGTCAAACTTGGTACAGGTATGCATGATGATGTAAAGATGAACTGATTAGATTATGGGGTCCAGAGGTCAGAGGTCCTATTTAGTAAAAAAAAATTCTGTTACCGAGCTAACTTGTGAACCAATGATGGGATTTTGAGTGTTGACCAAATTTGGTGTAAGTATATATTATGATGAAAAAATTGACTGATTAGATTTTGGCATGAAAGGTTGTAGTTATTGTTTCATATGCAGCCTATGGCTGCTAGTTTGCATCATTTTTCTGGAAGCGCGTTTGTGCCGCTGATGCAGTGCCCCAATTACCAGTGGGCTTGTACTCAATTTGCCGATCTCCGAAGGATGACAGACTGAGTCAACCTCCCTGGCGTTAATTCAACGATCGACCGGGATTCCAACTCAGGATTACTCGGATCCCAAGCCAGCACCCTAACCGTTTAGCCAACACCAGGCTATGGCATGAAAGGTACATGGTGGATATGGAATGTCTCTTTAGTTCATCAATTTGAGCCAAGGACATTTAATCATGGAACCAATGCGGAGGAGGACGGACTTTGCCAAGTTGGCAACTGTTGGCAACAACACCACTAAAGAACATTTCCCAAAGGCACCTGGAACCCTCAGTGGCAGTGATGGAAATTATGATGGATTTGACACCTTTGCAAGTTCAAGCATTGGGTGATGCCAAAGGACAAGCTGCCAGATACATTTGCTGGCCTTGTTCTTCGTTTGTTTCTCTGCAAGTCATTTTTCTCAAAAGAATTTGTTGAGTGACGTGAAAAGATATCAAACAGCACTGGCCTTGACATGGTGCTCAGGTTGCAGTTAATTAGCACTACTTGTCTTAGGTTGGTGTGGGACATCAAAACATCAATGATATCCTCCAGACCCTCATCACCGATGGGATTTCACGGGGGCAATGCACCGCCACCTCATATCACCCCCATCCTGGCTCATGATCTGTATTATCCCCATCAACTCTTCCTAACCCAACCCTCTTGCTGATTTTAGGGTTTTTCCCTTCTCTCTTTACCTTTCCTGCTTGTTTTCCCCATGCTGATTGTGTCCAACTGTTGCCTTGCAACCTCCACTGTCAATTTAACTGTCCTCTTCCATGAGCCTCACTCTTGACTCTGTATACAAACAAGACCGACAGTCTAAAAATGGCGTAGCCGACCTTGTTTGATACATTCGTTGAAGAGGACAGTATGACCTCGGTGGGGATACCAGTTAGGGTTAGCAAATACAACAACAAACAACAACAGACAGACATTTTAAGGCCATTTTCCCTGCTAGAGTGGGGGTTAGCCTTGCGGTCCCCATGACAATCTTCTCCATTTTGCCCTATTTTCTGCATCTCTCCTTGTTAACCCCCTTGCCCGCATTTCTTCTTCCACCATCTTTAGCCAAGTCTTTCTCGGTCTTCCCCGTCTACTTCCTTCTACATTCATTTCCATCACTCTTCTCAACCAGTCACTTTCATCCTTCCTCAACACATGACAAAACCATCTCAACCTGTTCCTCTTCACAGCATCAATCGCAGGCTCTATTCCCATCATCTTTCGCAATTCATCATTTGTCTTCCTCTCTCTCAACGATACTCCACACATCCACCGAACCATTCGCATTTCCACCCTTTCCAGCCTTCGTTGCTGCTCTACGTTCATTACCCATGTCTCGCTCCCATAAATCATAACACTTCTCACACATGCAGCATACACCTTTCCCTTCAGCTTCAATGACACTCCCCTCCTCGTCAGCGCGCCACTCAGTTCCCGAAACTTCTTTCATGCACATCTCACTCCAGCAACTGTTTCCGAGTCTGATCCACCTTTTCCATTCAGCATGTCTCCGAGGTAGCAAAATGTTTTCACACCTTCCAGCTTCACGCCGTCTCCAAGATCCAACTCAACATTTCCTCCATCTGCAGCTCCCTCTGTGCACACCTTACACTTGAATGTAGCTGCCACACTGGTTAATGACTCTCAGACCACTACATTTTTGATGAACCCACTCAGCGCACATTGTACATTGAATGGAATTCTCTCCGACACCCTTCCTGCACACAGCACACGGCCACTTCCCAGTTCTTTCCACCTCACCACATGCTTTACCACTTGACATCACCTTCGTCTTTCCGATATTCACCTTCAGACCTTTTGTCTCCATACATTCCTTCCACTTGTTCATTTTCTCCTTCAGTCCATCCAGGGTTAGCAAATCATGTAAGTAATATTTTTTTTTTTCAATAAATTCCACGTTCCTGTGCCACCTTCAGTCAAACATCGGGAATTGACAGCAGGTTCGTGAATGACTTGGACAAAAAAGTACCCAGTCTGAATGTTGTTATATCCAGTCAATGGCGAAACTGCAAACGGGGAATCCGCGAATGTCACGGATGGAAACCCTGACGTCATTTCCTCATTCTGCTTGAAATTCGATATCTCTATATTTTCATTCATAATAGCATCATTCATCATTCCAATCACAAATGAATACAATAGTATTAATCTGTCAAAATATAATGTTAAATCATGATTGTATTGAGATATTATGAAACCAGTGAACCGTCGTCATCTGTTCACTTCCGGATTCGGGAGCAAGGTCCGTGTCGATCGCATTTCAAAATCATAATTGTTTTGAGGAATTTCTGAAACCTCCAACTTACCTTACGACACCTGCTGGGACCCCAAAACGTTCCACAGGTTATTATATTTTCATTTTAGTAAAATATGCAACTGTAATGGTTACTAAACGCTGTCCCCCTGTCAGGTGACCAGATCCTCAGCTCTGGTGTGTTTGCGGGGACATACGGACAGACAGCCGCTGTACTTGATGGCGTAGCCATGAAAACTACACACCTCGATACGTGCGAGACACATTAATTGGCAAGAACTCAGCAGCTGACGCAATGTCAAGACGGAATGCCCTTGATGCATTCTCCACCATTGACTTTCAGGCCCTTGCAACAGCAGATGCCAGATTTGATCATGTACATGTTGACATTGTTGGCCCACTCCCTCCGTCATGCGGTAATGCATATATACTGACATGCATCGATCTTTTCATTCGCTCACCAGATGCCATACCAATCCCCGACGTCTCTACAGAGTCTGTGTCCCGTTCCTTCATTTGATGTTGGGTGCAGGGATTAGCTGGGATAAGATTACAGGGATTTGGCAGGTCGTCTTATTGTGGGGCCTGCAGAAAGATGGCGGCCGACTGGTGAAAATCCCATTCGTTGATGAAGCACCCGGTCTGTGAAACATCAGGGTGACAGTTTATAGCTGCATCAGAAAGCGAACCCCAGCAAAAGGGCTTGGAAGTGAGTGCACGTAACTCTGAGGCCTCGGCCATCTTGTCAGCAGCCTTATATCTCTGTGAAAATAAAAGTAAAAAGTTGTCATAAAAATATATAATATACAAGTAAACAAACAAACAAACAAAAAATTATATATATATTGTTACGGATCTCGGACGTCGGCGCTCCCCTTATCAAGGGGGGGTTAATCCCCTTGTCCTTTTAGCTGGCCGACCCGGGTCCTGGGGGTTATACGCGCCTTCCGGTCGGTATTAGGTAGGGTGATTGGTCAATTTAGTCCCAAATACCTAATTACTAACCCGACCGTAAAGCAGGAAAATAACTCCCACCCGAACCACGGCTATTGGTGGAAACGCCGAGCGGATAGCGAGCCGCGACTCGGGCCGTTAATAATGACGCTAAACCCGATTCTAGCGGTTTCAATCGTGCCACGTTTACCCAATGATAGAAAGGACGGATGCGATCGGATGGAGAGGAAACGAGAAGGTAGGAAGAACAAGATGGGTTTATTAACAAATGTACAGAAGAAGAGGAAACGAAAGGGATGTATGTACAAGAGAGGAAGAGGAAGAAGCATAACACAGGGCAGTCTTAAAAACAGTCTTAACTTATTACCCAGGACAAACATACACACTCACACCGGGATTGTAGCTGGTAGGGTGGAAGGTCCAGGTAGAGGGTCCGGCAATGAGGTCCAGGCTCCAGTCGACTCCGGTCCAGCGGGCGAAACCTGGCAGGCAGCTCCGCGTATGGTTGGACGCGAGCGGACAGTTCATATAACGGGGGAGGCTGGGACGCTGCGTACGTAATTCGTGCACACTTGTGACAAGCGTGCTCTCTCTCTCTCGTCCTCCTTTGATAAGGTGCGCTCTCCCAAATAGTTCTATGATCAATGCCGTGCGCATGCAAGTCCCGTGGTGAAGGTGAGCTCTCTCCCGCAGTAAGTCCGAGTCCCTCTGAGTCTGACAAAGGGCTTTGCGTTCGCGCTTATATAATGCGCCACGCAAAATGCTCTCCGCGCTCCCCAAAGCCACGCCCGTTGGTGATGTTCCTTCAGCCCTGGTTGGCTGGTGGGGGCTTACCGGCCACGCCTTTGATGACGAAGATGTGGCCACACCTCGGCATTCCGCCCGCTTTCTCGGGCCTAACCGCATGGCTTATGGCGGCGTTTGAGCGAGCTACAGCTCAAGGCAGCGAACGCTGCTAACAAAGGCGCATAACAAATTGGAGAGCCATAAGGCACCGACTGTAGGGGCGCGTAATGGCGTCGCTTGGAGAGAGAGGTTGGCAAAAATGGATGGAATGGGCCTACTCCTATTTGATCGACGCAACGCAGATTCAACTATTGGAAACACGGCCTTATCTAAAACACATACTAATGAAATAACTGAAGTCCTATGGTGGCCTTCATGTTTATTGTGGCCTAACTAGGGGTGCTACCTTTAACCTTTTAATAATGGGATATTTACAAGAGTGTGGGTTCTAAAACCGCAACACTGCACCCCCCCCCCTTTTTCTAGGCTCGTCCCGAGCCGAAACAAAAGGGACTATTTTTTAAATTAATGTGACACTTGTGTGGTTACCCTCTACTTTTAACCTCACCCTGAGTGCGACAGTTTTAACACTAGATATGTCCCACCTGCTGTGTTGCATCCTATCTAACTGACTCACGCCCACAATTAACCGAATTACGGAATGGTCTTCAAACTACACATAAAGCCGGTGGGGAGCATTATTTACAAGACACTAATTTTTAATTATTTACAACTATAACCCAGGACCTGTCTTTTGTGGGAAAAGAGAAGAACTTTTGAGAAGGGGAAATGCCATTGCCATGCACTGCACCGATACACCATACCATATGCACCCATAAAATGAATGCACCATAATAAAGAAATGCACCACAATGAAAATGCACGAAAAGCACCAAAAATGAAAAGGCACAAAAACACTTTAAAATAATAAATGGTGTCTTCTTCTTGCGCTTGCTCTGCTGGGCCGATGTTTCTGGCTGTCTTCTTGCTTGATGTTATTTCAATAAAAAGGGCACACACCGCATCCACTTTTTATTATTTGCATGGCCAGCAGGGCCAACTCAGGTGGTCCACCTGCATGGCATCGATGCCACTTAAAACAGTGGTCCGCAAGCCAGATACTGCTGGCAACAATGGTCGGTCCCAGCACAGGTGCCAGACCACAGAACGTGTGGTCCATAAGTGGTGCCAGGCCACAGAACGTGTGGTCCATAAGTGGTGCAAGGCCACAGAACGTGTGGTCCATATGGTGCATCAGTGCAGGCAGGAGGCAGCAAGGGTGTGGGCGGACACCTGCACACTCCCCTCGGACACAAAAGAACATGGTCCATGAGTGGGGAAGGAAGACAAGCAGAGTCAGCAGGGGGCAAGGGCGCAAGGGTACACATCATACAAGGCAATGCAAGATGAGGGGCGCGGGAGAGCGAGCCGAGAAAGCTCGTCCCTAACCGTTCGTCACCCCCCATGTCACCTACTCTACCCTTGCCCCTACCCCGTATTTACACAATTTACAAATCCGTCTCTACATTTTGTCTTTCCCATCCCCTCTAATGCCAAATTCGTCATCAATCCCTCCTAAAGAGGAAGAGATGGAATATCAAACAATGTCTTCCCCACGTCCTGATGCGTCTTCCCCTTCCAAATGTTTGCAAAACAAGGTGTGGAGTTCTATCACCTTAGTGAGTGGATGCGGATGGTGCGAAGAGACTTTCATCCAAGCTATACTTCTAAATGACATTAACTCACAAATTAACTTCACAAAATCTAGAATAATTTCAACATAATTCCAATGAACTTTTGGTTCTAAGTCCTCTTGAAAAGTAAGTTCACCCCCACAAAAAAAATATTCCATATTAAATGCCAAGTCTGTATATATATATATATACAGTGAAACCTTGACTTACGAGTTTAATTCGTTCTGTGACCGAGCTCGTAACTCAATTTGCTCGTTTCTCAAATTAAATTTCCCCATTAAAATGAATTGAAATGCTATTAATCCGTTCCAGCCCCCCAAAAACCACACCAATTTTTTTTGAAATATACAGTATATATAAAAATATCTCGCGCTTTATATTTCACCTGTATGCAGCATACAAGTTGGCAGGATGGCCTGGACTGGAGGTACGCACACTTGACTCTAAACTGTCCAGCCTGGGTTTGAATCCCGACCCAGCTATAACCTGTCATGTCGGTGTTTCACAGGCAGAGTGATTCATCAATGTGTGTACCGCTAAACTGGGCACCCCGTTTGAGTCCCATTAGTTGTTGGATGTTAAGGATCTGTGTAGTGTTCTGGGCACTGTGCTATTTCTGGTCTTCATCAATGACCTCATCGAAATGACCTCATCAATGACCCATCGAAAACCTTGATATTTTCTACCCCCGGTAATTCACCCCAGAGTCCTTGCAGTGTTCATATGGTTTATTCCTCTGCCACCTCCCCCCAAGTCCTCCCGATGTCCCTGCTCTCAAATGTTGTGTTTGTGTCCTTCCCTCTCTCTCCCCATCTTGTCTGCCGCTCCCCTTGTTTTTTGTGTTTTGTGTGTCGGTTTGTCTTTTTGTGTGATTAATGTTAGCTCTTTCACGAGCCTCGATCTTGTATACAAAAGAGAGAAAAAAAAAAAATCTCACCGTGTCTTCCACAAAGAGAAGGCGAGCTATCGCCGGCACTCTGAACAAGTTGTGGCCTGGCATGCTCTTCTCCTCTGCCGTTATATACGTCCTCCTCGGCATCTTTTTCCAGAAGAGCCCTGTCTCGTCACAGTTGAAGATTTGCTGGGGGATGTATCCTTCGGCTTGTATCAGTTCGGCAAAAGTTATAATAAAATCTTCAGCTGCCTTCACATCCGAGCTTGCTGCCTCACCATGCCTGACGACGGAGTGAATGCCGGTCCTCTTCTTAAAATTATCAAACCATCCCCGACTGGCTTTGAATGACTCTTCCGATGCCTCGTCCGTTGATGTTCCCGCCGCCTGCTGCACCAAATCCCCGTAAATGTCTCGTGCCTTCTCACACATGATGCTCTCGGTCACGGTATCTCCTGCGAGCTGCTTCTCCGTCAACCACACAAACAACAACTTCTCCATCTCTTCATGGACAGAGGTCCGGAGCTTTGAAATAATCGTAACGCCCTTGGCTGGCGTTATAGCCTTTATCGACTCCTTCTGCCTCAAAATCGTACATATCGTAGAAGTACTACGATCGTACTGCCTCGCCAAGTCGACAACACGCACACCTCGCTCATGTTTTTCGACGATTGCGTGTTTTATATCCAAGCACATCATCCTCTTCTTCTTCTCAGCACTGCCCTTGGCACTCAATTTCTTAGGACCCATGGTTAAAACTAAGAAATTTTCCAAAATAACCAAAATGCGAAAACAAAGCAGCAGCGATATACGGCAGAGATGCTTACACGGCAAGATAACCACGTGACCGGAACGCTCGTTGGGCCACCTAGTGGCGGGTGCCGTAAACTCGTAACTCAGATCTCGGCTCGCATCTCAAAGCAAAAAACCGCCTGAGCGACGGCTCGTATCTCGGAAAACTCGTAAGTTGGTGCACTCGTAAGTCAAGGTTTCACTGTATATATATATATATATATATATATATATATATATATATATATATATATATATATTGTTGTGGATATGAGGATTGTGTTTTTTTATTATTGCTTTATTCTGGACCCTCCTGCCTCCAGTCAGTGTATAAAGGTCAAAGGGCGTTCCCGTAGTTAATTCCATAAAGCATACACGAAGGACACCATATATCGCTGTTCAATAGTTATATCCTTATTATGTGTATTAGTGTAAGCCTGTGTCTCCCATTAATTTAAATACTCCATTGCACCAAGTGAAATAAGAGTAGATCCCCCCTTTCATTCACATTCCCCTTCCAACAATTGCAAACTGTTCCCTCCGCGACTCCATTCGCCACGAGGTCAGCTTGGAGAAGAAGGGGGAGGAGCTGCCGACTCCTGGGCGTGCCCGCCCATCGTCATCAAGGGCGGAGCCAGAGGGCCGTGCCGACCAATCAGGGCCGAGGCGAGCTGACCGATGGGCGTGTCCTGGACACCAGCGGCTTGATCGCCTGAGGCGCTACATAGAGCGCACGCAAAAGCAAGAGAGAAGTTGTTGTTGGACTAAGAGTTGGACTGAGTGGGACTAAGAGTTGGACCAAGCAAGAGAGGAAGTTGTTGGACTGGGTTGGACTAAGAAAGAGAGAGGAGAGAAGGGGCGAAGTGAAGCAAAGAGAGAAAGAGTCCTGGAGTTTGTGAGAGAGGGAGAGAGAACCCGTCACGCCAGACCCCCCACCAGCGGCGTTGGCTCCACCAAGCAGCTCCGACCCGTTACCCCGCGCACACGACAGGATCGGTGGCATCGGCGGCCGTCGAGGTCCAGCCCGACATCCCGTGCGGGATCAAGCTCCAGCCAGCTCCGTTCCTTCCTCCCCCTCCAGCCACCCACCTCCTGTCATTCCTGCCTGCAATTTCCTCATTCGTGTACGTGAGTTTGTTCTGTTTGTCTTGTCCCTGGGTATTAATTAAGCCTGTTTAGATAAGCTAGCGATTTTCACTGTGTCTCTGATTTCTTCTGTAAATTATTTTATTATCCTTCCTTCTCCTTGGTTACTTTTGGGTGTAAATAGAAATAAATTATATTGGTATTTCTTACCCTTTGTCTTTCTTTCTTCTTTACATCCTTCGTTTTAGTCTTTTCCCCATTGAATATCTGTGGCGCGATTCGGCCAACGTTCAGGAATCGACGGTAACCGGGTTAGTCGGGGTAACTGTTCGGGCGCGGCGGCCATCCGCTCGGCAAACAACATCTTATCCGCGGTCCGTAACAATTGGTGTCGGGAGCGAGATTGGACCCGAAGCGCGCTTAACGCGCTCAAAATTACGAGCAGCCGAAATTTGTTTTGTTTTAGAAAAACCCGAACTTTGAAATCGCGCCATGGCTAGTCAAGGCGATCGGATGCAGGTGGGTGAGCTAGAAGAGGGGTTAGGGGTAACACAGGACCACAGGGAAGAAATGAAGGAGAGCAATGGTGAGGTGGTTGAGGAGGTGTCAGGCGCGCAAAATGGCGCCCTTGCGCACGTGGGTTTGGCGGCACCAAATAGAGCCGCGCCCTTTGTCCCAACGGTGGAAGACATGCAATTATTTCTGGCTGAAATGAGGGCCCTTATGGTTAAGTCGGGTGAAGAAATGGAAGACAGAAGGAGGGCTGACAGTGAGCAATTAAGAGAGGGGTTGAACAATAAATTTGAGGGGTTAGACAATAATTTTAAGGGGTTGGACAGTAAATTTGAGGGGTTAGACAACGGGATAAAAGAGGTGAAGAATGGGTTAACGGGGGTGGAAAATAGAATGGCTGCCCAGGAGAATCAGATAGAGGGGGTGAAAAATGGGGTAAGGGGGTTAGAAAACACAATGGACGACAAATTGCGGGAAGTAGGGGAGCAATCCGCCCGGGAAATCAAACGGAAAGGGAACCAGATAGAGGAGGTGAAAATCGGGTTAGACGCTAAATTGGATGCTCAGAGGGATAAATTGGAACAGATGAGGGCGGCATCTACTAAAGAAATGGGAGAAATGAAGGAGGAAATAAGACGAGGTGTAAGCGAGGAGGTCTCGGGGGTACGCGAGGAGGTAAAGCGAGGTGAGAAGCGTATGGAGAAAGAGGTGAGGAATAATACGGCTAGGTTACAAGGGGGCATAGAGGACCTGACGCAGGAGGTGGAACAGCTGACGGTGGGACAAAAAGAACTAGTAGAGCAGGTGGAAAAGAACACTGCGGTACTAGGAGGGTTAAAGGCGACACAAAAAGACATCAGGAACGAAGTGATAGCGACAAAGAAGGAATGTCAGATGGTACGTGAGGGACTGACAACGAGGTTGGACGAGGTGACAGAAGCAATGGAGACGAAGGACCGGGAGGTGAGGACGCACATAGAAACGGTCAAGGTAGCGTTAGAGGACGAAATTGAGGAGATGCACCGGGAAATAAAAGAGGTGAAGCAAAAGTTAGAGGAAGTGGAAGAAGGGGTGATTGAAATTAAGAAGAGACGGAGGGAAACTAAGAGGGAGATAAAGGAGGAGGTAATGGAATATGTGCAAGGTCGGTGCTCAAATCGTGATGGTGTGCTCACTAACCAAATAAAGAGTTTGCAGGTGGCAGAAGAGGTGCGGAGACGAGGTGCCAAGGTGAGTGGCGATATACGTGGAAATGTATATGATGTGAGGGGAGCTTCAGTCGGCTTGGGGGTTGATGTAGTCCCGGGTGTTCGTGAGGGACCAATGGTGAGATGTATGACTGGTCCGGAGTGTATGGAAAGAGGAGGTGTGTGAGAATGTCTGACTCTGGGGTGTGTGAGGAAAAAGTGCGCGCCAAGGAGTGAGTGTGCTGTCGAGAGTGAGTTGGTCGTAGCGCGGGTGCACATGGAAGCGCGGGATGGGGAGTGTTACAGAGGGTGTAACGGGAGAGTGTGCGCAAGAGGATGCGCGAGAAAGGTGTGTAACGGACGGGTGCATGAGGAAAGAGTGCGCTGTCAAGAGTAAGGGAGAATGCACACCTGTGGTGAGTGTTACGGAGGGTGTAACGGGAGAGTGTGCGCAAGAGGATGCGCGAGAAAGGTGTGTAACGGACGGGTGCATGAGGAAAGAGTGCGCTGTCAAAAGTAAGGGTGAGTGCGCGACCGAGTGTGGAGGTGAGAGTAGTGAGAGTGACACGGAGCGTGAGTTGGTTGTGGCAGGTGAGAGAGGATGTACACCTGGAATGGAAGGATGCGCACCTGGAATGGTAGAGCGCGTATGGGAATGCACACTGGAATTGGTAGTGAGGCACGTGATTGGCTGTGCAAGTGAGAGCACACCTGTGGTTGTCACCGAGGAGGTGACCGAGGAGGGGGCGCGAAGAGGTGTGTTGGTGAGGTGTGCGAACGACGAGTGTGTGCAAAGGTGTGCGGTGGTCAGGTGTGTGACAAAGTCTGTAAGCGGAATGAGTGTACCTGGGTGTGCCAGGGAAGGTGCAATGACAAAGAGCATGGAGATGGCTGGATGTATGAGCAAGGAACGGGCTGAGGGGTGTAAGAATGCGAATGGAGCATCGACGCTAACCGGGTTAGCGGTTAGAGCGACGTTTAGCCGAAGCGGGCCTTCGGTGCGAACCGGGCAGCTTTGCGTGCCGCGGGGATCCGCGGCGGTTTCGAAAGAACCGCCGTGCGAGATCCACGCCGGGCCGCGCTTTGAACGGCCGCGTCCGTGCTCCACTAAGCGGAGCGGGCGGCCCTGTAGGAAGGGTCGTCACGACAACCCTTTGTGGTTGAGGCGTTCCGGCAGGTCGAAATCGGGCCATTGGACGGCTCCGTGCCGAGATGGTGCGTGGGATCTCGGCCCGGGTAAGCCCCCGTCCCTGCACCGAATGCCAGAAGCATCCAGCCGCCGGCACCAAGCAACCCGCATTCATTGCTCGGCTTTGCGAAGCCGAGCTTTGGAGATGAATTGGCGCACCGAGAGGCACTAGTGAGTAGACGTGTGACGAGGATAGTGTTTTGGACCCGAAATTGCAAAGCAAAATTTGATGATTGGCAGAGAGATGATTGGCAGATGATTGGCAAATTTTTGATTTGTTGAATTTGGATGAGCAAAATTTATAGTGAAAGATACCCGATGTGGTGGGATTGCAACTTTGCAATCTCACACACAGCGGGGGCAAAGGAGCACTAGTTTTATGGGGTTTATGGCAGTGAAAACTAGCCCGGGAGGGTTAGGATATAGTGTGTAGGGATCTAGAGAGGATGACCTTAGGTAATGGTAAGATTAGGTAGTGACAATGATACCTGTAGTGGGGACGCAGGTAGATTAGTTTGGATGATAATGATGTGGTATGTGCTTAGTTTAAAGGGAAGACGGGGAGCACTAAGTTAGCGGGGCAACAGGTAGTTCAGATGATGCCGTATGAGTGTTGGAGGTGTATTCAAGTGTATTGAGCAGGGTATGAGTAAATGATTGAGTTGTGGTGTGATTGCACAGGTGTGCAACTGGACAGGTGTATGGAGCAGTGTGTGTGAGTGATAGTGATGTGAGTTGTGCTGACCAAATGGTCCAGGAAGGAAGGAGGGTGCAGGTGTCACCAGGTGAGATTGCACAGGTGTGCAACTACAGGTGAATGGAGAAGGGTTGTGTGGAGTATATGGAGTGTTGGAATGGATGGTCGTGGAGTGAGTATGGTGGAAACTGTGGAGTGGAGTGGATGGTGCAAAGGTGTGGATGGGGGAAAGGAGGATGGACCCCATCACGAATACCCGGGGAGGGTAGTGTAAGAGTTAGGTAGAGGGTACAGGTAAATTGTGGTTGGATATTGGCATCTGTGGTGCGTGGTGGAAGAATGGTGATTGAATGGGTGCATTAGTGTTGTGGAAATGGCTGGGCGTGTCGCCTGTTAGTGTGTGTAGTTGGTTTGGGCACTCCACCACTGTGAGGATGTCGGCCAGGTGAGGCCGCAGGTGGGCTCTGGGAGCCGGTAGTTGTTGTGGATGGGGCCCGAGGATCCGGAGGACGGACCCGGGTAGCCCAGTGCCAGAGGGCACCGAGGGGTGACAGAGCCAGGAGGGGCCTTCCCCAATTAGATAGGTTAGGGTGAGGAGCTAGGTAAGCTCGGGTGGCAACTACAGTGGTGGAGGTGTGCAGGTGGGTAGACCTGCTGGGAGAGCTGCACGACCCAGCCCGGAAATTGTGCAAGGGCACAGGGAGTTGCATCGGGGGAGTGAGACCCCAAATTGAGAAGCACCACAGTTTGGTCAATGGAATTTGGTTTTTAAAACCACATAGAGTAAGATTGCCAATGGTTTGGCAGGGAAAGACCCCGGGTAGTGTAAAGTGTGTTAATGTCATTTAGAGGATAGTTAGGATGAAGAATCTCCTCGCACCATCTACATCCACTCACCTGGGGTGACGTAACTCCACACCATGCCATGTTTTGTTATTTTTATTGTGCAAATGCTTGGAATGTGAGATGCATCATGATGTGGGTGTGACATTGTGCTTTGTTGTTCCATCTCTTCCTCCTTATGAGGATTGATGACGAATTGGGTGATGGCAAATTTGGGTTAGAGGGATTGTGGAGACGAATTTGGTATAGGAGAGATATGGGGAGACGTGACAGTAGTGACTAATTTGTAAAGGTGTAGATTTTGTAAATATGGGGTAAGGGCAAGGGTAGAGTAGGTGACAGGGGGGGTGACGTACGGTAGGGACGAGCTTCCTCACTTCGCTCTCCGTACGCACTTCGCCTTGCATTGCCTTATTGATGTGTACCCTTGTGACCTTTCCCCTCGCTCATCTGTCTTCTCCCCCCTTGTCTCCCACATGAGGACCTGTGCGCCACTGGGCGCCGAGAGGAGCGTGCGTGAGTCCGCCATTGTGCGCCCGAATCTCCCGGAACCAGCTGTCTGCATCGATGCACCACCTTATGGACCATATGTCTGTGGTTGAGCACCACTTATGGACCCCATGGGTTGGGGCATGGCCCCTCTGCTGGAACCGGCCATGAAGGCCCGAGATCTTGCTGGCGGACCTTGGTCACAGGGCACCGATGCCCCACAGGTGAACAACACATAGTCGGCCCTGTGGGCCATAAATAAAAATGGACACGTTCTGTGCTTTTTATTATGACAAATAGGCCGCCAGCAAAGAAGATGACAACATCAGGAAGAGAGCATTAGCCAGCAGAGTGGGCCGAAGAGCAAGACACCACCAAGGGTTTGTTGTTTTTATTTTTTATTGAACAGTGATGACTGTGCACCGATTGGTGCTTGAGGGTGTATTGGTGCGTTTTTGGGTGCTTCATGGTGCGTCGATGCAGAGCAGACTGTCTCCCCCCCCCCCAAAAAAAAGAACAATCACAGGTCCTGGGTTAGTGTTGTAAATAAAATAGCGCCATTGTAAATAATGCGCC
This sequence comes from Myxine glutinosa, assembly GCF_964187855.1. Classification (NCBI taxonomy): domain Eukaryota; kingdom Metazoa; phylum Chordata; class Myxini; order Myxiniformes; family Myxinidae; genus Myxine; species Myxine glutinosa. The sequence continues at coordinate 346,283,705 of NC_136261.1, forward strand.
CCCACCGTAAATGTATAGTTTGAAGACAATTCCGCAATTCGGTTAGCTGTGGGCATGAGTCTGTTAGGTAGGGTGCAATGGAGCAGCGGGACATATTTATTTATGTTTTAAAACTGTCACACTCAGGGTCAGGTTAAATGTAGAGGGAACTACACCTACGTGCCACACTAAAAGTTAAGGTAAGAGGCCCGGGACGTGCCTAAGAGGAGGAGGGTGCAGTGTTGTGGATATGAGGATTGTGTTTTTTTATTGTGTTTTTTTATTATTGCTTTATTCTGGACCCTCCTGCCTCCAGTCAGTGTATAAAGGTCAAAGGGCGTTCCCGTAGTTAATTCCATAAAGCATACACGAAGGACACCATATATCCCTGTTCAATAGTTATATCCTTATTATGTGTATTAGTGTAAGGCTGTGTCTCCCATTAATTTAAATACTCCATTGCACCAAGTGAAATAAGAGTAGATCCCCCCTTTCATTCACATTCCCCTTCCAACAATTGCCAACTGTTCCCTCCGCGACTCCATTCGCCACGAGGTCGGCTTGGAGACGAAGGGGGAGGAGCTGCCGACTCCTGGGCGTGCCTGCCCATCGTCATCAAGGGCGGAGCCAGAGGGCCGTGCCGACCAATCAGGGCCGAGGCGAGCTGACCGATGGGCGTCTCCTGGACACCAGCGGCTTGATCGCCTGAGGCGCTACATAGAGCGCGCGCAAAAGCAAGAGAGAAGTTGTTGTTGGACTAAGAGTTGGACTGAGTGGGACTAAGAGTTGGACCAAGCAAGAGAGGAAGTTGTTGGACTGGGTTGGACTAAGAAAGAGAGAGGAGAGAAGGGGCGAAGTGAAGCAAAGAGAGAAAGAGTCCTGGAGTTTGTGAGAGAGGGAGAGAGAACCCGTCACGCAGACCCCCCACCAGCGGCGTTGGCTCCACCAAGCAGCTCCGACCCGTTACCCCGCGCACACGACAGGATCGGTGGCATCGGCGGCCGTCGAGGTCCAGCCCGACGTCCCGTGCGGGATCAAGCTCCAGCCAGCTCCGTGCCTTCCTCCCCCTCCAGCCACCCACCTCCTGTCATTCCTGCCTGCAATTTCCTCATTCGTGTACGTGAGTTTGTTCTGTTTGTCTTGTCCCTGGGTATTAATTAAGCCTGTTTAGATAAGCTAGCGATTTTCACTGTGTCTCTGATTTCTTCTGTAAATTATTTTATTATCCTTCCTTCTCCTTGGTTACTTTTGGGTGTAAATAGAAATAAATTATATTGGTATTTCTTACCCTTTGTCTTTCTTTCTTCTTTACATCCTTCGTTTTAGTCTTTTCCCCATTGAATATCTGTGGCGCGATTCGGCCAACGTTCAGGAATCGATGGTAACCGGGTTAGTCGGGGTAACTGTTCGGGCGCGGCGGCCATCCGCTCAGCAAACAACATCCTCGCCGCGGTCCCGTAACAATATATATATATATATATATATATATATATATATATATATATATATATATATATATATAGATATATATATATATATATATACACATATACATATACATATTGTTGCGGATATGAGATTGGCCTCTATCCATATCCGCTTGTAAATATTCCCCTATTTCCCCAATACTTCCCAACTATCCCCAATCCCCCATTCCCTAGTCCCATTTTCTGTAAACAACACTCTGTAGACCCGACCTTCCCCTATTTCCCCCATTAAATGTCGCATCCAGGTCCACCGCATCTCACGTAGACAACTATAGGACATCTTGCTAGTTATTCGTAGTCTATGTCAGTTAAGGACTCGTTTCCATTAATTCTGACTCTTCGTTGCACCAGAATGTGATTGTATGGCACCGTTAGGAAGTTTAGGACCTCCCAATACCTCCCCGCAGCTCTTCCTCACGGTTCAGCAACAACAACCACAACAACAGCAACAACAACGGCGGCGGCGCGGGGAGTGCGCGTCCTCACTCCGGCTTGGTTATCCGCCATCGAACATGTGCTCCGACGGGGTTACCACGTAGGGGCTCGCTGTCAGCTCCTCGTCAAGGGCGGAGCCCGGTAACCCCCCGCACCCAATAGAAGCGGCGGACCGATTCCATCTGGGGCGGAGCCAACGAGCCGAGGGCGTGTCACTCCCCACTGAGCATGCGCAGGAAGAGGGAGGTGACGTCAGATGCGCGCTGGACTTGAAGGAAGAGAGACGCCACCAACCGAGCGCTGTGACACCTCCCTGCATCTACTGGACCGTGCTGTATCCTGTCCCTGAGCCAAGGTGCACCTTGTGCTATCGACTGCCTGTCCTTCCCTGCCATCAATCCCTGTGTAAGTCAGTCTTGTTCCGTTTGTCTGTGGTCTGTCTGGGATAGATAAGATTGTGTCTAAGTGCCCATCTTTTCTGTGCTTTACCTCATACCTTGTAATCTACCCCTTTTCTGCACCACCAATTATATCCTCCTCCGGAGGTCTTGAGAACTGTACCCCTTGTGTCGTTTCATTTATCCCAGTCGTTGTGTCTTTTCCTTCATTGATTTAGCATAGCGCGATTTGGCCAACGTTCGAGTGTAATCGGGTAAACTGTGCGAACACGGCGGCCATTCCGCTCGGCCCATCATAACATCTAAGTCGTGTCCGTAACAATTGGTGTCGGGAAGTGGGATTGGACCCGAAGCGCGCTTCACGCGCTCGAAATTATTAACGGCGAAATTTGATTTTGTTTTACAAAAATAAAAACCCGAATTTTGAAAGTCGCGCTATGGCAGATCAAGACGGCTGGGTTCCGGTAGAGGAGAGTGAGGCAGGGTCGATCCAGGACCAAATTGAGGGACATGAGGAGAGCGAAGCAGTGAGCAGGCAGGTTCGCAAAATGGCGTCCTCGCGCACGAGGTTGCGGGCGCGCAAAATGGCGCCTCGCACATAGCTACGACGGCCGCACCCGCTGCACAAGTGGGAGGGATGGCCCAAATGCAGGCCCTCATGGAGCAATTTATGGCGCAAATGCAGGCGTCCCTCAAACTGCAGAGTGAGCAATTGGGGGTAATGGGGAACCGGATGGATGCTCAGGGTGAGCGATTGGAGGGCCAAATGGGGTCCAATAGCGAGAAATTGAGGGAGGACATGGGGTCCAATAGCGAGAAATTGAGGGAGGACATGGGGGCCAATAGCCAACGGTTAGAACAAAGGATGGGGGCCCAGATCGGAGGGTTAGGGAGTAGAATAGAGGGATTAGACAATAGATTAGGGGAAATACAGGAGGGGTTAATGGGGGTAGAAAACAGAATGGCCGTTCAGGAGAATCAAATGGAAGGGATGAAAAAGGGGTTAGAGGGGTTAGAAAACAGTATGGAAGGCAAATTGAGGGACATGAGGGACCAAGCGGAAAGGGAAGTTAAACAAATGGGGCAGCAGATAGAGGGGGTCAGAATGGGGGTAGAAACTAAATTGGATGCTCACAGGGAGGAAATGGAGCAGATGAGGGTGGCATCTGGGCAGGAGATGCAAGTGATGGGAGAAGAGATCAGAAGAGGTGTGAGTGAGGAGGTCGGAGGAGTGCGTGAGGAGGTGAGGCACTGTAAGGAGCGCATGGAGAAGGAGGTGAGAAAGGGGACTGTAAAGTTACAAGGGGGCATAGAGGACCTGACGCAGGAGGTGGAACAGCTGACGGTGGGACAGACTGAGTTAGTGGACCAGGTAAAGAAGAACACAGCGGTAATAGAGGGTTTAAAATCGACACAGAAGGAGATGAAAAAGGACGTAGGGGTAATTAAAAAAGAGTGTCAGACGGTACATGAGGACCTGACGAGGAAAATGGACGAGGTGATAGAGGTAATGGAGACGAAGGACCGGCAGGTGAGGACGCACATAGAAACGGTCAAGGTAGCCTTAGAGGACGAACTTGAGGAGACGCACCGGGAAATAAAAGAGGTGAAGCAGAAATTAGAAGAAGTGGAAGAAGGGGTGAGCGAAATTAAGAAGCGACGGAGAGGGGATAAGAAAGAGATAAAAGAGGAGGTAAAAGAATTGGTCCAAAGTCTGTGTTCGGATCGTGATGATGTGCTCATTAACCGGATGAGGGATTCGCATGTGATGGAGGAGAAGCGAAGAGAAAGAGGACCCGGTGTAAGTGGTGACCAATATGGTCGTGCGTATGATGCGCCAGGTGATTTAATAAGCTTGGGGGTCGAGATAGACCCGGATGTTCGTGAGAGGCCAAGAGTGAGGTGTATGGCTGGTCCGGAGGGTATGGAACGAGGGTGCGAGCGAGAGGGTCCGGTGATGGGAGAGGTGCGAGGTGTGGGTGAGCAAGGTTGTGGTGGTATGGAATGGGTAGCGGGTTGCGGAAGTGGGACCCATGCATCGACACCAACAGGGGTAGTTTTTAGAGGGACAGGGGAGGCACGAGAGCCCCTTGGGGGTAATGTACTGTGGGGGCCCGGCCGGTTCGGCCCCGCGTTGACCCCGCAAGGGGCGACGCACGGGGTCCGGCAGGCGGGCAACGACTCACATACGAGGTGGTCCCACAAGGTCCCACTCGCGCCGTATGACGGTGGGTAAGGGTGGCATCCCTGCCACCCTTCCCATGTGGGGGGCAAATGCGCTATAGTTTATGGGGTGTATGGCAGTGAAAACTAGCCCGGGTGGGTTAGGATATGGTGTGTAGGGATCTAGCGAAGATGACATTAGGTGACGTTAAGGTTAGTTAGTGACAAGGATACCTGTAGTGGGGACGCAGGTAGGTTAGAGTGGATGATAATGACGAGGGAGCGCAATAGTTTAAAGGGACGACTGGGAAGCGCAAGTTTCAGAGGGGAGTAGTTAGATGAGATGATGCTGTGTGAGAACTGGACAGGTGTGTGGAGCAGTGAGGGAGTAGTGAGTGTTGTGGATCAGCGCGAATGCGCTTGCGGAGAGAAGGGTGCAGGTGGCACCAGGTGTGAGAGCACAGGTGTGCAAGTAAAGGTGGTGTGGAGAGAGTTGGAGTAAGTGGTACGGAGTGGTGTGCATGGTGCGAAGGTGTGGATGGGGAAAGAGTGGACCCCTTTTCACGAGTACCCGGGGAGGGTAGTTTAAAGAATAGTTAGAAGGTATAGGTAAATTGTGGTTGGATATTGGCATCTGTGGTGCGGGTGGAAGAATGGTATTGTGGATGGGTGCATTAGTGTTGTGGAAATGGCTGGGCGTGTAGCCTGTTAGTGTGTGTAGTTGGTTTGGGCACTCCACCACTGTGAGGATGTCGGCCAGGTGAGGCCGCAGGTGGGCTCTGGGAGCCGTTAGTGTCAGTGGGTGCCTGAGGATCCCGGGTGTGGATCGGGCAGCCCGTGCCAGAGAGGGCACTGAGGGGGTGAGAGTGCGAGAGGGCCTTCCCCAGTTAGTTAGGTTAGGGTGAGGAGCAGGTAAGCTCGGGTGGCAACTACAGTGGTGGAGGTGTGCAGGTGGGTAGACCTGCTGGGAGAGCTACACGTCACAGCCCAGAAATTGTGCGAGGGCACCGGGAGATGAATCGGGGGGGGGGGGGGGGGGGTGAGACCCCAAATTGAGAAGCACCACAGTTTGGTCAATGGGAATTGGTTTTTAGAACCCATAGTGTAAGTTGGCCAATGGATTGGCAGGAAAAGACCCCGGGTAATGTAAAGTTGTTAAAGTCATTTAGGAAATAGTTAGGATTGATGAACCTGTCGCACCATACGCAGCCACTTACCTGAGGTGATGATGATGACTCCACACCTGTGTTTCCTTGTTTTGTGTTGCAGGAAATGAGAATTGCTGTGTGGATTTGTGAGACGCATCACGACGTGGATGAGACATTGGGGTGATTCCATCTCTCCCTCCTTAGGAGGGACTGATGATGAATTGGTGATGGCAAATTTTGATGTTGAGTTGGAGATGGCAAATTTTGATGAGAGTTGGAAATGGCAAATTTGATTGGTTAGGAGGGAGAGAAGACGAATTTGGTTTATGGGAGGAACAGGGAAGACAGTAGGGACGTTGTTGATGTGTAAAGTAGATGTTTATGGGTAGTGTTGTGTTTTGTGGATACAGTAAGGGGTAAGGGAGGGGCAATGTAGGTTACCTGGTGGGGGGGGGGGGGCGTACGGTAGGAACGTACCTGTCTCACCTGGTTCCCATGTGCCCCCAGTGTGCATTACCTTGTATTGCGTGCACTTTTGTGCCCTTACCACCTTACTCAATTGTCTTTTGTCTCCCACCTCCGAGGATCTGGCTTTGGGGCAGAGAGAGAGGAGAGAGAGGTGCTGGCTCCGCAGTTGTGGGCCTGTACTTTCGCTGCTTGCTGCCTGGATCGATACACCATATGGACCGCAATTTTTGTGGCCACCCACCATGGACCGCAGTTCTTCTGCGGGCAAGCACCACCCGTGGATGGACCTATGGGTCAACGTGGCACCTATGCCATACAGGTGAACCACTTTTAGTTGGCCCCCTGACGGCCACAATTTAGAAATGGACGCGGTTGGCGCCTTTCTTTATTTTTAAGGAAGCCAGAAGGCCAAGTGCTCCATGAAGGCAAGACCAGCGGCAGAACATCGGCCGGCTGCGACACCACCGGTGACCATGGATACTTAATTGTGCATTATTGTTGAACACTTTATTGGTGCACCGGATGGTGCTGACTGTGTGTATGGGGTGGTGCTTTTGGTGCTTGGACGGGGTGCTCTGCACATTATTAAAGGCCGTAGGGCCACAGGGCACTCGTGGGTTGGTGTATCGATGCTGGCATGCGTGCTCTCTCTCTATGCATAACATCTGCATGTGTTCCTCAAAGAACAGGTCCTGGATCGTAGTGTAAATATCAGTCTTGTGTAAATAATGCTCCCTACCGGCTGTATGTATAGTTTGAGGATTCTTTCCGTGATTCGGTTATCCTGTGGGTGTGTTTCTGTGAGGAGAAGGGTGCAAAGTCGCAGGGGGACATATTTACTCATTTGTGAACATCTGTAAAACTGTCGCACTCAGGGTTGAGTTAATAGTAGAGGGAACTACATCTGAGTGCCACACTAAAGTAAGTAAAAATTTATCGGGTCGGGACGCCCCGAGGTAGAGAAGGGTGCAATGTTGCGGATATGAGATTGGCCTCCATCCATATCCGCTTGTAAATATTCCCCTATTTCCCCAATACTTCCCAACTATCCCCAACCCCCCATTCCCTAGTCCCATTTTCTGTAAACAACACTCTGTAGACCCGACCTTCCCCTATTTCCCCCATTAAATGTCGCATCCAGGTCCACCGCATCTCACGTAGACAACTATAGGACATCTTGCTAGTTATTCGTAGTCTATGTCAGTTAAGGACTCGTTTCCATTAATTCTGACTCTTCGTTGCACCAGAATGTGATTGTATGGCACCGTTAGGAAGTTTAGGACCTCCCAATACCTCCCCGCAGCTCTTCCTCACGGTTCAGCAACAACAACCACAACAACAGCAACAACAATGGCGGCGGCGCGGGGAGTGCGCGTCCTCACTCCGGCTTGGTTAGCCGCCATCGAACATGTGCTCCGACGGGGTTACCACGTAGGGGCTCGCTGTCAGCTCCTCGTCAAGGGCGGAGCCCGGTAACCCCCCGCACCCAATAGAAGCAGCGGACCGATTCCATCTGGGGCGGAGCCAACGAGCCGAGGGCGTGTCACTCCCCGCTGAGCATGCGCAGGAAGAGGGAGGTGACGTCAGATGCGCGCTGGACTTGAAGGAAGAGAAACGCCACCAACCGAGCGCTGTGACACCTCCCTGCATCTACTGGACCGTGCTGTATCCTGTCCCTGAGCCAAGGTGCACCTTGTGCTATCGACTGCCTGTCCTTCCCTGCCATCAATCCCTGTGTAAGTCAGTCTTGTTCCGTTTGTCTGTGGTCTGTCTGGGATAGATAAGATTGTGTCTAAGTGCCCATCTTTTCTGTAGTTTACCTCATACCTTGTAATCTACCCCTTTTCTGCACCACCAATTATATCCTCCTCCGGAGGTCTTGAGAACTGTACCCCTTGTGTCGTTTCCTTTATTCCAGTCGTTGTGTCTTTTCCTTCATTGATTTAGCATAGCGCGATTTGGCCAACGTTCGAGTGTGATCGGGTAAACTGTGTTAACACGGCGGCCATTCCGCTCGGCCCATCATAACATCTAAGTCGTGTCCGTAACAATATATATATATACATATACATATATATATACATATATATATATATATATATATATATATATATATATATATATATACATATATATATATATATATACTAGCGGGGTCACCCGTGGGAATCCCACGGGCATGGATGTGTGTGACATTTCGACAGATTGAGTTAGATGCTGCACCTGCACATTCAGTTATATAAAATGGTTACTGGCAATTGATCACATCCACAAATGATGTAATCCACACAATTTATGTACCTTACATAACGTTAATAGGAATACATGCCCGTGTAGATGGGAAATACAGTTTGTTTGAAATAAATCACAAATATCAGAAGAAAGTTTTTTAAATTTAGAACTATTCTCACTCAGAGTTAAACATCACCGTAATATTATGCAGTTGCTTCAACGTTTTCGGTGAATTATATGTCATCATTGTGAGATTTTTTTGGAATTTTTTTTTTTGAAATGAGATTTTTATATTTAAAAAAAACGGCAAAAAAGCATCAGAACAGCTGTGAAACAGCATCAAAACAGCAGTGAAAAAGCATCAAAACACTATCAAAACAACAGTGGAAAGCATCAAAACACCAGTGAAAAAGCATCAAAACAGCAATGAAAAAGCATCAAAACAGCAGTGAAAAAGCTTCAAAACAGCAGTGAAAAAGCATCAAAACAGCAGTGAAAAAACAGCAGTGAAAAAGCATCAAAACAGCAGTGAAAAAGCATCAAAACAGCAACAATGGTCCGGTGATTTTTCAGTCACCGCAACTAAATGTGTCGGAGTAATTAACTATTTTCCTTCGTGCCCTCCTTTTGTTGCCTGAATGGTGTCACTGCAGGACCTCCGGGTAAACAACATTACGGGTGAAGATTCCACTGTGGCCATCAATTTTTCCCTGTTGGCCATTACTGACTACCTTTACCTTGACATCCTCAAATCGTTTAGCACGCGACAATGCAACATATAATTGGCCATGGCTGAAGACGAGTTCTGGTAAATAAATCCCAACTTTGTGTAATGTTTGACCTTGACTCTTGTTTATTGAGAAAGAGAATGCCACACGAACTGGAAATTGATGGCGTTTGAGTACGAATGGTAGTGTTGTATCGGAAGGTGCAATACTAATCCTGGGTATAAATGTGTGTGTTCCTTTGTGACTGCCAGAAATTATTTCTCCGTCTATTATGTTTGGCAACAATCTTTTAACAACCAATCTTGCACCATTGCACAGTCCCTGTTTTGGATCAAAGTTACGGAGTAACATGATGACAGCACCATCTTTGAGACGAAGTTTGTGCAATGGCATTCCAGAAGGAGTTAATTGATTTAGGAATTCCATAGGATAATTTAGTGCCTCTTCAGGGTCATCACAGACAATGGAATCAGCGCTGAAGTACGTCTTTTCTTCCCCAGGAAATGCATCCAGTATCTCATCGTTGATCACAAATGTGGATTCATTCTTTGGACACAACACGGCTCGTTGTGCCAGCGCATCATAGTTTGAATGGATTTCGTTCAAATTACCGAAAACAGCCTCTGCTAAAGAAATGTTGTCTTCTACACAGATACGATCAGGCAGTCGTATTAAATCTGAGTCAGGAATTGTTTCCACAGTCCCATTTCCAACCGACAGTAACCATTTTGAGAATTCTTCATCATTAGCTCTCATGTTTGATGTTAAGTTCAGCTGTTTGAACTTTGGCCACAACTTGCTACGCTTGATGCATGTGGCGATGATTGCTGCAGGTGCAGCGCGAGGTACAACGGGCAAAACCTGCCTGAAGTCCCCACCAAGAAGTAAGACCTTTCCACCAAAAGGAATGTTGTTGCTGGTTACATCCTGGAGACATCGATCAACAGCCGCTAAAGCATATGCTGGAGCCATAGGTGCTTCATCCCAAATGAATAGGTTGGCCTTCCTTAGAGCATCTGCATCTTTACTCGTAGGTGATATGTTGCATGTGGAGTTTTCCAAAATGGGCACTGGCAATTTAAATCGATGGTGCGATGTACGGCCCCCTGCTAGCAATGTTGCTGCAATGCCCGAGTACGCCATTGGAAGAACCAAACGACACTGGCCTCGCAAGATGTGCAGAAGCATATTATAGAGAAAGGTCTTGCCACTTCCGCTGTAAGTGTTGTACCCCTTTTCGTACAATGGCTTCTTCCTCGTTACCATCCCTGAACACAACAGTCTGCAATTCAGGTAAATGTACCGCAAGTCTGGTGATGGAATGGGACTGTTTGTGCATTTCAAATTCCATCAATCTCCATGCTGCCTCTGGGGCACTGACATATCTGCAGTCCAAATAGGTCTTTATTTCGTCCACCTCCACTCTCCCGCGCTCTCGAATTTCGATGCTGGCACAGTCATGTCCCTTGTACACATATTTAAATAAGTACTTTATACTCTTTATGCTTGCGCAAACCTCAATGTTGATGTGTGCTCTGTACTTCTTCAGTAAATAAGCATTGAATGGGACCACAAATTGGCAATCAACATCGGTTCCATGAACGGTTATGGTGGGTCCATTTGGGGGACGCTTGTAAAGGGCATAGCCATCTATGCTCGCAAGTGTCTCTGCAGCATACGCTTTTGGAAAGCCTTTACTGCACACTCCATCTTTCACACAAATCGAATGGCGATTTAAAGTGCCACACGGACCATGTATCATGTGAGACTTCACCAAGGAATGGATCTCTGGTGACTCATTTGAATTAGGAATTTGTGCGGAAACAATTCTGTCAATGTCTTCGGCGGTACAAATTTTATCTTCTTGGCACAGCATGAGTAATATGTGGGCATGCAGTAGGCCACGCTTCTGATACTCGACGACGTAGAGAAATGCACGTACTTTGCCCAACACATGCTTTCTTCGTTATATCGTCGATTAACTCTTTTAATTTCAGATGAAACACGCGTGCCACTAAATCTGGTCTGCCTTCAGCTCGTTGGTGTTGTCCGATGTTTTCTTGTATCTCTGTCCATTTTGGATTACACGTGAACGTGATGAAAAGATCTGGTTTTCCGAATTTGCGAACAATGGCCATAGTATCTTGGTAGTTCTGCTGCATAGCTCTTGGACTCCCTGCAAAACTCGACGGCAAAATGACGATACGACCGACAGGACGTTGGTTATCAGCAGCAACGTTCTGGACGTGGTCCAGTAGTCCTCTGTATTCCATGACTCTAAGGGTTTCCTGATTTTGTTTGAAGTATTGCAGTCGATTTGCTTCTGCCTTGCAATATCCGTCGACAACATACTGCTGGAACAATTTCCCCGAAGAATGGATAGTGCTGAATTCATTTCGAATAGCCAGTCAGTAGGCATAGAATTCACAATGAGTTACCTTGTTTCGAACCGCAGTTTGTCGCTGGTGAGGCATGTTTATCATCCATCCAGGCTCGCCATGTGGAAAGAGAATGGGATATGTCATGGGATCAATGTGAGAGGAAAGTGGAGAGAGATTGTGTAAGCCCTGGTCATGCAAATGAACCTGGAAATCCCTGTTTGCAGGTGGTTCACCATCTTGTCCACTAACGAAGACAGCAGCAATTTCATCAGCAGTTGGTATGTTGTAACGTCTTTGGTCGTCTGCACACAGTCGACGAAAATGCATTTCCAAGTTAGAAGGGAGGCGATCTTCAAGGACAGCTTTCCTGATTTCTTCCTGTTCACGCTCGAACATAGTCTTGTAACATGTGACATAAGGATTAACGTCAGATAGTATGTTGTGCAGTTCTGCCATCAATTCTTGCTAACATCTGTGATTCTCAGGTCGATTCATACGTTCCTTTGTAGCTTGAGCTGTATCCAAAATAAATAATTCTGCAAATTGTGCTTGTTCATGTACATGTGATGGATGTAATGGACCACAGCGATGGTAAATTTGACCGTGGATTTTGAAACAGTACGATCCATTTCCTGGAGGAGATGAGATCAGAGCACCCATTGATGCAAAAGCTAATGCCTAATTGTAATTCCGGATATTGTCTCGGAAGTTGCGACATTTTCCATCGTCACCCTGATAAAGTTGTTGCAGTCGAGCAGGTACGGCAAATAGTGGAGGCAATTTAACTTTTCCCTTGGAACAACACAGTGTAAATCCATCCCCTTGTCCTGTTGATTCATTTGTGAAATGGTGTGCAGAACAGTACACACATGGTGACATCATTGGACCGCAATTATGCTATTGAACAATATTATCGGACACTTCGGCCGGATTCATTATGGCTGCGGTTGTATATGTTTGCTGAGCACTCCAACGTCTTTGTTGCTCAGCATGCCGTGCGAGTCTGTGTTGACGTTCATGACGGTCTCGTTCTCACACCTCATCGTTGTTGCAGCAGCATCCTGTGCGAGTCTGTGATCATGTTCCTCGACTGTCTCGTTCTCCCTCCTCATCGTTGTTGCAGCAGCATCCGGTGCGAGTCTGTGTTCACGTTCCTCGACTGTCTCGTTCTCCCTCCTCATCGTTGTTGCAGCAGCATCCTGTGTGAGTCTGTGTTCACGCTCCTCAACTGTCTCGTTCTCCCTCCTCATCTTTGTTGCAGCAGCATCCTGTGCGAGTCTGTGTTCACGTTCCTCGACTGTCTCGTTCTCCCTCCTCATCGTTGTTGCAGCAGCATCCTGTGCGAGTCTGTGTTCACGCTCCTCAACTGTCTCGTTCTCCCTCCTCATCGTTGTTGCAGCAGCATCCTGTGCGAGTCTGTGTTCACGCTCCTCAACTGTCTCGTTCTCCCTCCTCATCTTTGTTGCAGCAGCATCCTGTGCGAGTCTGTGTTCACGCTCCTCAACTGTCTCGTTCTCCCTCCTCATCGTTGCAGCAGCATCCTGTGCGAGTCTGTGTTCACGCTCCTCAACTGTCTCGTTCTCCCTCCTCATCGTTGTTGCAGCAGCATCCTGTGCGAGTCTGTGTTCATGCTCCTCAACTGTCTCGTTCTCCCTCCTCATCGTTGTTGCAGCAGCATCCTGTGAGAGTCTGTGTTCACGTTCCTCAACTGTCTCGTTCTCCTGTCTCATTCGTTTTCTTGCTGCAACCTGTTCCAGTCTGCATTGACGTTCGTCGACGGACTCGTTCTCCCGTCTCATTCGTTTTCTTGCTGCATCCTGTTCAAGTCTGCATTGACGTTCGACGACGGACTCATTCGCCCTTCTCATTCGTTTTCTTGCTGCATCCTGTTCAAGTCTGCGTTCTTCATCGACTGTGTCATTCATTTTGGAAATGGAAGTTTCCACGCAACGCATGAATTGTCACGATAGTCAAGAGGAAGTGTCTCGTCATCATCAAATGACAAATAAATTACATTGTGAAAATTAAAGATTTCAAATAAACCTATTTAAAGTGTATGCGCAAATAACTAATAAATAAAAAAACGAAGATAGGCTCCGGGCCAGGTATGGTCCATCTGCACCCCCCCCACAACTCTCCGACCCTGGGTTTTTCTGAACCATTGGGGTGTCCTGGGGTGGAAATCAACTGGTAACAGTAAATAAACTTGGACTCACTACCCATTTGGTACCTATATTGGATGGTACCCTCAAAACAGCATATTTTTAAATCCGCGTTGCGCCATATTCGACACACGTGTTCTTTTGGTATTTGTGCCTGCTAATATTAACTCAGAATAAAAAGTTATATACCAAAAGAAAGCTGTTCATCTACTGATCATCATAGAATATTGACACATTACTTATAATGGTACCTTAATGGTCATAACTAGTGCTGAATAGCAGTACCCCACTTTAACGTAACATAATTCGGTATCGACCGTACTATTTCATCTTACACACATAATATGAACACATTACACCTGATATGCTTACATATATATTTTATTGGCTTTCTCCTGTATATCAGCTTTAATTTGATACCAGATACATCCCCATAGCTTCAATTCTCTTTTTTATACAGCGTGTCAAAGATACTACCGGTATGGGGTGATATTGTAGGCGATGCTGCATTTGTCAATTTACAAATGCTGCCACGTATATCATGTACATATATGTTGGACACATGACAAAATCTATGTATTGTTAATATGTGTTACTTAATATATTGTTGTATTGATGTATCACTGTAGTTTATTGCAGGAATTTTGACGAAAATGGCATGCAGATCCTTCCATGTTTGTATCCTGCGTAAATTGAGATCATCAGATTGTACAATTATGTTATTTAAGTGTCTCTTACAGCGACAGAACGAGTCAATTAGTTAAGTTAAACACCTTTTTTTACATAGTTAAGTATGCAATATAAGATATTTTTTATAATTAAGATGCAATTTATAATAATTATTCAGCTTGGTACTTACCAATATTTTGATGTGTTTTGCAGGTGAAGTAACAACGCTAATATGGAACATCCGGCGCGAGCGAAACGTACACGTGAGAGTGAACAACCACCCATTGTGTGCATAACTCATGTAAAGGGACTGAGCTATGGAGAGTTGCACTTGTTATCTGGACTCAAAAATTCTGAGAAGAAATTGGCCAAGCTGCAGGAGGTCAAAGAAAGACGCCTTGCACAACCCCCACAGTCTCCGCATATGATGAAGGACACATGTGATTTGGTCCCTGAATCTCTGGCCGAACACCATGGTTTCCACTGGGAGTGTTACAAGCGTTTCACGATGAACTTAGACAGACTGAACCCTCCTACTGCAGGTACATCTGAAACAACTGGTGCCACAACTCAGCGGATGGCCCGTACTAGTTCTGGTGACAAGATCATATTTAAGCCAGACTGTATCTTCTGTTCTTCGGAAAGTCGTAAAAAAGTGAAAGTGCATGGCAGTTGGACTACCCAGGGGATGAGCCAGTTCGAGTATGAAGGCTGGAAGACGGTACTGGAGATGGCTGAAATGAAGCAAGATGAAACGCTCTTAATGAGGATCCGAGGCCATGATCTTTTTGCCTCTGAGGCAAAGTTCCACAAAACTTGCCGTATGAAATATATGCAAAAGCCAGAGAAATGGCGCAGTACTGACGAAGAGGCACAGCACCATCAAGGAGAATTAGAAGAAGCCCACAGACAGGCATTCGATGTGGTATGTGATGCCATTGAAAGGGATGTGTTAATGGCCAAGAAGATAATGAAACTATCCGACCTGAGGCAAATGTATGTCATTAACCTGCAAACCAGCAAATATGCGAATCCTGACTACCGAGCCAGCAAACTAAAACTGAAGCTTGAAAACCACGAGCCTTTCAGGGAGAGACTATCATTCTGTGATCTGGGAAAGTCCTACATAATATTCAGCACTGCAATTGACGTCCAGACAGCAGTGAAACAAGCCTTCAAATTGGGATCAAGAGATATGATTGAGAGTGCAGGTAGCCATTTACGACTGTCAATTCTGGATGATTTCTCGAATGCCCCAGAACTGAAATGGCCACCAAGTCCTTCTGATCTCCAACAAATGGACGATGTTATACCAGATTCACTCAAGAAGCTGCTATGCTACATCATACAGGAAACAAGCAGAGGCTAATAAACGTCAGTAAACTCGCAGCAGACTTCGGCCAAGAGAAGAGTACTGCTCTTATGGCACTTCACGCCTACAGCGGTTGTGACAGCACTAGCGCTTTCCGAGGGATTGGAAAAATCAAACCTGTTAAAACGCTGCTTCGTCTGCCGCAATACATCCCTATTCTCAACAAGCTTGGAGATACGTGGGATGTTCCAGAAGAGCTGAACAATCAACTAGACAGCTTCACATGTGCCATGTATGGAAGAGGAATGGTATCACACGTTGATGATCTGCGACTCCTGAGAATAAATGAGCTATGTGCCAAGGAGAATCGTCACCTACCCTCAGGCAATGTAGACATGGCCAATATTCCACCATGTATGAGGAGCCTCACACAGCACATCCGAAGGGTCAACCACCAAGTGGGAATTTGGAAGAGAGCTCACGTTCCTCGACCAAGGATTCCCAAAGCAAGTCCAGGCCATGGCTGGGAAGAGGAGAAAGGCTGCCTGGATCCTCTCTGGTATGATGGAGACATGCTTCCGCGTGAGCTGGCTGATATAGCTCAGGTCATGTCAGACGACGATGAGAGTGATGATGAATCAGGTGATGAAACACCTGATGATATGGATCGTGTTTTGTACAGTGATACCGATGAAAGTGACAGTGACGATGACTGATCATGATGGACATATGCCATTCGTGCAAGCAAGCCAACTTGACTGCACTCATGCAGTGTTTGACTTTTGTTGATAATTAACAAAATGCAATTGTTTGTTTGTGTTCTTTTGAGAGTGGATACTTGTATTATATGATATAATGTGGTTAACTGAGTGTACGACATACATATGTAATTGTAGGGATAAAACTGACTGTTAATATTATTATGATATCTGTTGTTGAGCAATAATGTTTGGTTTATCATCAAAATATTCGATACTAAAAAATTTTTCAATGGGATGTTAAAATTTAGTTTCAAATAAGAAATATTTTTACTTTTACAGTAAATATTCGAGCATTACATTGTTACTGTTCTGTGGAAGGTGTTTGACCCAGTGTATGAATATTAATATGATGATATTAAAAACTACTGTGATTAATAAACAAGTTTTTCTTGTTTAATATGTTAATAAGATGGCAGTATGATTATGATATTCGATTATGAATGACATTTATAAGTGTAATAGGCAGTTCTTTTGAATATAGACAAAGACTGTTACCGAGATTATATGATTCATGGTTCCCGCGAAACAGGTAGTATCTTTGACACGCTGTATAAAAAAGAGAATTGAAGCTATGGGGATGTATCTGGTATCAAATTAAAGCTGATATACAGGAGAAAGCCAATAAAATATATATGTAAGCATATCAGGTGTAATGTGTTCATATTATGTGTGTAAGATGAAATAGTACGGTCGATACCGAATTATGTTACGTTAAAGTGGGGTACTGCTATTCAGCACTAGTTATGACCATTAAGGTACCATTATAAGTAATGTGTCAATATTCTATGATGATCAGTAGATGAACAGCTTTCTTTTGGTATATAACTTTTTATTCTGAGTTAATATTAGCAGGCACAAATACCAAAAGAACACGTGTGTCGAATATGGCGCAACGCGGATTTAAAAATATGCTGTTTTGAGGGTACCATCCAATATAGGTACCAAATGGGTAGTGAGTCCAAGTTTATTTACTGTTACCAGTTGATTTCCACCCCAGGACACCCCAATGGTTCAGAAAAACCCAGGGTCGGAGAGTTGTGGGGGGGGTGCAGATGGACCATACCTGGCCCGGAGCCTAAATATCTCTCGGTAATTTCCTGAACCATATTTTACTTCCGGCTAATAATGTTGAATGAAATAAAAACGAAGAAATATATGTCGTTTTGTGACGACTGTCATCAAAAGTAAAAGTAATATATCTTAACGGAAAAGAAAAAGCGAATTCTAAATATATGTCGACTTATTTTAGGCGGTGTATTTTTGTTTATCATCATGGCGCGATTTTAAAAATATATATCTCTGCATTTTCCTCTCCAATACCTCCTCACACTTTACACACACACACACACACACACACACACACACACACACACACACACACACACACACACACACACACACACACACACACACACACACACACACACACACACACACACACATACACCCACACACATATACACATACACACATGTAGCGGCTACCGCTGGGTTTTCACAATCGCCTTGCACCTATCAAGGACGCGGAGCGATCACCATGCCGGGCTCGTCCAGGACGCCCGGGCAGGCCCGCGCTCAACTTGCCAGGCCTCGGTCGGGACGCCCGGGCATGCCCGGGCAGGCTCGCCCTCAACTTGCCAGGCCGCAGCCAGGACGCTGGGCCACGCCCCCTCTCGCCTTTCCTGGGCAAACGCTCCGGGATAATATGTATATATATTGCTGCCCGATAAACGGGCTTTTCAGAGTGCCTGAGTGTTTGGTTTGATTAAAGCAACTCGGATGAATTCCAGCTTTTTGTCGCGTCCATTCTTCCGATCAATGAAGGAGCCGGGTGGCCCTTCCGCCGCGGCGAGGCCGCCCCCCGTCCACGGTGCCCCCCACTCGACCGCCCACCACCACACCGGACCCCCTCCCACGACCCGCCAGGGGTCGCTTCGGCCGGGTCATCAGTACCCCCCTCAAATTGACCCTGCCGGTGCAAGTCAATTCTGGGGGGACGTGTGTAGCGGCTACCGCTGGGTTTTCACAATCGCCTTGCACCTATCAAGGACGCGGAGCGATCACCATGCCGGGCTCGTCCAGGACGCCCGGGCAGGCCCGCGCTCAACTTGCCAGGCCTCGGTCGGGACGCCCGGGCATGCCCGGGCAGGCTCGCCCTCAACTTGCCAGGCCGCAGCCAGGACGCTCGGCCACGCCCCCTCTCGCCTTTCCTGGGCAAACGCTCCGGGATAATATGTATATACTAGCGGGGTCACCCGTGGGAATCCCACGGGCATGGATGTGTGTGACATTTCGACATATTGAGTTATATGCTGCACATTCATTTTTACAAAATGGTTACTGGCAAGTCATCAGATCCAGAAATGGTGTGATGAACACAATTTATTTATTTCACATAATATGTGACCCCTCACTCCTCTCCACCTGACACTCTCCTGTCTCCACCTGACACTCTCCTGTCTCCACCTGACACTCTCCTCTCTCCACCTAGCACTCCTCTCCTCTCCAAACCCTCACATCCCTCTCCTTTCCAATCCCTCACCTCTCCAATCCCTCACACTCCTCTCCTCTCCAATCCTTCACACGCCTCTCCAATCGCGCCTCACACTCCTCTCCAATCGCGCCTCACACTCCTCTCCAATCGCGCCTCACACTCCTCTCCAATCGTGCCTCACACTCCTCTCCAATCGTGCCTCACACTCCCCTCCAATCACTCCTCTCCAATCGTGCCTCACACTCCTCTCCAATCACGCCTCACACTCCTCTCCAATCGTGCCTCACACTCCTCTCCAATCGCGCCTCACACTCTCCAATCGCGCCTCACTCGCCTCTCCAATCGGCTTTCCCCGTCTCGTTTCTCTCCTTTTTCTCCCGTCTCGTTCTTTTTCTTGCTCCAAATCGGCCCGTCGGAATCGGAAATCGGCCCGTCTCGCCCGTCGGCCCGTCGGAATCGGAAATCGGCCCGTCTTGCTTTTGTGCTTGTGCGTAAATAAATTGTGTTCATGACACCATTTCTGGTGTTGGGCTAGCGGCTAGGGTGCCGGCTTAGGATCCTGGGTTCGAATCTCGGTCGATCGCCGAATTAATGCCAGGGGGGTTGACTCAGCCTGTCATCCTTCCGAGGTCGGCTAATTGAGTACCAGTTCACTGGTAATTCCCTGTTTGTCGTTGAAGGCGGCAAAAAGGGTTGGCGTCAGGAAGGGCATCCGGCCGTAAAACATTGCTTCAAAAAGGGGACAAAAAACAACAACTACCACGGTCCCCGAAAAGGCCAACCCCCGCTTTGCGGGGAAAAATGGCCTCTAAACGGTGGTTTTTACACCCTTTCTGGATCTGATGACTTGCCAGTAACCATTTTGTAAAAATGAATGTGCAGCATCTAACTCAATATGTCGAAATGTCACACACATCCATGCCCGTGGGATTCCCACGGGTGACCCCGCAAGTTTGCATTGACGTTCGTCGATGGACTCGTTCGCCCGTCTCATTCGTTTTCTTGCTGCATCCTGTTCAAGTCTGCGTTCTTCATCGATCGTCTCATTCATTTTGGAAATAGAAGTTTCCACGCAGCGCATGAATTGTCACGATCCTCAAGAGGAAGTGTCTCGTAATCATCAAATGATAAATGGCAAGTAAATTATATTGTGGAAAATTAAAGATTTCAAATAAACCTATTTAAAGTGTATTCGCACATAACTAATTTTAAAAAACGAAGAAATATCTCTCGGTAATTTCCTGAAACATATTTTACTTCCGGCTAATAATGTTGAATTAAATAAAAACGAAGAAATATATGTCGGCATCATTGTTGACGTTTTTGTGACGACTGTCATCAAACGAAAAAGTAATATATCTTAACGGAAAAGCAAAAGCGAATTTTTAATATATATCGACACGTTGCCGTCGGTGTCATGTTGGGCGGTGTATGATACACCATGACGCGATTTTAAAAAATATATCTGCATTTTCCCGCGTGTGTGGAATGTTCTCAATTATTGCTGACACCGACTCTAAAACCATCGATAAAAATGAAATCATATGGTGAGTTATATTGGAGATAAAGGCGTGAGAGAGACTCAATGGCCTTGAAGTTACAGGCATTTGAGAATTCATTTCGTTCTATAAACGGCAACTTTCATCGGATTTTCTTCTCGTTTTTTTTCAACCGAGTCTAAAACTATGTTAGCGACTGTGAAAAATGAAATGATATATCGAATTTAAAATAGATATCGACACATTGCCGTCGGTGTCATGTTGGGCGGTGTATGATACACCATGACGCGATTTTTAAAAATATATCTCTGCATTTTCCCGCGTGTGTGGAATGTTTGTGGAAAATTAAAGATTTCAAATAAACCTATTTAAAGTGTATGCGCACATAACTAATAAAAAAAACGAAGAAATATCTCTCGGTAATTTCCTGAAACATATTTTACTTCCGGCTAATATGTTGAATGAAATAAAAACGAAGAAATATATGTCGGCATCATTGTTGACGTTTTTGTGACGACTATCATCAAACGAAATAGTAATATATCATAACGGAAAAGCAAAAGCGAATTTTTAATATATATCGACACATTGCCGGCGGTGTCATGTTGGGCGGTGTATGATACACCATGACGCGATTTTAAAAAATATATCTCTGCATTTTCCCGCGTGTGTGGATTGTTCTCAATTATTGCTGACACCGAGTCTAAAAGTAAAACCATCGATAAAAATGAAATCATATGGTGAGTTAGATTGGAGATAAAGGCGTGAGAGAGACTCAATGGCCTTGAAGTTACAGGCCTTTGAGAATTCATTTCGTTCTATAAACGGCAACTTTCATCGGATTTTCTTCCCGTTTTTTTTCAACCGAGTCTAAAACTATGTTAGCGACTGTGAAAAATGAAATGATTTATCGAATTTGATTTGAAATAAAACTGGGGGAGAGCAAGACACCACGGGCCTACAAAACAGGACTCAAAGCTATGCGAGTTAATAAAATGGTGGATATTTGTTTATAGCCACTCCCAGAATGGGTGGAGCTATGGGTGGAGCTACTCTGCAAACCGAGTAAGCCACACCCCGGACAGACACCCAACAGATAGACAGACAGACAGACAGAATCATCTACGGCTATTATAATATAGATATTGCTGCCCGATAAACGGGCTTTTCAGAGTGCCTGAGTGTTTGGTTTGATTAAAGCAACTCGGATGAATTCCAGCTTTTTGTCGCGTCCATTCTTCCGATCGACGTGGGAGCCCCAGCTCCTTCACACACACACGTACATCGACACACATACACACACACACACACACACACACGTACAGACACATATACACATTACACATATACACATATGTATCCACATACATACACACACACCGACATATATATACACATACACATACAACAACAACATGCATTTTAAGGCCATTTTCCCTGCTAGAGCGGGGGTTAGCCTACATACACATACACACACATATATGCACACACACACACACACACACACACACACACACACACACACACACACACACACACACACACACACACACACACACAAACACACACACACACACACACGTACACATGTCCCACATGTATATACATGTTTAAAGTGTACGTGCCCTTCCCCCCTCCCCCGCCCGGCAACGCTGGGTACTTCTGCTGGTAACTAATAAAATAAAAACGAAGAAATATCTCTCGGTAATTTCATGAAACTCGGTGGAATTGGATGAAATTCGCTCGGTGAATTCACTCGGTTTGTTCGGTTCGGCTCAGTTCACTCGGTTTAAAGACAGAGCGATAATGTCGACATGTTACCGTCTGTGTCATGTTGAGCGGTGTATGATACAGGTTGGGCGGTTGGGCGGTGATATGGTGTATTTTTAAATATATATATATATCTGGATTTTCCCGCGTTGCTGACACCGAGTCTAAAACCATCAATAAAAATGAAATCAGATGGTGAGTTAGATTGGAGATAAAGGCGTGAGAGAGACTCAAGAAGGCCTTGAA
>NC_136261.1:346311035-346338535 GCF_964187855.1 Myxine glutinosa
AAGCTATGCGAGTTAATAAAATGGTGGATATTTGTTTATAATTATATGAAGCCACTCCCAGAATGGGTGGAGCTACTCTGCAAACCGAGTAAGCCACACCCCGGACAGACACCCAACAGACAGACAGACAGACAGAATCATCTACGGCTATTATAATATAGCGGGGTCACCCGTGGGAATCCCACGGGCATGGATGTGTGTGACATTTCGACATATTGAGTTATATGCTGCACATTCATTTTTACAAAATGGTTACTGGCAAGTCATCAGATACAGAAATGGTGTGAATTTAGTTATTTCACATAATATGTGACCCCTCACTCCTCTCCACCTGACACTCTCCTGTCTCCACCTGACACTCTCCTGTCTCCACCTGACACTCTCCTCTCTCCACCTAGCACTCCTCTCCTCTCCAAACCCTCACATCCCTCTCCTTTCCAATCCCTCACCTCTCCAATCGCTCACACTCCTCTCCTCTGCAATCCTTCACACGCCTCTCCAATCGCGCCTCACACTCCTCTCCAATCGCGCCTCACACTCCTCTCCAATCGCGCCTCACACTCCTCTCCAATCGTGCCTCACACTCCTCTCCAATCGTGCCTCACACTCCCCTCCAATCACTCCTCTCCAATCGTGCCTCACACTCCTCTCCAATCACGCCTCACACTCCTCTCCAATCGTGCCTCACACTCCTCTCCAATCGCGCCTCACACTCCTCTCCAATCGCGCCTCACTCGCCTCTCCAATCGGCTTTCCCCGTCTCGTTTCTCTCCTTTTTCTCCCGTCTCGTTCTTTTTCTTGCTCCAAATCGGCCCGTCGGAATCGGAAATCGGCCCGTCTCGCCCGTCGGGCCGTCGGAATCGGAAATCGGCCCGTCTTGCTTTTGTGCTTGTGCGTAAATAAATTGTGTTCATGACACCATTTCTGGTGTTGGGCTAGCGGCTAGGGTGCCGGCTTAGGATCCTGGGTTCGAATCTCGGTCGATCGCCGAATTAATGCCAGGGGGGTTGACTCAGCCTGTCATCCTTCCGAGGTCGGCTAATTGAGTACCAGTTCACTGGTAATTCCCTGTTTGTCGTTGAAGGCGGCAAAAAGGGTTGGCGTCAGGAAGGGCATCCGGCCGTAAAACATTGCTTCAAAAAGGGGACAAAAAAACAACAACTACCACGGTCCCCGAAAAGGCCAACCCCCGCTTTGCGGGGAAAAATGGCCTCTAAACGGTGGTTTTTACACCATTTCTGGATCTGATGACTTGCCAGTAACCATTTTGTAAAAATGAATGTGCAGCATCTAACTCAATATGTCGAAATGTCACACACATCCATGCCCGTGGGATTCCCACGGGTGACCCCGCAAGTTTGCATTGACGTTCGTCGATGGACTCGTTCGCCCGTCTCATTCGTTTTCTTGCTGCATCCTGTTCAAGTCAGCGTTCTTCATCGATCGTCTCATTCATTTTGGAAATAGAAGTTTCCACGCAGCGCATGAATTGTCACGATCCTCAAGAGGAATTTGTCTCGTAATCATCAAATGATAAATGGCAAGTAAATTATATTGTGGAAAATTAAAGATTTCAAATAAACCTATTTAAAGTGTATTCGCACATAACTAATTTTAAAAAACGAAGAAATATCTCTCGGTAATTTCCTGAAACATATTTTACTTCCGGCTAATAATGTTGAATTAAATAAAAACGAAGAAATATATGTCGGCATCATTGTTGACGTTTTTGTGACGACTGTCATCAAACGAAAAAGTAATATATTGTTGCGAATATGGAATTTGGCCTCCATATCCGCTTGTAAATATTCCCCTATTTTCTCCAATACTCCCCAACTTTCCCCAATCCCCCATTCCCTAGTCCCATTGCATGTAAATAACAATCAGTAGAGCCGACCTTCCCCTTATTCCCCCATTAAATGTCGTGCCCAGGTCCACCGCACCACACGTAGACAACTTTCGGACATCTTCCTAGTTATTCTTATTCTATGTCAGTTAAGGCCTCGTCTCCATTAATTATGACTCTTCGTTGCACCAGAATGTGATTATATGGCATCAGTAGTGAGTTTAGGACCTTTCCCATACCTCCTTCCATCTTCTTCCCCAACAATAACAACAACTACAACAACAATTACAACAACAACAGAGGAGATGGCGGCGGAGCGGGGGAGGATGCGTCCTCACACCGGCTCGATTAGCTCCAGACCATGCGCTCCACGGGGTTACCACGAAGGGGCTCCTTGTCAGCTCCTCGTCAAGGGCGGAGCCTGGTAAACCCCCCGCACGCACCCAATGAGAAGCAACGTGCCGATTCCACGAGGCGGAGCTAACGAGCCGAGGGCGTGTCACTCCCCGCCGGATATACGCGGCCCCGCGCCGGATGTGACGTCAGATGCGCACCCAGCTTGGAGAAGGAAAGCCACCTGCGAGCGCTGAGTGAGATGCGCCCCTAGCTGGAGAAAGAACGTTGCCTACGACCGCTGAGAGGAAGAGAACCCGCCTGTGAAAGAACGTTACCACCTCGAGCGCTGTGCAACCTTCCGCATCTTTGGACCGGACCGGACCGTACTGTACCCTGCCCCGAGCCCAGGAGGACCTGGAGCCATCGATCCTGCCTTTCCTAGCCATCAAACCCCCGTGTGAGTCAGCCGTTGTCCCGTGTGTCTGTCGTCTGTCCGGGGTTAATATAAGAGTGTGTCTAAGTGCCTGTCTTCCTGTAATATACCTCTAGCCCCTGTAATCTAACCTTTTCCGTACGAATATACTTGAGAATCGAAACATTGGTGTCGTATTGTGTTATTGTAATCCAGCCGGGTGTCTTCTTTTTCTTATTGAGCCAGCGTGGCGCGGCTTCGTCAACGTCGAGTATAATCGGTAACTTGTGCAGACGTGGTCATACCAAAACCGCTCGGTAAACTAACATCTAAGCCACGTCTGTAACAATTGGTGTCGAGGAGTGGAATTCGAACCCGGGACTAAATTTATTAGGCCCAAATTTTGGGAGGGAAAATCGATTCGGAGCGCGTACTGCGCTCGACGAAATTATAACGAAAAAAAAAAAATTGGATTTGTTTTACGAAACTCGAATTTTGCAAGTCGCGCTATGGCGGATCAAGACGGCTGGGGTCCGGTGGGGGAGAGTGAAGCAGGGTCGGTCCAGGACCAAATTGAGGGACATGAGGAGAGCGAAACAGCGAGGGTAGCAGGCACGCAAAATGGCGCCTCGCAAGAGCGCGCGGTAGCCGAGCCCGCTGTATCAACGGGCTTTAACATGCAACCGATTGACATGCAGGCCCTCATTGCGCAGTTACAGGCAGCTGTACAGATGAGTATGGAGAGCCAAATTGAGCGATTTAGTGAGCGGTTGAGTAATAAAATGGAGGCTCAGAGTGAGCAAATCGAAGCAACAATAAACGGAATGAGGGCCGATAGGAAGGAAAGGGAGCAGAGGGACAGAGACCGCAAGTTGGGCGAAAGGGTCCCAGGGGTGCACAAGGAAGTAACGCGGGTCGAAAAGCGCTGGTTGAGCGAAGCGGAGGAAAGCACGGGTACAATGACGGGGGTAGAAAATAGAATGGCTGCCCAGGAGAATCAGATAGAGGGAGTGAAAAATGGGTTAGAGGGGTTAGAAAACACCATGGAAGGCAAATTGAGGGACATGAGGGACCAAGCGGAAAGGGAAGTTAACCAAATGGGGCAGCAGATAGAGGGGGTCAGAA
Organism: Myxine glutinosa; assembly: GCF_964187855.1. NCBI lineage: Eukaryota > Metazoa > Chordata > Myxini > Myxiniformes > Myxinidae > Myxine > Myxine glutinosa. The sequence goes on from NC_136261.1 coordinate 346,314,755, forward strand.
TGGGGGTAGAAACCAAACTGGATGCTCACAGGGAGGAAATGGAGCAGATGAGGGTGGCATCTGGGCAGGAGATGCAAGTGATGGGAGAGGAGATCAGAAGAGGAGTGAGTGAGGAGGTCGGAGGAGTGCGCGAGGAGGTGAGGCACTGTAAGGAGCACATGGAGAAGGAGGTGAGAAAGGGGACTGTAAAGTTACAGGGGGGCATAGAGGTCCTGACGCAGGAGGTGGAACAGCTGACGGAGGGACAAAAAGGACTAACGGAGCAGGTTCAAAGGAACACTGCGGTATTAGGAGGTTTAAAAGCGACACAAAACGACATAAAAAACGACTTGATAGCGACAAAGAGGGAATGTCAGATGGTACGTGAGGGACTGACAACGAGGCTGGACGAGGTGATAGAGGTTATGGAGACGAAGGACCGGCAGGTGAGGACGCACATGGAAACGGTCAAGGTAGCCTTGGAGGACGAGCTTGAGGAGACGTACCGGGGAATAAAAGAGGTGAGGCACAAATTAGAAGAAGTGGAAGAAGGGGTGAGCGAAATTAAGAAGCGACGGAGAGGGGATAACAAAGAGATAAAAGAGGAGATAAAAGAATTGGTCCAAAGTCTGTGTTTGGATCGTGATGTGCTCGTTAACCGGATGAGGGATTCGCAGGTGATGGAGGAGAAGCGAAGAGGAAGAGGACCCGGTGTAAGTGGTGACCAATATGGTCGTGCGTATGATGCGCCAGGGGATTTAAGAAGCTTGGGGGTCGAGATAGACCCGGGTGTTCGTGAGAGGCCGTTGGTGAAGTGTGCGACAGGTCTGGTGTGCGAAAGAGGAGGTGTGCGAGAAAGTCCGACTCTGGGGTGTGTGAGGAAAAAGTGCACGCCGAGGAGTGAGTGTGCTGGCGAGAGTGAGTCGGTCGTAGCGCGTGTGCGAGGGAGCACGTGGAAGCGCGGTGTGGTGAGTGTTACGGAGGGTGTGACGGGAGAGTGTGCGCAAGAGTGTGCGCGAGAAAGGTGTGTGACGGACAGGTGCATGAGGAAAGAGTGCGCTGTCAGAAGTAAGGAAGAGTGTCCACCTGTGGTGAGTGTTACAGAGGGTGTAACGGGAGAGTGTGCGCGAGAAAGGTGGGTGACGGACAGGTGCATGGGGAAAGAGTGTGCTGTCAAGAGTAAGGGTGAGTGCGTTGTCACGAGTGGAGGTGAGAGTAGTGAGAGTGACCAGGAGAGTGAGCTGGTTGTGACAGGTGAGCGAGGATGTACACCTGGGATGGAAGGATGCACACCTGGAATGGTAGAGCGTGAGTGGGAATGCACGCTGGAGTTGGTGGTGAGGCACGTGGTTGGGTGTGCGAATGAGAGCACACCTGTGATTGTCACAGAGGAGGTGACTGAGGAGGGGGCGCGAAGAGGTGTTTTGGTGAGGTGTGCGACCAACGAATGTGTGCCAAAGTGTTCGGTGGTCAGGTGTGTGACCAAGGCTGTGAGTGGAATGAGGGTACCTGGGTGTGTAAGGAAAGGTACGAGGAGCATGGGCACGGCTGGATGTGTGAGCAAGGAACGGGCTGCGGGATGTAAGCATGCAGGTGAAGCATCGACGTTAGACGGGGTAGAGTTTAGAACGACTTATAGCCGAGTCAGGCCCTCGGTGCGTGCTGGGCCTCGCTTTGAACGGCCGCGTCCGTGCTCCACTAGGCGGAGCTGGCAGCCCGATAGGAAGGGTCGTTATGGCGACCGCGTTTTGTTGAGACGTGCCGGCAGGTCGAGATCGGGACATTGGATGGCTCCACGCCGAGGTGGTGTGTGGGATCTCGGCACGGGTAAGCCCCCGTCCCTGCACCGAGTGCCGGACGCATCCAGCCGCTGGCACAAAACAACCAGCATCCATTGCTTGGCTTTACGAAGCCGGGCTTTGGACAGGAATTGGCGCACCGAGAGGCAGTAGTGAGTAGACTGGGTGATGAGGTTAGTGTTTTGGCCCCAAAATTAGAGAAAAACAAAATTTGATGATTGGCAAGGGATTGGCAGTAGTGATTGGCAGATGATGAGTAGTGATTGGCAAATTTTTGATTTGTTGAAATTTGATGTGCAAAATTGGTAGTGAGAGACCCCCGATGTGGTGGGATGGCAAATCCACCATCCTTCCCATGCGGGGGGCAAAGGAGCAATAGATTATGGGGTGTATGGCAGTGAAAACTAGCCCGGGTGGGTTAGGTTATATTGATAGGGATCTAGCGAAGATGACAGTAGGTAACGTTAAGTTTAGTTAGTGACTGATACCTGTAGTGGGGACGCAGGTAGTTTAGTGTGGTTGATAATGACGAGGGAGCGCAATAGTTAAAGGGACGACTGGGAAGCGCAAGTTTCAGAAGGGAGTAGTTAGCTGAGATGATGCTGTGTGTGTGAGGATTGAACAGGTGTGATTGCACAGGTGTGCAACTGGACAGGTGTGTGGAGCAGTGTGTGAGTAATGAGTGTTGTGGATCAGCGCGAAGGCGCTTGGGGAGAGAAGGGTGCAGGTGGCACCAGGTGTGAGAGCACAGGTGTGCAAGTAAAGGTGTGTGGAGAGAGTTGGAGTAAGTGGTACGGAGTGGTGTGCATGGTGCGAAGGTGTGGATGGGGGAAGAGTGGACCCCTTTCACGAGTACCCGGGGCGGGTAGTGTAAGTGTTAGGTAGAGGGTACAGGTAAATTGTGGTTGGATATTGGCATCTGTGGTGCGGTTGCAGAACGGTGTTGTGGATGGGTGCATTAGTGTTGTGGAAATGGCTGGGCGTGTAGCCTGTTAGTGTGTGTAGTTGGTTGGGCACTCCACCACTGTGAGGATGTCGGCCAGGTGAGGCCGCAGGTGGGCTCTGGGAGCCGGTAGTTGTGAGTGGGTGCCTGAGGATCCCGGGTGTGGATCGGGCAGCCCAGTGCCAGAGAGGGCACGGAGTGGGGAGAGAGCCAGAGGGCCTTCCCCAGGTAGTTAGGTTAGGGTAAGGAGCAGGTAAGCTCGGAGGCAACTGCAGTGGTGGAGGTGTGCAGGTGGGTAGACCCACTGGGAGAGGTACACGCCACAGCCCAGAAATTGTACGAGGGCACCGGGAGATGAATCGGGGGAGTGAGACCCCAAATTGAAGAGCACCACAGTTTGGCCAATGGGAATTGGTTTTTAGAACCCATAGTGTAAGAGGGCCAATGGTTTGGCCGGAGAAAGCCCCCGGGTAGTGTAAAGTTGTTAAAGTCATTTAGGAGATAGTTAGGATTGATGAACCTGTCGCACCATACGCAGCCACTTACCTGTGGTGATGATGATGACTCCACACCTGTGTTTTCTTTGTTTTGTTGCAGGAAATGAGATTGCTGTGTGGATTTGTGAGACGCATCACGACGTGGATGAGACATTGGGGTGATTCCATCTCTCCCTCCCTAGGAGGGACTGATGATGAATTGGTAATGGCAAATTATGATGTTGAGTTGGAGATGGCAAATTTTGATGAGAGTTGAAAATGGCAAATTTGATTGGTTAGGAGGGAGAGAAGACGAATTTGGTATATGGGAGGAACGGGGAAGACAGTAGGGATGTTTGTTGATTTGTAAAGTAGATGTTTATGGGTAGTGTTGTGTTTTGTGGATACAGTAAGGGGTAAGGGAGGGGCCATGTAGGTTACCTGGTGGGGGGGGGGGGCGTACAATAGGAACGTACCTGTCTCACCTGGTTCCCATGTGCCCCCAGTGTGCATCACCTTACATTGCGTGCACTTTTGCGCCCTTACCACCTTACTCACTTGTCTGCTTCTTTTGTCTCCCACCTCCGAGGATCTGGCTTTGGGGTAGAGAGAGAGGAGAGAGAGGTGCTGGCTGCGCAGTTGTGGGCCTGCACTTTCGCTGTTTGCTGCCGGGATCGATACACCATATGGACCGCAATGTTTGTGGCCACCCACAATGGACCGCAGTTCGTTTGCGGCCAAGCACCACCCGGGGATGGACCTATGGGTCAACGTGGCACCTATGCCATACAGGTGAACCACTTTTAGTTAACACCAAGTGCACCACAAGAAGAGCAAGAGACACCTGCAGGGTTAGGGGTTGTCGAATTTATTTTTATTCCAATGAACAATGGTGACTGCACCGATTGGTGGTGGGGTGGTGCTTTTGATGCTCGGGAAGGGTGCTCTGCACGTTATTAAAGGCCGTCGGCCACAGAGCACTCGTGGGTTGGTGTATCGATGCTGGCAAGCGCGCTCTCTCTATGCATAACATCTGCATGTGTTCCTCCAAAGACAGGTCCTGGATCGTAGTGTAAATAGCAGCGTAGTCTTGTAAATAATGCTCCCTACCGGCTGTATGTTTAGTTTGAGAATTCTTTCCGGATTCGGTTATCCTGTGGGTGTGTTTCTGTGAGGAGAAGGGTGCAACGTCGCAGGGGGACATATTTACTCATTTGTGAATATCTGTAAAACTGTCGCACTCAGGGTAGAGTTAATAGTAGAGGGAACTACATTGCGTGCCACACTAAAGTAGGTAAAAATTTATCGGGTCGGGACGCCCCGAGGGTAGAGAAGGGTGCAATGTTGCGAATATGGAATTTGGCCTCCATATCCGCTTGTAAATATTCCCCTATTTTCTCCAATACTCCCCAACTTTCCCCAATCCCCCATTCCCTAGTCCCATTGCATGTAAATAACAATCAGTAGAGCCGACCTTCCCCTTATTCCCCCATTAAATGTCGTGCCCAGGTCCACCGCACCACACGTAGACAACTTTCGGACATCTTCCTAGTTATTCTTATTCTATGTCAGTTAAGGCCTCGTCTCCATTAATTATGACTCTTCGTTGCACCAGAATGTGATTATATGGCATCAGTAGTGAGTTTAGGACCTTTCCCATACCTCCTTCCATCTTCTTCCCCAACAATAACAACAACTACAACAACAATTACAACAACAACAGAGGAGATGGCGGCGGAGCGGGGGAGGATGCGTCCTCACACCGGCTCGATTAGCTCCAGACCATGCGCTCCACGGGGTTACCACGAAGGGGCTCCTTGTCAGCTCCTCGTCAAGGGCGGAGCCTGGTAAACCCCCCGCACGCACCCAATGAGAAGCAACGTGCCGATTCCACGAGGCGGAGCTAACGAGCCGAGGGCGTGTCACTCCCCGCCGGATATACGCGGCCCCGCGCCGGATGTGACGTCAGATGCGCACCCAGCTTGGAGAAGGAAAGCCACCTGCGAGCGCTGAGTGAGATGCGCCCCTAGCTGGAGAAAGAACGTTGCCTACGACCGCTGAGAGGAAGAGAACCCGCCTGTGAAAGAACGTTACCACCTCGAGCGCTGTGCAACCTTCCGCATCTTTGGACCGGACCGGACCGTACTGTACCCTGCCCCGAGCCCAGGAGGACCTGGAGCCATCGATCCTGCCTTTCCTAGCCATCAAACCCCCGTGTGAGTCAGCCGTTGTCCCGTGTGTCTGTCGTCTGTCCGGGGTTAATATAAGAGTGTGTCTAAGTGCCTGTCTTCCTGTAATATACCTCTAGCCCCTGTAATCTAACCTTTTCCGTACGAATATACTTGAGAATCGAAACATTGGTGTCGTATTGTGTTATTGTAATCCAGCCGGGTGTCTTCTTTTTCTTATTGAGCCAGCGTGGCGCGGCTTCGTCAACGTCGAGTATAATCGGTAACTTGTGCAGACGTGGTCATACCAAAACCGCTCGGTAAACTAACATCTAAGCCACGTCTGTAACAATATTGTTATGAATTTGGTAGAGCAATATCTAGAGCTAGGTAGATCTGAATAGGTAGGTATTCGGCTGTCGTGACAGGGACTCTACATGTAATAAGTTATTGATGTTCAGGCGGTTGTCGGGGTAAGATGTATGAGTGTGGATCTACCTGGAGATTCGAGTGTTAAATAGTGAGGGATTAAAGGTAACGCCCCTGTGAGTATCACCTAGTAATCAAACCTTTGTCCTTTATGGCACTGCAAACCACATAAACATTAGTTAGGTCCTTAGCGCAACATTAAATAATTCCCTTTCCCTGACAAGGACTTCGTATTAAATTGACAGGAAACCAGGTCAAAAACACCGCCACAAGTGGCCGCCACCGTGTACACCTCCAAGGCCTACAAACCTGGCCGGCACGTGTTATGCCGGGACCGCAGGGTGGCGGAGGGGGGAGATGTCAGGAGTCGCGGGAGGCTTTGATTGGCTGAGGAGTGCGCCAATGTGACGTCATCGGCCACCAATATAGGCGACGGTCGGACGCCATTTCAGGAGTTCGCGAAGTTGAGTTGAGTTCGTGGCAGACGCAGGCAGGCACCAGAGAGTTGAGTCGCAAGTCACACGGAGTTAGTTCGCCAGTTGGAGTTGGAGAGGACACGCCATTTCGGGCAGTCGCAGTCGAGTTCGAGCTTGGCAGTGAGCAATTGAGAAGCGAGTTGGAAGGACGAGACGTGCAGTCACACCTGCGTTCTCTCCGGTCCTGTCTTCGTGCTTTGTGTGGGGATCGACCTCGTGTGAAGCTGCTGGCTTGCGTTGGGTGCTTTGGAGCGTGGTGCACGGACCTGGTGGGCGGCGAGAGGATCGGAGCCTGGTGGAGCGAGGCCTCGTGGGTGCATCGGGGCCGAGCGGTGCCGGGGTGGACGGCAAACAATACAAGACGACAAAGACAGATAAGCCGAGCTCCTTGTGCACATTTTACAAGACGTGTTATTTTCGTAATTAATCTCCCTCGTTTGTGTTTGCTGTCTGTCGTGTGGGGACGTCCCGATTAGAGTTATTAGATTTACCGGCGGGCTTTTTCACTGGCTTTACTTTTCCTAATAAACCCTTATATTACTTTTTGTACATAATATCTGAACGCAGTTTTCCTGGGTGTTTGATTTTAATAGCTAAGGTTGCGGAGCCTTCGCTGCGTCCCGCCATTCCGCGCGTTGGTGTTGAACTTGAGTCCGCCATTGAGTGTTCGCCTCGGGAGTTAAAGTCTCGCAAATCGGTCATCCGTAACTGTGGTGTTAATCACGGTTACGCGACAAGTGGTGTCAGGAGTGGGATTTGAACCCGTCGGACAAATTTTTTTGTCCGCGGCGAGACATCGACACGGTCGGACAAATTTTTTTGTCCGCGGGGCGACATCGACACGGTCGGGCGTACATTGCGCCCGACGTTCGAACGCAAAATTGTTATAGGCGAGGCGGAGAAATTTAGTAATCAATTGGGCATACGGAGCGCGATATCGCGTCTTCGTCAAATTTAAATTGTGTTACTGGAATTATTAAAATAAATACGCGCGCGGGAAACAATCTTCCGGAAAGCGGATGTCGGAAATTGACGAGATGGAAGTACGCAGTGAGGCCTCCGTCAGCGTCGGGAGTGAGCCGGAAATGGGGGATAAGGAGGATAGCGTTGGAACTTTCCCCGCCGCTGGGACGGCCCCGATAGACCATACTCCAGACCATAGTAAATTTAATAAATGCTCAGAGGGCCGATAGTGAGCAATTGGGAAAGCAGATGGGAGACATGAGGGCTCAGGGTGAGCGATTAGAGGGCCAATTAGGGGCAATGAGGGACGAAGCGAGGGCTCGGAGTGAAAAATTGGGGGCAAGGAGGGACGAAGCGAGGGCTCGGAGTGAAAAATTGGGGGTAATGAGGGACGAAGCGAGGGGTACCGGTGAGGGGTTAGACAACGGGATAAAAGAGGTGAAAAATGGGTTAGAGGGGTTAGAAAACAGTATGGAAGGAAAAATTGGGGAAATGGCACAGCAGCTAGGGGAAGCTAGATTGGGAACAGGAGAGAGTACGGCCCATGCAGATGTGCACGGGGCTCAGGAGCCGGGAATGGCAAAATTGGGAATTGCACAGGGAATGGCAATTGAAGTAAATGGGGAGACCGCAGGTCCACAGGTGGATGGGGAATGTCCACAGGTGGATGGGGAATGTCCACAGGTGGATGGGGAATGTGTACAGGTAGAGGGGGAATGCCTGCAGGTAAACGTGGAGAGTCCACAGGTGAGCGGGGAAGGAAATTTGGAATGTGAGAGTTGTAATGGGGAATGTTTCCCACATTCTGGCCTGGTTGTTTATCGGGACCGTGTGGATGTCACAACACCCCAACCGGGGGATGAATTTGGAATTGTGCAGCACCAGGGCGGTGGTGCGGAGCAAGAGGGGGTAGAGTTTTTGGGGGTCCATGCGATAGAGCCGGACCGGGTATTTATTGGGGATAGTGATCAAAGCCTGGCGGGGCCAGGAATGATTTGTGGAAATGATGAGGATGAGGATGATTTGATCCAGCGGCTGGAGACCTGTGACAGTCCCATGGAGGTAGAGCTTGTTCAGGCCCAAAGGAGCCTGGGAGATGAGGTGAGTTGGTCCGAGGAGGTGGTTGGAATGACCGAGGGGATGCTCACTGTACACTGCTATTTGGAAACAGAGGCTCCAAAATTGGACAACCAGTTGGGGGAGTGTGTTGGCTCCGGGCTGGATTTGGATCTTGGAGGATCGGGAGATAGAGCTTCTGGAGATTTGGTCCCTGTAGGGAATTTGGATCAACTGCAGGGAGGGGCAGAACAACCGGTGGTAGAGGTTGTTCCCTGCAGCTGCGGTTTGGCAATGGGAATGAAAATTTGTAAAATAAAATTTAAAATAAAATTACAATGGGAACTTGATTTGGAGCAGCCATGGTTGGGATTGGTCCCCGGGCTGCGGGATTTGGACATGGAGAGGTCATGGGTGATGGCCTCGGGCAAAAGTTGCCCCTTTCAAAATTTGGGTATGCCGGCCAGCTGGGGGGCTGTGATGGCGAGATTTGGACGTGGGGTCCAGCCTTGGGTGTCGAGGTACGACCTGGGTCCCACGTGGGGTCTGGTGGAGTGTGGCGTCCCTTGTCCGTCGGGGCGCCGTCCGAGCTGGTGGCTCGGGCCGGCAGGGTCACCGGACCCTGGTGGGGGTTAAGACCTCCAGAGGGGTCCGAGGTGGTTTCTCAAGTCTGGGTTGGCATTTATTGAGGACCACTAGGGGGAGGTGTTGTGGGTCGCGCTTTGGTGGTGGCACTGCGGACGGCCAACTTGGGACTGATGTGGTGACCACCCGGGCATGCGGCCTGGCACTCTCCTCCAGGGACTCTGGGACAACCAGCATGTGGTGACCTGGCATGGTGGTTGGTCTATGGACGCGGGTCAAACCGAATGGACAGGGATGGAGATAGCCTGCCGGACAACCATTGGGGCATCTGTGGAACGTGATGGTGTGAGTGACCTTCCACAGATGCTCCGTTGTGATTTATGGACTCTCGGGTTGGGAAGAGAGCCATGGGGATGTGAATCGGGAGATGTGTAACGCGCCGAGCATATGGGCCATGCTCGGCTGGCATGTGTATGGCAAAGCATCCTTCTTTGGTGAGGTGAGTGAAATGTGACAAATGGTTGGCATGGGTAATCTGTGGGTTAGATGGAAATTTAAGGGTGGATTTTGAAATGCCATGGTGGACACTGTACAGTGACGCCATTATTGATCCAGGTGTGTAGACCAAAGTGTTGGAGGCTGTGATGAAATTAATAGGGTAGCAAGACACAGCTTTCAACTGGTTGCGGGGGCAACTGTGCTGATATTTGGGACGCGGGATGATGGGGATGTAGTTGTGTAGCCTGAGGGTCAACGTGGTGCTGTGCGTGTCCGAGGTGTGTGGACCATGTCTTCTGGGTGAGTCTCCTGGTGGAGCATGGCTGTTGACTGAACCTTGGTGTGGTCAAGTGTGGGTGAGCACTGGGGGGCTGCAGTTCTGTAGTCGGACTGGGGGATGATGGGGAGGTGCAGGGGACGTGGCTGTAGGGATGCCACGCACTGCGACCGTGCCCCCCAGGGCCGAGGTTGTGTGTGCGGTAGTGTGTGTTGTGGCAGCAAGTGCTCACCACATTGGCCAGCTGGGGCTGCTGCAGCTGTGTTCCTCGCAGGGGGGCCGAAGGATGGATGGTGGGTCGCACCCTTATGGACGCTCATGGGCCATGTTGGCGTTTTGACTGCTCACCTTGTCCCGGTGACCCTTGCACGGTAGAGGTGCAGAGCTGTCGTGGCCACAGGTAGTTGTGTAGTGATGATCACCGTTGGATGCGGATCCACATACCTGCCAGTGTAGTGGGGACAAAAGAGAAATCTGGAAGGATTTGGTAGGCCCAATGTGAAATTTTGGGAATTGTGTGGTGGATGACACCCTTGAACCTGACCAACCTGCAACTACCTGAACTTGAGGTGAGTGTTTTGAGGAGTACTGTCCCAGGCTTCAGGATTTGCTTTGGGAAATTGGGGACATGTAATTTGGAGTTGGGAGGTGAGAGCGAGTGATGACATGGCCGGTGAGGGGATGGAATGGGAGCCACAGTGTCTTGTGGGTGGCGTATGTTTTTGTGTTGTGGTTAGGTGTTTTGATGTGGTCGTGAGAGTGGAACCTGGAGAGTGTGTGATGATTATTGGAGATAATGAGGGGTGATAATTGTGCTTTTGGAAATGTGCTTTTGGGAAGATGTGATGGTTTAAATGTGAACTGGGGGAATTTCACATGTAGCAGGCCATGGCAAGCCTTGTAACACCTTTTACACCATCTATGAATTGTACTGAATTGTGCTGAGTTGTGTGGAGAATTGAATGGCAGCGGGGGAGGAAGTGTGTTTTGGGGACCATGGGTGGGGAAGGTGTGTGTGTCCGCAGGTACAGAGCAAGCTCTGAGGAGCGATGCCTGCGGGCCCCCCTCTGCGGCAATTACCCCTGGCAGCCGGTGGTAACTGGAAATTGGAGCTCGTCGGTGGAGGGTCTGGTTGGGCGCCGCGGGGTGAGGAAGTCCCCCGGTGACCCGTGTTGCTGCGTGAAAGCAGGAGGCAAAGGAGCCTGGTGTGTGTGGAGACCCTCACCGGCGAGGTAACGGCGGAAAGGGGCTGTTGGGCTGTCACGGGGCCAAGAGGTAAAGGGGGGGGGGGGCAATGAATTTGGAAGTCGGTTGACTTGTTTTTGGGACTGCGGGCACCACAGCCTGATGCGCCCCCACCATCTTTTGTGCGGTACCTCCCCGCTGCCTAGTTGAGGAATGCACACACACGTGAATGACATCAATGCCATGGTCCTGCAGGGGGTGTATTGGGAATAAGTGCTTTGTTGATTTTTGCAATGCCTTGATGACCTATGGAATGAGAATGAGTGGTTAAGGGGTCTGTGTTGCATGAATGTGGGCGAAATCCACCGAGCCGTGTCACTCACCTGTAACATCTGGACAGGGCCCGTGGAAATTTAGTGGGATGCATTGGGGATGGCCCCGCAGGTAAGGTTGTGTCTTGTGGCATCCACCGGGGGACGCGGTCTGTAGACCGGGGTATGTACAAAGGTTAGAGTTTTGAGTTTTGGAAAGATGGTTAAGTTTTGTGGTTAAGTTAGTGTTGTGTGTTGTTGTTTCCTCCCTCCACAGGAACAACGAAGAAGATGTACATACTTGCATGATGGTTAAGGGGTTCAGCATGTTAAGGAAGTGTAGGTAGGTAGTCCGACTCACTTCCCACAGCCCTTCCTGATTTATTTCATAGGTTAATGAAGTGTGTGACAGTAAGTGTTAAGGCTGGAATGGTAGCGCCTGCGGTGAACCTTGCAGGAGCTACGGTTCCAGGGGGGGGGCTGTGTTATGAATTTGGTAGAGCAATATCTAGAGCTAGGTAGATCTGAATAGGTAGGTATTCGGCTGTCGTGACAGGGACTCTACATGTAATAAGTTATTGATGTTCAGGCGGTTGTCGGGGTAAGATGTATGAGTGTGGATCTACCTGGAGATTCGAGTGTTAAATAGTGAGGGATTAAAGGTAACGCCCCTGTGAGTATCACCTAGTAATCAAACCTTTGTCCTTTATGGCACTGCAAACCACATAAACATTAGTTAGGTCCTTAGCGCAACATTAAATAATTCCCTTTCCCTGACAAGGACTTCGTATTAAATTGACAGGAAACCAGGTCAAAAACACCGCCACCGTGTACACCTCCAAGGCCTACAAACCTGGCCGGCACGTGTTATGCCGGGACCGCAGGGTGGCGGAGGGGGGAGATGTCAGGAGTCGCGGGAGGCTTTGATTGGCTGAGGAGTGCGCCAATGTGACGTCATCGGCCACCAATATAGGCGACGGTCGGACGCCATTTCAGGAGTTCGCGAAGTTGAGTTGAGTTCGTGGCAGACGCAGGCAGGCACCAGAGAGTTGAGTCGCAAGTCACACGGAGTTAGTTCGCCAGTTGGAGTTGGAGAGGACACGCCATTTCGGGCAGTCACAGTCGAGTTCGAGCTTGGCAGTGAGCAATTGAGAAGCGAGTTGGAAGGACGAGACGTGCAGTCACACCTGCGTTCTCTCCGGTCCTGTCTTCGTGCTTTGTGTGGGGATCGACCTCGTGTGAAGCTGCTGGCTTGCGTTGGGTGCTTTGGAGCGTGGTGCACGGACCTGGTGGGCGGCGAGAGGATCGGAGCCTGGTGGAGCGAGGCCTCGTGGGTGCATCGGGGCCGAGCGGTGCCGGGGTGGACGGCAAACAATACAAGACGACAAAGACAGATAAGCCGAGCTCCTTGTGCACATTTTACAAGACGTGTTATTTTCGTAATTAATCTCCCTCGTTTGTGTTTGCTGTCTGTCGTGTGGGGACGTCCCGATTAGAGTTATTAGATTTACCGGCGGGCTTTTTCACTGGCTTTACTTTTCCTAATAAACCCTTATATTACTTTTTGTACATAATATCTGAACGCAGTTTTCCTGGGTGTTTGATTTTAATAGCTAAGGTTGCGGAGCCTTCGCTGCGTCCCGCCATTCCGCGCGTTGGTGTTGAACTTGAGTCCGCCATTGAGTGTTCGCCTCGGGAGTTAAAGTCTCGCAAATCGGTCATCCGTAACTGTGGTGTTAATCACGGTTACGCGACAATATCTTAACGGAAAAGCAAAAGCGAATTTTTAATATATATCGACACGTTGCCGTCGGTGTCATGTTGGGCGGTGTATGACACACCATGACGCGATTTTAAAAAATATATCTCTGCATTTTCCCGCGTGTGTGGAATGTTCTCAATTATTGCTGACACCGAGTCCAAAACCATCGATAAAAATGAAATCATATGGTGAGTTAGATTGGAGATAAAGGCGTGAGAGAGACTCAATGGCCTTGAAGTTGAAGTTACAGGCAGGCGTTTGAGAATTCATTTCGTTCTATAAACGGCAACTTTCATTGGATTTCCTTCCCGTTTTTTTTCAACCGAGTCGAAAACTATGTTAGCGACTGTGAAAAATGAAATGATATATCGAATTTTTAATATGTATCGACACGTTGCCGTCGGTGTCATGTTAGGCGGTGTATGATACACCATGACGCGATTTTAAAAAATATATCTGCATTTTCCCGCGTGTGTGGAATGTTCTCAATTATTGCTGACACCGACTCTAAAACCATCGATAAAAATGAAATCATATGGTGAGTTAGATTGGAGATAAAGGCGTGAGAGAGACTCAATGGCCTTGAAGTTACAGGCATTTGAGAATTCATTTCGTTCTATAAACGGCAACTTTCATCGGATTTTCTTCTCGTTTTTTTTCAACCGAGTCTAAAACTATGTTAGCAACTGTGAAAAATGAAATGATATATCGAATTTAAAATAGATATCGACACATTGCCGTCGGTGTCATGTTGTGCGGTGTATGATACACCATGACGCGATTTAAAAAAATATATCTCTGCATTTTCCCGCGTGTGTGGAATGTTTGTGGAAAATTAAAGATTTCAAATAAACCTATTTAAAGTGTATGCGCACATAACTAATAAAAAAAACGAAGAAATATCTCTCGGTAATTTCCTGAAACATATTTTACTTCCGGCTAATATGTTGAATGAAATAAAAACGAAGAAATATATGTCGGCATCATTGTTGACGTTTTTGTGACGACTATCATCAAACGAAATAGTAATATATCATAACGGAAAAGCAAAAGCGAATTTTTAATATATATCGACACATTGCCGGCGGTGTCATGTTGGGCGGTGTATGATACACCATGACGCGATTTTAAAAAATATATCTCTGCATTTTCCCGCGTGTGTGGATTGTTCTCAATTATTGCTGACACCGAGTCTAAAAGTAAAACCATCGATAAAAATGAAATCATATGGTGAGTTAGATTGGAGATAAAGGCGTGAGAGAGACTCAATGGCCTTGAAGTTACAGGCCTTTGAAAATTCATTTCGTTCTATAAACGGCAACTTTCATCGGATTTTCTTCCCGTTTTTTTTCAACCGAGTCTAAAACTATGTTAGCGACTGTGAAAAATGAAATGATTTATCGAATTTGATTTGAAATAAAACTGGGGGAGAGCAAGACACCACGGGCCTACAAAACAGGACTCAAAGCTATGCGAGTTAATAAAATGGTGGATATTTGTTTATAGCCACTCCCAGAATGGGTGGAGCTATGGGTGGAGCTACTCTGCAAACCGAGTAAGCCACACCCCGGACAGACACCCAACAGATAGACAGACAGACAGACAGAATCATCTACGGCTATTATAATATAGATATAAATCATAATAAATAATATAATAATAATATTGTTATGAATTTGGTAGAGTAACATCTAGAGCTAGGTAGATCTGAATAGGTAGGTATTCGGCTGTCGTGACAGGGACTCTACATGTTATAAGTTATTGATGTTTAGGCGTTTGTCGGGGTAAGATGTATGATTGTGGATCTACCTGGAGGTCCGAGTGTTAAATAGTGAGGGATTAAAGGTAACGCCCCTGTGAGTCTCACCTGGTAGTCAAACCTTTGTCCATTATGGCACTGCAAACCACATAAACATTAGTTAGGTCCTTAGCGCAACATTAAATAATTCCCTTTCCCTGACATTGACTTCGTAATAAATGGACAGGAAACCAGGCCAAAAACACCGCCACGGTTGGCCGCCGCCGTTCGCACCTCCAAGGCCTACAAACCTCGCCTGGCACGTGTTACACAAGGACCGCGGGGTCGCGGACGGGAGATGTCAGGAGTAGCATGCCGCAGAGGGCGTGACCTGGGCGAGCCGGCAAGTTGGGAGGCTATGATTGGCTGAGGAGTGCGCCAATGTGACGTCATCGGCCACCAATATATGCGACGGTCGGACGCCATTTCACACACACGGGGACACACGTCGATGAGCGATCAAAAGCGGCAGTTGGTGGAGAGTTCGTTCGCACACCGAGCACACCGAGCACATAGAGCACACGGCAGTTCGCAGCAGTTCGTTGCAAGTCGAGGTTCGTTCGTCGCAGTTCGTTGAACAGTTGGCACTGAACAGTGGGCACTTGGCTGCCAGCACTCCCGCAGAGAGTCTGGTCAAGTGGAGTTCAAAGGAGTCCTTCCTGTCCCTGGTCAAGTGGAGTTTGTGCCCGCGTTGGAGGTCGTCGACGCATGGTGCTTTTTGGTGCGTGGTGCTCGGCCTTGTGGGACTTGGAGCGAGGGACCTCGTGGTGTGCGATCGGGCCGAAAGGAGCGGTGTTGGACGGCCGCCACCAAGACGATGAAAGACAGATAAGCCGCATCCGCGTACATTTTGAACGACGTGACGTGTTATTTTCGTATTCATAATCTCCCTCGTATCGTGTTTGCTGTCAGTCGTGTGGGGACGTCCCGATTTAGAGTTATTAGATTTACCGGCGCGGGCTTTTTCACTGTCTTTACTTTTCAATAATAAATCCTTGTATTATTTTCTGTATATATTTGAACGCAGTTTCCTGGGTGTTTGATTTTAATAGGTAAGGTTGCGGAGCCTTCGCTGTGTCCCGCCATTCCGCGCGTTTGTGTTGAGTTTGAATCCGCCATTGAGTTTTCGCCTCGGGAGTTAAAGTCTCGCAAATCGGCCATCCGTAACTGTGGTGTTAATCACAGTTGCGTAACAAGTGGTGTCAGGAGTGTAGGATTTGAACCCGTCGGACAAATTTTTTTGTCCGCGACGAGACATCGACACGGTCGGACAAATTTTTTTGTCCGCGGGGAGACATCGACACGGTCGGGCGTACAATATTCTATTTAGGTCCGTAACAATTGTTACGGATACGGGGTACGGCTCTCCCCTTTAGCAAGAGGTGGTTAGCCCCTTGTCCTGTTAAGCTGACCGTCTCCGCTCCTGGTACTTGTAACGTCTCCCGCGGGATGGAACGGATCAGGGTTATGGGTCCAGGGTTTACCCCGAATACCTTTATCCGTCCCTCCGCAGAACAGGGGGACAAGTACCGCTCGAACCCCGGGTTTAGATGTTCTGGTTGCCGAGCGGTTTTAGCAACACGACGTTCGAGCCATTATCAAGACTAACCGGATCCTGAACGTTGGCCGAATCATGCCACAGGTGCTCAATGATGGAAGGGACAAGGATGATCGGACAAGGAAGAAGAAGAAGAAGAAGACAAAGGTAGGAAATAACAGGATTTATTATTATTTACACAAGACTAACGGAAGTAAAGCAATCAAAGTAATATACAGCAAATGGAAGAAGACACAGTGCAATTTCTAGCTTATCTATACAGTCTTACTTATACCCCAGACAACATAAAGGATGGACGACAATCAGACTTACACGGGGAATGATGATAGGAATGGCAGGAGTACCGCGTATTCCTCCAGCGAGGTTGCGTCCCGACCCACGACTCTCTCTCTCTCTCTCTCTGTCGGTAGTGCTGGGATTCTCCTCTCCAGCCTCGAACCCAGCTGCTTCAACATGCACCCAGCTCTCGTACCCGTTCAGCAGCACGTTCTCTTCTCGTATGTCCTTTCCTCGTACCAGTTCAGCAGCACGTTCTCTTCTCGTATGTCCTTTCCTCGTACCAGTTCAGCAGCACGTTCTCTCTCATGTCCTCTGGTATCTCCTCTTGTCTCTCCTCAAGCAGGGGTGTGACACACCCTCGGCCATTTTGGGGACCGCCCACCCCCCCCTCCCCCCGTGCTCTGATTTGTGGCCTTATATGGCAATGCCATGGTCTTGTATCCTCATTTGGGCATGGAGCCGAACAGCGCGCCACGGGCTTTTCTTTTCGGCGACCCCGCCCTTCCTGTCCAAACAGAGCACGGAGCACATATTCACCATAGCAGCGAACGCCGCTTCCAAACCCAGGCCAGTTGAGAGGGCGCGCACCCCACGCTTGTCAAGCTGCTTTACCCAGAGAGAGAGAGTTTGGCTGGGAAATGTAATTATTGAAGGGGAGCTATCCTTATTTGATTCGGTGCAATGGAGTGTCAATTACTGGGCAACAGAGCCTTAAACTGGAACACATAATAAGGGAATAACTATTTAGAGGTTCTAGGATTGGCTAGGTGTATGCGATGAATTAACTAAGGGGACGACCTTTGGCCTTTACAATTATGGAGGTATTTACACAGATTATGACATTTACAAAGGGTGGTATTTACAAAAATTACAGGATTCTCAAATCCGTTACACTGCACCCTCCTTCCTTCAGGCATAACCCGGGCCTATAAAAATTTAGCTTAGTGTGGCACTTAGGTGTAATTCCCTCTACAATTAACCTGACGCTGAGTGCGACAATTTTAAAACACAAATAAGTATGTCCCTCTGCTGCATTGCACCCTACCTAACAGATTCGCGCCCACAGGATAACCGAATTGCGGAATTATTTTCAAACTAAACATGAACGGTGGGGAGCATTATTTACAAGTGACGTTAATTGGACTATTTACAAAACGCAACCCAGGACCTGTGATTTTTCTTTTAGGGAAACCAAAAGAAATTCCTGTGGGACAGGAGGAGACAGCATGCACTGCATCGACGCACCAGCACCAATAAAGAGCACAAAAACACCAAAGCACCAGAAAGCACCAATCAGTGCACAGTCATCACAGTTCAATTCAAAACAACACTGGTGGTCTTGTTCTTTGGCTCCCTCTGCTGGCCGTTGTTCTTCCTGATGTTGTCTTTCAATTATTCTTTGTGATCTTCTTGGGCCATCGTGGCCGGTCCCAGCAGAGGGGCCATGCCCCAACCCGTGGGGTCCATAAGTGGTGCTTGGCCACAGACTGTGGTCCATAAGTGGTGCGTGGATGCAGGCAGCTGTGGTTGCAAGAGTTTCGGGCTCACAGACACGGCCCCCCGCACGCTCCCCCTCAATGCCCAGAGAGCACGATCCTCGGGTCGGGGAAGGAAGACAGAGAAGACAGGTGAGCGAGGGGTAAGGTCACAAGGGTACACATCAATGAAGGCAATGCAAGGTGAGGTGTGCCTGGAGACTGAGCGGAGAAAAGCTCGTCCCTATCGTATGTCACCCCACCCGTCACCTGTTCTACCCTCGCCCCTTACCCCCGTATTTACAAAATCTACACATTACACTACAATTTACAAATCCGTCGCGACCATCACGTCTTCCCCATATCTCCCCTATACCAAATTCGTCACAATCCCATTGTCTAACCAAATTTGCCATCATCCAAATTCATCATCAATCCTCATAAGGAGGGAGAGATGGAACATCAGCACAATGTCACACCCACGTCATGATGCGTCTCACATTCCAAACATTTGCACAAAAAAAAAAAAAAAAACATGGCATGGTGTGGCGTTACATCACCCAAGGTGAGTGGATATAGATGGTGCGAGGAGATCTCCATCCTATCTACCTTCTAAATGACATTAACACACTTTTCACTACCCGGGGTCTTTCCCTGCCAATCCATTGGCAATCTTACTCTATGCAGTTTTAAGAACCAAATTCCCATTGACAAAACTGTGGTGCTTCCTCAATTTGGGGTCTCACTCCCCTGATTCAACTCCCTGTGCCTTTGCACAATTTCAGGACTGGTTCGTGTGGCTCTCCCAGCAGGTCTACCCACCTGCACACCTCCACCACTGCAGTTGCCTCCGAGCTTACCTGCGCCTTACCCTAACCTATCTACCTGGGGAAGGCCCTCTGGCGCTCTCCCCTCTCGGTGCCCTCTCTGGCACTGGGCTAACCGGGTCCGTCCTCCAGATCCTCGGGCCCCATCCACAACTCTAACGGCTCCCAGAGCCCACCTGCGGCCTCACCTGGCCGACATCCTAACAGTGGCGGAGTGCCCATTTAACTACACACACTAACAGGTCACACGCCCAGCCATTTCCACGACACTAATGCACCCATCCAAACACCATTTTTCCACACGCACCACAGATGCCAATATCCAACCACAATTTACCTACTCCCTCTACCTAACTCTTAAACTACCCTCCCCGGGTATTCGTGATGGGGTCCACTTTTCCCCCATTCACACCTTCGCACCATCCACTCCACTCCACAGTTTCCACCATACTCACTCCACACCATCCATTCCATACTCCATATATTCCATACTCCATGTATTCCACACACCTGTTCACTTGCACACCTGTATTTGCACACTTGTGCCATTACTCCTCGTGCTTCCTGCACCCTCCTTCCTCCAGGACCATTTGCTCAACACAATACACAATCAACTCACACTTTCCACAATACGCTACTGAATACACTTTTACACACACACACGGCATCATCTGATCTAACTACTCCCCTCTGAAACTCGCGCTTCCCAGTCGCCCCTTATATTATCGCGCTCCCTCGTCATTATAACCCAAACGAATCTTCCTATGTCCCCACTACAGGTGGAATGTCGCTACGTACCTCTACCGTTACCTATGGTCATCTTCTCTAGATCCCTATCATCTTATCCTAACCCTCCCGGGCTAGTTTTCACTGCCAAACCCCATAAACCTATAGCTCATGTGCCCCCTTTTTGTGTGTGAGGGATGGCAGAGTTGCCATCCCACCACATCGGGCATCTCCCACTATCACCCCCCCAGTCCTCTGACACTACGAGCCCCTGTCGCAAGAGGTACTGGGTCCTGCCTCGGCATCTAGAGCCGAGGCGATCCACGAGGTCGCCTGCTCGCCGGCATAAGGTCTTATCCGGTCGGCATGGACGATCCGAGGGAGGGCCCGTGGTCCCATTTTGATCTTTACAACCACGTCACAGACTTGTGACAGGACGACTCCCGGGCCTTGCCAGGGGGAGGTGAGTTTTTGGCACCTACCCTTCCGCCTCCGGGGATTAAAGAACCAAATCTTCATCCCCGGAGCGTACTGGCTCCCCTGGCTCTGGTGTTCGTACCTGCACTTCATCTTGGCCCCCGCCAGATGGAGCTGGCGGCGGGCGAAAGCATGGACGCTCTCCATGCCTTCCTCCAGATGACGTGCGTAACCCTCCCTCAGCGGGATATCTGTGGTCTCTGGCACAGGACCGCATAGCAAGTCGGCGGGAGCCCGCAACTACCGCCCATACATAAGCAACGCTGGACTGCATGCGGTGGCCCCGTGCTGGCTGGTTCGGTAGGCCATTAACAAGTACGGGAGATGTTCGTCCCAGTCATCCTGACGGGTGGTGGTGAACAATGCCAGTTGTTGGATCAATGTTCGATTGAATCTTTCCACCATCCCGTCAGATTGTGGCCGGAAGGGCGTGGTCCTGGTTTTCCGAATTGACAGGAGTCTGCACACATCTTTTAGTAATCGGCTCTCAAAATTTCGTCCCTGGTCGGTGTGCAGCTCCTGTGGAATGCCGTGCCGACATACAAATCCTTCCACGAAGGCCTGCGCTACAACCTCGGCTTCTTGGTTGGGGAGGGCGTAGGCCTCCGGCCACTTGGTGAAATAGTCCATTACAACGAGGATGTACTTATTACCTTGGCGGGTGTGGGGTAGTGGTCCTAGAATATCCATAGCCACCCTCTCAAGGGGGGCCCCCACCTGGTGTAATTGAAGGGGGGCCCTCATCCTCAGTGCTGGTCCCTTTTTGGCAGAACAGGCGTCGCAGCTCCGACACCAGTCCTGTATGTCGCGCCCCATATCTACCCAATAGAACCTCCGGCGGACCCGAGATGTTGTCTTTGTCCTGCCCAAATGGCCGCCGGAGCGGGTACCATGCACCTGTTGTAATATTACGTTCTTAAATTTGTCAGGGACTATCACCAGCCAGGAAGTTCTCTCAGAGGGAACCTCCACCCACTTGCGATACAAGATGTTATCCTTCAATTCCAGGGTCTGCCACTGAGCCCAATACGCCTTCGTTTGCACCCTGAGGGGAGTGACCTCTTCCCCCTTTTGTCTTTGCCCCAATTTGACCCATTTGAACACCGGTCCCAGGACGGGATCCTCCTGCTGGGCCGTGCTCCATGCCAAAGTTCCAAATTCTTCATCCGCGGTTAGTGGCAAAATTGGCCCTCTCACCCGGGTTGCCCGGACGACGAGAATCGGGGCAGAATCGCCCAATTGCTCCCTCTCCTCGTGTCTCACACAAAATTTGCAGTTTTCCCCCAGACAAGGACGCCGAGAGAGTGCGTCAGCATTACCATGGGCCTTCACGGCCCTATGGGTCACATTAAAATCGTACTGCTGCAACTTTTCCAACCACCTTGCAATTTGGCCCTCCGGTTCCTTGAACCGAAGGAGCCATTGCAAGGAGGAATGGTCAGTTCGAACCGAAAATTTCCGCCCGTACAGGTACGGGTGGAAATGGTTCATGGCAGCCAGCATAGCCAATAGTTCCTTGCGGGTTACGCAATAATTTCGTTCGGGTCTACTTAAGGCCCGACTATAATAACCAATCACTCTCTCCACGCCCTCCTGTGTCTGAGAAAAAACTGCGCCCAATCCTTCCTGGCTCGCATCCGTGTCCAGGGTAAATGTCCCGTCACTAGTGGGGTAAGCTAGAAGGGGTGCGGATGACAAACACCCCTTCAATTTTAGGAAGGCCTCTTGGCACTCCCGTGTCCAATTAAATCGCGTCCCCTTCTCCGTAAGCCGGTGGAGGGGACGGGCCAACTCCGCAAATTTCGCCACAAAGCGCCGGTAGTAGGAGCAGAGTCCCAAAAATCCCCGCACCTCCTTGATGGTACGTGGTGCGGGCCACTCCTCTACCGCTGTCATTTTGCCTGGGTCTGTTTTTACCCCCTCGCGACCGATAACGTGACCTAAATAGGCCACCTCTCTTGCAAACAAGGTGCGCTTACTCGGGCTCAGCTTCATCCCTGCCTGTGTGAGGCACCCGAACACCTGGTCCAAATTAGCTAAAGCCTGGGGGAATGTTTTGGCAGGTACTAGGACGTCATCCAGGTATACCAGGCATGATTGCCATGGCATGCCGCCTAGTACATGTTCCATTAATCGCTCAAAGGTGGAGGGGGCGTTACACAAACCAAACGGCATCACAGTGAACTGATACAGCCCCTTACCTGTGGAAAATGCCGTTTTCTCCTTCCCTGTCCTATCCATCTCCACCTGCCAATACCCACTCTTGAGGTCCAAAGTTGAGAACCAATTTGAGCCCAAGTAAGTGCACCTTGTTTGCAATATATATATGTACATATACATATATATATTGTGTACAATATGTGTACAATATATACTGTATATGTACACATATATATATATATATGTACATATACATATACAAACATATTATATATATATATATATATATATATATATATATATATATATATATATATATATATATATATATATATATCTATCTATCTACCATGATGGAATATCTACCATGAATAGAAGAGTTGGTCATAAAGAAGAAGCCTATTGATTTTGAGGTCAACATAGGCCAAAGGTCAACAACTTTGTCAGATTTCTAAAATCATCAATTTTCATCTGATTGACTTGAAATATGAAGAGCATTTCCAAATCAGGTCACTGAATTCAACGACCAATCATTTTTAGGTCAACATATGCCAAAAGGTCAACATAGGCCAAAGGTCAACTTATGTGAAATTTTTAAAATCCTCATTTTCATCCGATTGACTTGAAATGTGAAGATGATTTGCATACCTGGACAGTGAATTCAACCATCAATTATTTTGAGGTCAACATAGGCCAAAGGTCAACAACTTGTTTTCGGGATTTTGCAAGTATCGTGCTATACACGATATATTTGTTGTCTGTCTTTCTGTGAACGGGATATCTCAAAAGGTTGTGGACGGATTAGACTGAAATTCGGTGGAGAGGTTGTGTATGTGACAAGGAAGAATTGATTAGATTTTGGTTCAGGTCCGATTCCGAATCCAGATCCGGCCTATCAGTGGGATACAAAACATAAACTGTTCAGCCTGGCGGAAGTTTGTTCGCTACCAAGAACTGCTGTAGTTATTTTTGCTACTTTTTTCTCCTTTCTAATCCCTTGATTCCCCCATTGATTTTGAACGCTTTCCCGACATTTGGTCTTGTTTGTGATCTTGTGCTTACACGTGTGAGCTCTTTTATTGTCCTTAATTCCCCTCTACAATCTGTGTGGTTTCCTTTCCACTGCCCAAGTTCCTGTACAAGCTCACAGCCTTTGTAAACTCCCCCACTCCACACTCACTTAGCTTCCATTCCACTCCACACTCGATAGGAATCAGAATCCCATTGACAGTTTGATTGATCTCGTGACAACAGGGACTTTCCAAACCCAACACGAGACCACAAACACGGAGTGCTTCTTCTTCTTCACTTCCCCGAAGTGATGTCCCAGCTGTACGTTCGCGTCACTGTGACGCATCTGTAATTACTGTTAAAAGCATGAAGCATCTGAGTCTCTATGGACTGTGCGGTGTATAGGCTTTAATACATGTTCATGTGCATGTAGTGTAATTGTGTAGTTACCCTTATTTTACATGTTGTCCGCCTATATACAGTGAGCTAGCCCTTTTGTCCGGTGAATTTTCCCCCCTCCCAATTGGCACATTACTAATTTTCATTCCCGAACATGATAACCA
>NC_136261.1:346341035-346444306 GCF_964187855.1 Myxine glutinosa
CGAATATTGAACATGGATCCATTAACCCTGTATAAATCACCGTCTTCATTTCCTCCAAAATAATTGCAAACTAAGCTATCAAATCAAAGATGCTGGGAAGCCGCCATTCCATTATTTTATGAGTTACAGGTTTGACTGGAGTTAGAAACAGTGATCTGTGAAAAGTTTTCCAACATATCTTGGAACATCGCTGTTTTGAAGCTTACGAATCAGATTCTGATTTATCGGTCCAAAAATCATTTTCCAAGTCTTCAGATATCTACCTTTTTAACGTAACAGTTTACACTATGTATGGATGGATGATATAATGTTTGACCGAGATCCAATTACAAAAACACGAGACGTTATTCATAGAATACTTACCCCACGCAGTCAACCTGGTGCGAGCTAACTCTTCTGTTTTTGAAGGGTTTTTTTCTTTGATCCAATATGGCTGCCGGACCACGTGAGCGATGACATCATAGATTTACATTCTCTAATATAATTGTTGCGTAGATCACGCTGAAGAAATTTCAAACTGATTGAACTAAGCGTTGTACTTGTCAAGTTATGACGTCATAATGAAGGCACCAATGACGTCATCGTTAACAATGCTTATTCCCAACGCGGAGTTCTTTACAAAGAGCCATGTTTCATTTTTTTTCCCATGGAGCCGTTTCGGAGATATATAAGTGCAACGTTTTTTGGCTTTTCCAAGATTTTGGCCCATACCACGTGACCGATGACATCATAATTATCACTAAAATTCTACACTAGAATGCACTCATATGGTGAAAAATTTGTGTCAATTGGACCAACATCTGCAGAGAAAAAAACAATTCATACTGATCAGATCAAGCATTGTACTTGTCGAATTATGACATCATAATGAAGGTACAAATGACATCATCATTAAACATAAAAAAAATAACCACCTTTAGAGGCCATTTTTCCCCGCAAAGCGGGGGTTGGCCTTTTTCGGGAACCGTGGTTGTTGTTGTTTTTCGGTCCCCTTTTTTGAAGCAATGTTTTACGGCCGGATGCCCTTCCTGACGCCAACCCTTTTTGCCACCTTTTAACGACAAACAGGGAATTACCAGTGAACTGGTACTCAATTAGCCGACCTCGGAAGGTATGTACAGGCTGAGTCAACCCCCCTGGCGTTAATTCAGCAGTCGACTGGGATTCAAACCCAGGATCCTAGGTTTATTCTAAGCCGGCACCCTAGCCACTAGCCCAACACCAGGGATTCATGGTGTTGACATCATCATTAACATACCTAATTCCCCATGGAGAGTAAATAAAACGCACCATGTTTAATTTTTTTCCATGGCGCGGTTGCGGAGATAGGGAGGGGCAACGTTTTTCGTTTTTTTTCAAGATGGCACCTGTACCATGTGACCTATGACGTCATAACTCCATTAAAAAATTCTAGAGGAGGAGGCGCTCCTTTGGTGAAAATTTTGTGTTCGTCGGACTAACAGTTGCAGAGAAAAAAAATTCATACTGATCAGATCAAACGTTGTACTTGTCGAATTATGATGTCATAATGAAGGTACCAATGACATCATCATTAATATAGCTTATTCCCCATGAGGAGTGTTTGACAATGAGCCGCCTTTCAATTTTCTCCATTGAGTGGCTTCGAAGATGTAGAGGTGCAACGTTTCTCCAAGATGGCGTCTGTACAACGTGACATATGACGTCACATTTATCAATAAAACAATTCTACAGGTGGAGGCGTTCCTATGGTGACAATGTCGTGTCAATCGGACCAAAGGTTGCCGAGAAAATGAATTTTTAAAATACAGACATGCATAATATACTACACCACACGTACGTATGCACGCACCTGACCGCTTAACCATGCTTATCGCTTCGCGAGTTCAGGGTAAAGATGGATGTCCTGAAGAAATGTTGCTGTACATGAGTAACCAGGTCGCAAAGAAATGTCTCTGTATATGACCAGGTCACCAAGACAGCTGTTCAACACAGTGGTTTCTTGCAAAGAAGAGCCAGAGCCCTATTGACCTCAATGCCTGGCAATGACCCTATCCTAACCCTAACAAAAAGTGAGCGTCATATTGCATTCTGCATTGGTGGTGGTTTTCTCTCCTATTGTTGTTGTTGTTTTGACTCTCCCACCATACTCACCTTGGCTGAAGTCTCCCATTGGTTCGTTTTCTGTTGCAGGGTGGGGTCAAAGTGTGGGTGGGACCCGTGTGGTCAGGGCGACAGAGGACCTATGGAAGTTCACACACATACAAGTTGCGTTATTAATATCGGACACATATATTTCTGTAATAAAACAAGACTGAACAAAGTAAATCATGTTTTTAGTATAATCTTACTATAATTCACCAAATGTCCGTCCGTTCGAAGGCACCGTAAAAATGGCTGAACCGATCGCAACGATATTTTGGGTGGGTAATCCTGGGACCCCCTAGAGTAAAATAGGCTATATTGTTTTTCCATTTTTTTCCCAATTTTCCAATTTTCCAGTTTCCAAAATTCCAAACACGATGGAATAATATTTACCGATATGAACAGTGATGTGGCTTTTATTGAAATTCTACAAATACTGTATAGATTTTGATGAGAATTACGAATTTGCCGCAAATGCGGAAGTGGACAGATTATGGCAATGCGCGGGTTTGATAATATCCCAATACAACCGTCATTCAATCCTAATGTTTAATCGTTAAATGTTAATCATGTTAATCGTTTTGTTAAAGTATCAATGGATGATTGGAATTGAGTGAATACAATTACGATTTTGAATTCGTAATTGTGTTCACCCAACCGTACAGAACTTCACATCAGGATTTAAATATTTGTTTACATCACGAATGTTGTTAAAAGTTTATTATATTAATGTGTATTTGTGATTGGAGTTATGTTGTTTGGAATGAAAAAAGAGATATCGAGTTCAAGTGAATGACGAAATGCAGTGACGGTTTTTTGTTCTAAACGTGAAGTTCGCGGATCGCTATATGCAGATTCGTCATTGACTGGGTATGGAACAAACGTACCCGTTTGTTTGCGAACGGTACGTTTTTCATGGAAGTCCTTCACGAACTTGCTGTCCATGTCTGACGTGTGACTGAAGGTGCTACATGAATGTGGAATTTATTGGTTTCATGCTTTAGCATTCGCCGTTTCTGCATTGTCTGTTTGCTTCTGGCCTCCCACCCGTGCGTAGCATGGGTACCTCACTAGTAAAGTGAAATACAAGTATGGGAGATTGTGTGACATCATAGCATGATACGCAACCTGGCTCGGCTTTTAAAAAATCATAACCTTTGAAATGCTGCCCATTGCAATTGATGCACTCTCTGCATCGACCCAGTACATAGTTCATTTGTGCTTTCAATGTGTAATTATCAATAGGCTAGCAGTGATGGCTTCAATTTTTGTCTCACGTGGTTATATGGACAAACACCACCATCTTCATATTTTTTATGCCTCCGCCGACGAAGTAGCCGGAGGCATTATGTTTTCGGGTTGTCCGTCCGTCCGTACGGGCTAAACCTCGTGTTTCTCAGCAACCATATGTCCGATTGAGACAAAACGTTCAGGGTAGGAGTGACACCCATGCAGAATGTTTTTATGATAATTGTGATGTCATAGGTCACGTGGTATGGCAGCCATCTTGGAATAAAACCAAATAATTAAAAAATTATTTCTCAGAAACGGCTTAATGGAAAAATTTGAAACTTGGCACATTGTCAAGCACTCCCAATGTGGAACAAAAGCATGATAATGATGACATCATAGGTGAAGTGGTATGCCAGCCAAAAATGTTTGAATCGGTTTCCTTGTCCTAAAAATTTGAAATTGCATGCACATGATCTACGACCCATTTGTATTGAAATATTAAATTTATGACATCATAGGTCACATGGTTTGGCAGCCATATTGGATTTAACATAAAACTTTAAAAAAACATCTTCTCCCAAACCACCAAATGGATTGGCTCAAAACTTTACATGTGTCATTGACTAGGCATGGCGATTAAAAGATTATCAAGAAAACATCATTGGTCACATGGTGTGGCAGCCATATTGGATTGAAGGAAAATATTAAATAACTATATCTCTGAAACCGCTCACCCTATCGCTGCGAAATTTTACAAATATCATATGACAGCACTGTTCCATATAGTTTGAAAATGATGATGATGTCGTATGTCACGTGGTTTGGCAGCCATTTTGGATAGAAAAACGAACCTCATCCGATCAACATGAAACTTCACAAACGTGATCCCCTACCCATACATATGCAGTGTACATTTTTTAAGGTCATGTGTCATGTGTTATGGCAGCCATATTAGCTTGAAAGCTGATATTAAAAAAAATCCCTTCTCTGAAACTTCTTCACCGATCGATGTGAAACCTGTCATGGCTGGTAAAAATGTGATACTTGAGAACAGCTGAAGGGATTTAAATTGAACTTGTATATTTTTAGGATAGTTAACGAGGGCATCTAACCGTTGTGGGACTATGCAGATGCATATTGGCGACAGAGTCGCAAGTTTAGGTTTAAAGACAAGTCGTTTTAATCCATGTTGGGACACCTTAATGCTCCATTCTCAGATCAACAGGGTTTCAACTCTAATGTATAAAAATAAATAATTAATTATACATATATTTCTGAAAAAATATATACATTACAAATGTGTCACATGTAATTGCCACACCCTTTATAAGAATTGAACATTTTAATCTCAGTACACTTAACAATCAAATGAAAAATCGGTCAGAGACCAAGGACTTGCCGGAATGTACTTTCTTATCGTCCATTTTGGATCAAAATGGCGGGAAATCTATACATGTATATACGCTAAGCAATGGAAGGTAACTGAGTAAGTGTATGCATATCACTTGTCCTTTCAGAGTTATAGTGGTTTGAAATATATTTTCAATGAAAACTTGCCCCCTGACCATTGACCCCAAAAATAATTAAAACTAAGCATTTTTGACCATTTTATGCCACATGTTATTTTTCGGGAATTGAATAATGAACATTTTGGTGTTGGTTAGAAGGGAATTGGATAATGTTTGACAGAGTTATTAGTAAAAAACAAAAAAATTGACCTTGAGTTTGACCTTTCAAGGTCACTCAAGGTCAAAGGTCATGGTGCCAAATGAAATGTCGTATGTGACTTCCTATATGTCAGTAATGGTAAGTATATGCATATCTCTTGTACTTTTAGAGTTATTGTGGTTTGAAATATACTTTAAATGAAAACTCGACCCCCCTGATTTCACGTTTTGGGTGACCTTGAGCTTGACATTGGGCCTAAAGAGTTAAAGATTGTGTACAGTCTATTCCAGGGCAAGGCAAATATGTGTGTAAAGTATGGCGATGCTGTGTGCAACGATGTAGACGTAGTACTGCGCACAACCAGACAGACAAACAATCAGACAGATGAAAAATCGGTCAGAGACCAAGGACTTGCCGGAATGTACTTTCTTATCGTCCATTTTGGATCAAAATGGCGGGAAATCTATACATGTATATACGCTAAGCAATGGAAGGTAACTGAGTAAGTGTATGCATATCACTTGTCCTTTCAGAGTTATAGTGGTTTGAAATATATTTTCAATGAAAACTTGACCCCCTGATCATTGACCCCAAAAATAATTAAAACTAAGCATTTTTGACCATTTTATGTCACATGTTATTTTTCGCGAATTGAATAATGAACATTTTGGTGTTGGTTAGAAGGGAATTGGATAATGTTTGACAGAGTTATTAGTAAAAAAACAAAAAACTTGACCTTGAGTTTCACCT
This sequence comes from Myxine glutinosa, assembly GCF_964187855.1. Taxonomy (NCBI): domain Eukaryota; kingdom Metazoa; phylum Chordata; class Myxini; order Myxiniformes; family Myxinidae; genus Myxine; species Myxine glutinosa. Next base: position 346,346,811 of record NC_136261.1, read on the forward strand.
TTCAAGGTCACTCAAGGTCAAAGGTCATGGTGCCAAATGAAATGTCGTATGTGACTTCCTATATGTCAGTAACAGTAAGTATATGCATATCTCTTGTACTTTTAGAGTTATTGTGGTTTGAAATATACTTTAAATGAAAACTCGACCCCCCTGATTTCACGTTTTGGGTGACCTTGAGCTTGACCTTGGGCGTAAAGAGTTAAAGATTGTGTACAGTCTATTCCAGGGCAAGGCAAATATTGTGTAAAGTATGGCGATGCTATGTGCAACGATGTAGACGTAGTACTGCGCACAACCAGACAGACAAACAATCAGACAGATGAAAAATAGGTCAGAAACCGAGGACTTGCCGGAATGTACTTTTTTTAAAATCAGCCATTTTGGATCATTTGTTTTCTAAAATAATTTATTCCGAGATCATGCTCAAGAAATTTCATCTTGATCGGATGAACTTTTGTACTTGTTGAATTATGATGTCATAATGGAGGCACCTATGACATCATCATTAACATCTTTTATTCCCCATGGAGAGTTCTTTACAATGAGCCATGTCTCAATTTTTCTATTCAGCACTTTCGGAGATATAGAGGTGCAAAGTTTTTCGGTTTTTCCAAGATGGCGGCCGAACCACGTGACCGATGATGTCATCATTATTTGTTTTCTAAACTAATTCATTCCTAAATTATGCTCAAGAAATTTCATCTTGATTGGATGAAGTTTTGTACTTGTCGAATTATGACGTCATAATGGAGGCCTTGGGCCGAGAGAGTAAAAAATTGGGCACAGTCTATTCCAGGGCAAGACAAATATGTGTGTAAAGTATGGCGATTCTATGTGCAACGATGTAGACATAGTACTGCACACAAACAAACAGACAGACAACAGACAAACAGATGAAAAATCGATCAGAGACCGAGGACTTGCCAGAATGTACTTTTTATCGGCCATGTTGGATAAATATGGCGGCCAAACCACGTGGCCGGTGACGTCATCATTATTTGTTTTCTAAACTAATTTATTCCTAGATTATGCTCAAGAAATTTCATCTTCATCAGATGAAGTTTTGTACTTGTTGAATTATGATGTCATAATGGAGGCACCTATGACATCATCATTAACATATTTTATTCCCCATGGAGAGTTCTTTACAATGAACCATGTCTCAATTTTTTCTATTAAGCACTTTCGGAGATATAGAGGTATACATTTTTACGGTTTTTCCAAGATGGCGGCTGAACCACGTGACCGATGACGTCATCATTATTTGTTTTCTTAACTAATTTATTCCTAGATTGTGCTCAAGAAATTTCATCTTGATCGGATGAAGTTTTCTACTTGTCGAATTATGACGTCATAATGGAGGCATCAATGACATCATCACTGAACATACTTTATTCCCCATGGAGAGTGCTTTTCAATGAGCCATGTCTCAATTTTTTCTATTCAGCACTTTTGGAGATATAGAGGTGCAATTGTTTTTGGTTTTTCCAAGATGGTGGCCGAACCACGTGACCGATGACGTCATCATTATTTTTTTTTCTCCACCAGTTTATGCCGACATGGCGCTCAAGAAATTGCATCATGATTGGATGAAGTTTTGTACTTGTCCAATTATCGAATTATGACGTCATAATGGAGGCCTTGGGCCGAGAGAGTTAAAAATTGGGCACAGTTTATTCCAGGGCAAGACAAATATGTGTGTAAAGTTTGGCAATTATATGTGCAACGGTGTAGACGTAGTACTGCGCACAAACCGACAGGCAGACAAACAGACAAACAGACAGACCGACAGACAGACAGACAAACCAACCAACCAACATACTTGCCGGAATCCATTCCGTCAAGTAATAATCATAAGCCTCATAAACCATCATAATAATCATAATAATAAATCATAATAATCATAATAATCATAATCATAAACCTTATAAGGTCTACCTCCTGTTCAAAGATTTCTGCAATATTTTGAAAACACATTTTCCTTTTTATAATGCACAATTGCACACTCTTTGGCACAAATTTTTATCAATAGTCTCCATTCTGGATCAGATCAGGAGGTGGCAAGACAGACACCTAGCTTCCACTTACTCAATTCATTTGATTATTGGTATGGCAAGCGCACGTTCATCGTATTTCATGGAAATATAATATCACCACAATGACCACGCCACACTATTCATTAGAACCGATGGATGAATGTGAAACAAGAAACCGATGGATGTGATACGTCACAAGACCACAAGAGCTTCATGATGCTGTTGTTGTGGTTCTTGTTGTCTGTCGATTTATGAAATGTGCACCCATTGGCAGAACAGCTGCAGACCACACCCACATTTGTCGCTTGACTCCACAAATCATAGCACTGAGACAAAATGATGTGGCCGCCAATCTTGGTTTTCTCCTGAGCCTAACATTAGGCCTGCAGGCCTCTGCTGATTATACACTGCCCGGGTTTGTTTCAATTATTACACATTGCCTGTAAACATAAAGAAAATCCAATAATATGTCTAATAATAGGTTTAATCAAGCCCGTCAGAACGCAAGGTGAGGTGTCGAGTTTATTTTTACGTCGTAGCCCATAGGGCAAAGCCGTTTAGAACAGTGTTTGTCCGTCCCCATGTATGTCCCCTGAAACGTATACCAATCAGAACTGAGGAACTGTTCACATGACAGGGTGATGTGATTACGTCTGATGTCATTACGGCGGTATGGCGGCTGACTCTCCACACTCAGGCATTTAAATACCGATTTCGTTCAGGCCGTACATATCATCGAACATGTCATATATCACAATCGCCATGCTTGACCTTTACGTATTCATATTTTTTTTTTTTTTTTTTTTTTGTACACAGAATCGAGGCTCGTGAAAGAGCTAACATTTATCACACAAACAAATCAAACAGTCAAACAAAGTATATAAAAAGGGGAGTGGTAGACAAGATGGGGAGAGAAGGGGAAGCACACAAACAAAACATTTGAGAGCAGGGACATCGGGAATGTGTGGGAGGGAGAGGGCTTGGGGGGAAGCGGTGTGGAAAGGGGGGGGGGGGGGAGGGTGGGAGAAGAATAAAACACAAGGACACCAAGGACTTCCAGGAAAGAAGTTGGTATTTCAAAAAAGTGGATTTGGGGTGAAATTAGCGGGGGTAGAAAATATCAAGGTTTTGGATGGGGGAAGATAAGAGATGGTGGTGAACAGCTGTTTTAAAGACCTGGAGGGAGGAGTGGGATTGAAGAGAGTGAGGGAGTTTGTTCCAGAGGCGGGAGAAAAGAGGAATGAAGGAGTGAAGGTGAGCAGAGAGTCTTGATTTTGGCAGTTTAACCACAAGATGGTTGCAGGCAGATCTTGTGCGACCTGTAGGAATATTTGGGGGACAGAGCCCAGAGAGAGCTGGGGGAGCAAGGCCGGAGAGGAGTCGGTAGAAGACGGAAAGACCACCAACCTGCCTGCGGTGAGTAAGTGAAAGGCCCTCGGAGATAGCTTCATCGTGGGAGATTCTAATGATTCTGAACGCTTTGGGTTCAACAGCGTGAAGACGAGCTAGGTGTGAGGCAGGAGCACCAGCCCAGAGGGGAGAGCAGTATTCCATTGAGCTGCGGATGAAAGCCTTGTATGTGGTCAGGAGCTCAGGTGTGCCAAGGAAGGACATCGCACGACGGAGGCTGCCCAGTCAGCGACTGGCTTTGGAGGCCAGATTTGAAATGTGGTTATCTCAGGAAAGATCATGGCAGATAGTGAGTCTCCATTCTGGTTGATTTGTTTGTGAAGTAAATGTTAGCTCTTTCACGAGCCTCGATTCAGTATACAAAAAACAAAAAAACAAAAAAAAATGTGAAGAGGATTTGCATACCTGGACACTGAATTCAACCATCAATTATTTTGAGGTCAGCACAGGCCAAAGGTCAACAACTTGTTTTGGGGATTTTGCAAGTATCGTGCTATACACGACATTGAAGGAGCTCGGGCTCCCACGTCGATCGGAAGAATGGACGCGACAAAAAGCTGGAATTCGTCCGAGTTACTTTATTCAAACAAAACACTCAGGTACTCTGAAAAGCCCGTTTATCGGGCAGCAATATATATACACACATTATCCCGGAGCGTTTGCCCAGGAAAGGCGAGAGGGGGCGTGGCCGAGCGTCTTGGCTGCGGCCTGGCAAGTTGAGGGCGAGCCTGCCCGGGCGTCCTGGACGAGCCCAGCATGGTGATCGCTCCGCGTCCTTGATAGGTGCAAGGCGATTGTGAAAACCCAGCGGTAGCCGCTACACACGTCCCCCCAGAATCGACTTGCACCGGCAGGGTCAATTTGAGGGGGGTCCTGATGACCCGGCCGAAGCGACCCCTGGCGGGTCGTGGGGGGGGGGGGGGTCCGGTGTGGTGGTGGGCGTTCGAGTGGGGGGCACCGTGGACGGGGGGCGGCCTCGCCGCGGCGGAAGGTCAACGTCCACGTGCGCCGGCTTGAGGCGGTCCACCGCAATCCGGTCCGACCTGCCGCCGATGTCGATGACGAACGACTTGTTGTCCCGTCGCAGGACCCGGAAGGGCCCTTCGTACGGCGGCTGGAGTGGCCCCCGATGTGCGTCGTGACGCACCAAAACATACTCCGCTGTGCGAAGTGCTGGGGGGGACGTAGGACTGGGGGTCACCGTGGTGGGATGTTGGCACGGGGGCAAACCGTCGGGCGGCCTCTTGGAGGTCCGAGCGCTGGCGAGCGGCGGACCAGGGACTGGTAGTGTCAGGCACGAATTCGCCCGGGACGCGTAGCGCTTGGCCGTAGACAAGCTCGGCGGTGGATGCCTGGAGGTCCTCCTTGGGGGCCGTGCGGAGGCCCAAAAGGACCCACGGCAGCCGGTCGGCCCAACCGCCGTCTTGAAGGCCGGCCATGAGCGCGGCCTTCATGGAGCGGTGGAATCGCTCGCACAACCCGTTTGCTTGGGGGTGGTAGGCCGTAGTACGGTGGAGCTTGACCCCCAGGTTGTGGGCGACCGCGCCCCACAGCTCGGAGGTGAACTGTGGTCCGCGGTCTGACGAGATGTCCGCCGGTGTGCCGAAGCGGGTGACCCAGGTGGCGATGAAAGCCTGCGCCACGTCGGCGGTGGTGGTGGAGACGAGGGGAATGGCCTCCGGCCACCTGGTGGTCCTGTCCACCATGGTGAGCAGGTGTGTGAACCCCCGTGACGGGGGGAGGGGGCCCACCAGATCCACGTTGACGTGGTCGAAACGTCGTTCGGGCACGGTGAAAGGTGCCAGCGGGGCCTGGGTGTGTCGGTGGGCCTTGGCCCGTTGGCAGGTTGTGCAGGTGCTGCTCCAATCGCGGACGTCCCGACGAAGGCCGTGCCAGACGAATCGCGCCGACACCAGCTTCTGGGAAGCTTTCCGGCCCGGGTGGGAAAGGCAGTGGAGGGAGGCGAAGATGCGACGTTGCCAGGTGACGGGCACGATGGGGCGAGGCTGGCCTTGGGAGACGTCGCAGAGCAGGACAGTGTCCGCGAAGGGGATGTCGGCCAGGCGGAGGCCCGTGTCCGCCGCCCGGAGGGCTTGCACCGTGGTGTCGGTGGTTTGGTCCGCCGCGATAAACGCGAAGTCCACGCCCAGGTGGACCTCGTTCGCGCTGGCCCTGGAAAGACAGTCGGCCACGGCGTTGTTTTTGCCGGTGACGTGCCGGATGTCCGTGGTAAACTCCGACACGGCGGAGAGGTGGCGCTGTTGGCGGGCCGACCACGGCTCCGTGACCTTGGCCATTGCGTAAACCAACGGCTTGTGGTCGACGAACGCCGTGAAAGGTCGGCCTTCCAGGAGGTGGCGGAAATGGCGGACGGCCAGGTGTAGACCGAGGAGCTCACGGTCAAACGTGCTGTATTTGAGCTCGTTCGGCCAGAGCTGCCAGCTGAAAAAAGCGAGTGGCTGCCAAACCCCGTTCACCCATTGCTCATGTACGGCGCCCACCGTGTAGTCGGAGGCATCCGTGGTGATGGCGATGGGAGCGTTGAGCACCGGGTGAGCGAGCAGTGTTGCGTCGGCGAGGGCCCGCTTTGAGCTTTGGAAGGCCGCGTCCATTGCTGCGGACCAGGCGATGTCGTGCTTGGCCGGCTTGCCCCGGAGGGCCTCATAGAGGGGCTGCATGAGTTGAGCAGCGCGGGGCACGAAGTGGTGATAAAAATTCACCATTCCCAGGAATTCCTGCAGGGCCTTTATGGTGCGGGGACGCGGGAACGTGATGATGGCCTCGACCTTGGTTGGCAGCGGCACGGCCCCGTTCTTGGTGATGTGGTGGCCCAAAAAATCAACGGCCGTCGTGCCGAAGTGGCATTTGGCCGGGTTGACGACGAGGCCGTGCTCGCTGAGGCGCCCGAACAGTGTTCGGAGGTGGAGGAGGTGCTCGGCCCGGGACGTGCTGGCGACGAGGATGTCGTCCAGGTAAACGAAAAGGAACGGCAGGTCACGCAGCACGCCGTCCATCAAGCGCTGGAACGCCTGAGCCGCGTTCTTGAGACCAAACGGCATCCCTAAGAATTCGAATAAGCCGAACGGCGTGATGACTGCCGATTTAGGGACATCGGCCGCCCTGACAGGTATCTGGTGATATCCCCGTATGAGATCAATTTTCAAAAAAATGACCCGTCCCGCCAGACGGGCGGAGAAGTCTTGGATGTGCGGGATCGGATACCTGTCGGGGGTGCTAGCGTCGTTAAGGCGGCGGTAGTCGCCACATGGGCGCCAGCCGCCCCCTGGCTTTGGGACGATGTGTAGTGGTGAAGCCCACGCGCTATCGGAGCGCCGCACGATGCCGAGGTGTTCTACAGCGTCGAACTCGGCTTTGGCCACGGCGAGCTTGGCTGGGTCGAGGCGGCGGGCTCTGGCGTAGACCGGCGGGCCCGTGGTTGGTATGTGGTGCTCGATCCCATGCCGTACTGCGACGGCCGAAAACGTCGGCCGCGTGAGGGCCGGGAACTCCGTGAGCAGGCGAGCAAACTCGTTCGCCGCCGGGAGGGCGCATGGCAGCTCGGTCGGCGCGGAGCTGCTCAATGTGCATACCAGGGAGCTGAAGGTTTCGGCGTTGATTAAACGACGCCGTTGGATGTCCACCAGCAGTCCGTGTGCACAGAGGAAGTCGGCGCCTAGCAGAGCCATGGGCACATTTGCAGTTACAAACGTCCAAGCAAAGCGTTGGCCGCCGAAGCAGAGGGTGACGTTGCGTGGGCCGAAGGTGCGGATGGCCGATACGTTGGCCGCAACCAAGGAGGGGCCGCAAACCGCGGACTGCCTGTCCTGGTCAGAGGCGGGTATGACGCTCAGTTGGGCACTGGTGTCGCACAGGAAGCGCCGTCCGGATGCTTTATCCGTGATGAACAGTAAGTTGCCCGTGTGGCCGGCGCTCATGGCTGGTAATGAACGCCGGCACGGCCGTTTCCCGGCCTGCCGAAGGTGCACGGGGGTCGGCATGTCCGGGCCTTCTGTCCGAACCTGGCATGATAGTAACACCACGCTTGGTCAGGTGGAGGCCCCGGTCGTCGTGCTGGAGGTGGTCGGCTCGGTGTAGCGGCCGCCAATTGCGTCGGCAGTTCGGTCGTCGACCGTGCCGGGTGCTCGGGCGCCATGGGTGTTCCGTCAGATGGCGGTGGGCCCCAGGTCGCTGCTGCGATGCGCTGGCCTGCGGCGGAGATCTTGTCGGCTTCCCTGGCAAGGGCACGGGGATCCGTGAACGTCGTGCTTGCCAGGGCGAGGCGTACCGGGCTAGGCAGCTGACGGAGGAACAGCTCCCGGAACAGGAATGCCGGAGAGTGCTCGCCGAGCAGCGAAAGCATGTAGTCCATTCGCTCGGAAGGGCGCGTGTCGCCGAGCTCGGGCAGGTCGAGCAGGCGCCATGCGCGTTCCGCCGATGGGAGGGCGAAAGCGTCGAGGAGAAGCTTTTTAATCGCGCCGTATTTGTCAGCGGCTGGCGGGCTCTCGAGGAGGCTCAGGGCGCGGGCCGCGGTGGCTGAACCGAGCGTTGCTACCACATGGTGGAAGCGGGTGTCGTCGGCCGTGATGCCTCGCAGGGCGAACAGGGAGTCCGCCTGTGCGAACCAAACCGCCGCGTGAGCCTCCCAGAAGGTAGGCAGTTTAAGGGCCACTGCCGTGTCCATGTCGGTAGGTCACCAATGAAGGAGCTCGGGCTCCCACGTCGATCGGAAGAATGGACGCGACAAAAAGCTGGAATTCGTCCGAGTTGCTTTATTCAAACAAAACACTCAGGTACTCTGAAAAGCCCGTTTATCGGGCAGCAATATATATACACACATTATCCCGGAGCGTTTGCCCAGGAAAGGCGAGAGGGGGCGTGGCCGAGCGTCCCGACCGAGGCCTGGCAAGTTGAGCGCGGGCTTCCCGGGCGTCCTGGACGAGCCCGGCATGGTGATCGCTCCGCGTCCTTGATAGGTGCAAGGCGATTGTGAAAACCCAGCGGTAGCCGCTACAACATATTTGTTGTTTGTCTGTTTGTGAACAGGATATCTCAAAAGGTTGTGGACGGATTCGGGCGAAATTCGGTGGAGAGGTTGTGTATGTGACAAGGCCCAAATGATTCGATTTTGGTTCAGGTCCGAATCCAGATCCGGCCTATCAGTGGGATACAAAACATAAACTGTTCAGCCTGGCGGAGGTTTGCGCCCTACCAAGAACTGTTCTAGTTCTTCTTGCTGTTTTTTTTTCCTCTTTTCTGATCCCTTGATTCCCCCATTGATTTTGAACGATTTCCCGATATTTGGTCTTGTTTGTGATCTTGTGCTTACACGTGTGAGCTCTTTTATTGTCCTTAATTCCCCTCTACAATCTGTGTGGTTTCCTTTCCACTGCCCAAGTTCCTGTACAAGCTCACAGCCTTTGTAAACTCCCCCACTCCACACTCACTTAGCTTCCATTCCACTCCACACTCGATAGGAATCAGAATCCCATTGACAGTTTGATTGATCTCGTGACAACAGGGACTTTCCAAACCCAACACGAGACCACAAACACGGAGTGCTTCTTCTTCTTCACTTCCCCGAAGTGATGTCCCAGCTGTACGTTCGCGTCACTGTGATGCATCTGTAATTACTGTTAAAAGCATCTGACTCTCTGTTTGGACTGTGCGGTGTATAGGATTTAATACATGTTCATGTGCATGTAGTGTAATTGTGTAGTTACCCTTATTTTACATGTTGTCCACCTATATACAGTGAGCTAGCCCTTTTGTCCGGTGAATTTTCCCCCCTCCCAATTGGCACATTAATAATTTTCATTCCCGAACATGATAACCATGTTGGTACATGTGCTGGCACTGTGTCTGCCTCCAGCAACAAACGTATAAACACCAACACGCACCACTCCATGTCGCTAAAAGAACGTTTTCATTTTGGTTTTCTTTAGACAAGGAAATTGGAGAATACTTTCATATTTTACTTCTTACCTCATTGATCACCTTTTCTTTTGTCAGCCTGTGCCCTGCGCAGTGTGTGTGTGTGTTTATGTGGGTGTGTGTTCGGGTGTGTGTGTGTTCGGGCGTGTGTGTGTGTGTGTGTGTGTGTGTGTGTGTGTGTGTGTGTGTGTGTGTGTGTGTTCGGGTGTGTGTGTTCGGGTGTGTGTGTGTGTGTGTGTGTGTGTGTGTGTGTGTGTGTGTGTGTGTGTGTGTGTGTGTGTGTGTGTGTGTGTGTGTGTGTGTGTGTCCGTGAGTGTGTGGTGTGTGTTCGGGTGTCTGTGCATGTGTGTGTCTGTCTGTCCGGTCCGTAACTTTTAACATTTGAGCTTTTGTCATCAAATTTTCAATAAAGCTTTATTGTAAGAATATGGAGAAGGCAAATTAATAATTCGGTCAAAAGGTCTAAGTTCAGCATCACAAAATCGTCCCTTTTCATATGATTGACCTGAAATTTTAAGAATGTAAATATTGGGTCACTTAATTGTGTCATCTATCAAAAGCTAGAAGGCGTTTGTTCTGTTTTTTTTTTTTAGATCAAAAGGTCAAAAGTCAAGGTTGCATAAAATCATGAATTTTCATCCGAATGACTTGAAATTTTAAGAATTACCATATTGGGTCACAGAATTGTTCACTGATCAATAATGAAGATCCAATTGTTTTTTTTAGATCAAAAGGTCACAGGTCAGCATCACATAAAATTGTCAATTTTCATCCGAATGACCTGGAATTTTAAGAATTTGCATATTGTGTCACAGAATTGTTCACTAATCAAAAGCGAGGAGCGGAATGTTTTTTTTTTTAGATCAAAAGGTCAAAGGTCAGCATCACATAAAATTGTCAATTTTCATCCGATTTACATGAAATTTTAAGAATTACCACATTGGGTCACAGAATTGTTCACTGATCAATAATGAAGATCCAATTGTTTTTTTAGATCAAAAGGTCACAGGTCAGCATCACATAAAATTGTCAATTTTCATCCGAATGACCTGGAATTTTAAGAATTTGCATATTGTGTCACAGAATTGTTCACTAATCAAAAGCGAGGAGCGGAATGTTTTTTTTTTTAGATCAAAAGGTCAAAGGTCAGCATCACATAAAATTGTCAATTTTCATCCGAATGACCTGAAATTTAAATAATTTGCATATTGGGTCACAGAATTGTTCACTACTAAAAAGCGAGGAGCAAATTGTTGTTGTTTTTATTAGATCAAAAGGTCAAAGGTCAGCATCACAAAATTGTCAATTTTCATCCGATTGACCTGAAATTTTAAGATTTCCCATATTGGGTCACATAATTGGTTCACCAATCAAAAGCTAGAAGCTGATTATCTTTTTTTTTAGATGAAAAGGTCAAAGGTCAAGTATGTGTGTTTAATTTGCCTTCTGCATAAAATCGTCAATTTTCATTTTATTAAAAAAAAAAAAAACTTTACATCATGTTTTGTGTACGGAAGAAGAAGAGGATGTCTGAATACAACGGTCTTTGCATTTTCAGATGGTTTCTGGTTTTTTATGTTGTCCCAGTAGGACACACCAGCCTGGCAGGATGGTCTGGATACACCGCGATCTATCGAAGGCCCTGGGTTTGAGTACTTCTGGTCTGGAGGTAAGCACACTCGCTCTAAGCTGTCTATGCTGGGTTTGAATCGCGAGCCAGCTATTAACTGCCATTCTGGTGTTTCACAGGCAGGGTGATTCATCAATGTTAGTGCCGTCCCTTGGATGGACGTTAAACTGAATGTCCCGTCTGATATCATTCACTGGTGCACATTAAAGATCCCACGGTGTCGTTCGCGAAGAGTAGGCGAGCCATCACAGGCACCCTGAACAAATGGAAATTCCTGCTCCAATCTACAGGGGGCACTGCATCAGTGGCACAGACACACCCTCAGCCAATCATGCTGCACCACAGCCTTGTGATGACAAGAAGAGAAGCAGAAGGTGTCGTGGTTAACACGTTTCTAATTTGAGAACAGATTTTGTTTTTGTGAGAAATGGCGGGTTGGAACATTTTATTTGACGGTGCAGCCTCATGAGCATGCCAAAGTCTGAAGCCTTGGCCTAGTGTCCTCACCATGGTGACCTCACGATGCTGCGCGCGCTAATGCTTACGCAAGGAGCAAGCGGACAACGCGGTTCATAAAAGAGTCTTTATTGAAAGTACTCAAACTGCAGCACTAAACTGCTCAGGGCTGCGCGCCCCGTGTATATCGTGAGGCCACGCCTCTCTCCCTGGCGTGGCCCATCCCCACTTGGTGTGCGGGGTGATGTCACCACGTCAGTGCTTTCGTGTCCGCCACACGCGCCCCCCCAGAATCCCCGCGCACCTGAAGGGTCAGTTTGCGGGGCAAACGGATGACCCGGCCGAAGCGCCCCCTGGCGACTGGCGGTGTCAAGGATGCAGGGATGCCATCTGGGATGCCTCCGGCTGCAGGACCGGGGGGCGGCGTGGCGGCGGGGCTGGGCGGTGCCGGGGGTCCGCCCGCAGGGGGGCGGCCCCGACGTGGGGGTCGGGCCACTGGCGGTGAATGGTCCACGTCGAGGTGGGCCGGCTTGAGGCGGTCTACAGAAACGCGGTCAGGAGTACCGCCGATGTCCAGGGTGAAGTGCTTCGCCCCGGTCTCCAGCACGCGGAAAGGCCCGTCGTACGGGGGCCGCAGTGGTGTCCGGTGGGCATCGTGGCGGAAGAAGACGTACTCCGCCGTGCGAAGCTCCGGGGCGACGTGCGTCGGTGGGTACCCGTGGCATGCCGTTGGCGAACCTCTGGGCGAACCTCTGGGCGGTCTCTTGCAGAGCGGAGCGCTGCTGTGCCGCAGACCATGGTGCCGTGGAGTCGGGGAGGAACTCGCCCGGCACCCGCAGCGGTTGCCCGAAGACCAACTCTGCCGCGGATGCGCGCAGGTCCTCCTTGGGCGCCGTCCGGAGGCCCAGCAGGACCCAGGGGAGCCTGTCCCGCGGAGGGTGGCCCGGAGCGCGGCCTTAAATGAGCGGTGAAATCGCTCACACAGGCCGTTAGCCTGGGGGTGGTAGGCCGTGGTTCGGTGCAGCCGGACCCCGAGCCCCTGCGCGACCACCCCCCAGAGCTCCGAGGTGAACTGGGGGCCGCAGTCGGACGAGATGTCTGAGGGGGCGCCGAACCGGGCGACCCAGGTGGCGATGAAAGCCTGCGCGACATCCGCCGCCGTCGTCGACGCCAAGGGCACGGCCTCCGGCCACCGGGTGGTGCGGTCCACCATGGTGAGGACGTGGGTGAAACCCCGCGAGGGGGGCAGAGGTCCCACCAGGTCCATGTGGACGTGGTCAAACCGGCGTTCCGGCACCGTGAACGGGGCCAACGGGGCCTGGGTGTGCCGGTGCACCTTGGCGCGCTGGCACACGAAGCACGTCCTAGCCCAGCCGCGGACGGCCTTCCGGAGGCCATGCCAGACGAACTTGTTGGCGATCAACCTTTGGGAGGCCCTCGCGCCCGGGTGGGACAGGCCGTGGATGGCGTCAAACACCTGGCGCTGCCAGCCCGCGGGCACGATGGGGCGAGGACGCCCAAGGGAGACGTCGCACAAGAGGGCCGCGCCCGAGCCGTCGAACAGCACCTCGGTGACGCGGAGGCCCGTGACGGCGGTCCGCAAGGCTTGGACGTCGGGGTCAGCGGCCTGGTCCGCTGCCATCCGGGCATAGTCGATGCCGAGGTGGACTGCGTGGGCGACGGCCCGGGAAAGGCAATCCGCCACCGGGTTGTCCTTCCCCGCAACGTGCCGGATGTCCGTCATGTAATCGGACACGGCCGAGAGGTGACGCTGCTGCCGGGCCGACCATGGCTCGGTGACCTTGCCCATCGCGAAGATCAGCGGCTTGTGGTCGACGAAGGCCGTGAAAGCACAGCCCTCGAGCAGATGGCGGAAGTGCCTGACCGCCAAGGGAAGCCCGAGCAACTCGCCGTCGAAGGTACTGTAACGGCATTTGGGCAGGCGAAGCTGCCGGCTAAAGAACGCCAGCGGTTGCCAAGCTCCACGCACCCATTGCTCGTGCACCGCGCCCACCGCGTAGTCCGAGGCGTCGGTGGTGAGGGCGATCGGTGCATCGGGCGCCGGGTGCGCGAGCATGGTGGTGTTAGCCAAGGCGAGCTACGCGCCCGTGAACGCCGTGTCCATCTGCTCGATCCAGGTAACGTCGCCTTTGCCCGGCTTACCTCGGAGAGCTTCGTGCAGGGGGCGCAGGAGCTGGGCTATACAGGGCAGGAACCGATGGTAAAAGTTCACCATGCCCAGGAACTCCTGCAGCCCTCTGATCGTGCGGGGGCGCGGAAACCCCTTCACCGCCTCCATCTTGGCCGGCAGGGGGACGGCTCCGTGCCTGGTGACACGGTGCCCCAGAAAATCGATTACGGCGGCGCCGAACTGGCACTTTGCGGGGTTCACAATCAGGCCATGCTGGCCCAGGCGTTCGAAGAGCGTGCGGAGGTGGCGTAGGTGCTCTTCGCGGGACGCGCTGGCGACGAGGATATCGTCCAGGTAGACGTAGACAAAATCCAAGTCGCGCAGGACACTGTCCATCAGTCGCTGGAACGCCTGAGCCGCATTCTTCAGACCGAAGGGCATCCGCAGGAACTCGTAGAGTCCGAATGGCGTGATGACCGCCGTCTTCGGGACATCCTCCGGCCTGACGGGGACCTGATTGTAGCCGCGTATGAGGTCCACCTTCGAGAAGAAGGATATGCCCGCCAAACGGGCGGAAAAGTCCTGAATGTGGGGGACGGGGTAGCGGTCGGGAGTGGTGGCGTCATTGAGACGTCGATAGGCCCCGCATGGTCGCCATCCCCCGCCGGGCTTCGGCACGATGTGTGCGTGGCGACGCCCAAGCGCTCTCTGAGCGCCGAATGATGCCGAGTCGCTCCAGGGTAGCGAACCCCGCTTTTGACACCGCCAGCTTCGTCAGCTCGAGGCGGCGTGCCCGGGCGTAGACCGGTGGCCGCTTGAGTGCCTCGTACTTGTGGCCGTCCGGTGGGAGGTGAAGGCCGGACACAACTCGAGCGGCCGTGCCAGGCCCGAGGGAGGCGATGACGTGGCAGTAGCGCGTGTCGTCGCCGGTGAGGTGCCGAAGCTGAAATTGGGCTTCGGCTTGAACGAACCAGACTTCGGCCTGGGCCTCCCAAAATTCGGGAAGTTTAATCGCCATTGCCTTGTCGTTTGCCATTGCAATGGCGTCGTGTTCGGAAGGATCGCTACGGCAGATCCAACGTCGAGGTCACCATATAAAGCGCGATGCTGCGCGCACTAATGCTTACGCAAGGAGCAAGCGGACAACGCGGTTCATAAAAGAGTCTTTATTGAAAGTACTCAAACTGCAGCACTAAACTGCTCAGGGCTGCGCGCCCCGTGTATATCGTGAGGCCACGCCTCTCTCCCTGGCGTGGCCCATCCCCACTTGGTGTGCGGGGTGATGTCACCACGTCAGTGCTTTCGTGTCCGCCACAAGGTGTCCTTATAATCTTCTTTATTTATTAGACATCCTATGGATGTAAATGAACACTCGTTTTGCTCTGGGTCTGTTGCACATCACGTGCAGTGAATTTCACCTCCCTGTGCCTCGTATTTATTATATTTTAAAAAACGCTTCTGTACACCACCCTTGATGCTCGGTTTGGAAACCACCGTCTACATTTCCAACAGGGGAGACGTAATTACTCTTTTATGGGAAAAATTTTTTTGAGTTTGTTTAAGGGTGCCTTCACATACATGGATTATTCTTACGAGTCCTTACGGATCGCCAACTCTTAGTCAATCGCAAGCATCCGTAAATAACGGAAGATGATTTTTGACATGTCAAAAGTTGTTGCGAGTTGTGACGAGTTATCTACGGATACCAGCGAGTTATTTACGGATGCTTGCGATTGACTACGAGTTGGCGATCCGTAAGGACTCGTAAGAATAATCCGTGTATGTGAAGGTTGCATTATCCTCAAAAAATAGCCCGTAGTGAACATACATTTGTGTTTAAAGTTTGGCCTTTAAAACCTATCCTTATGAAGGGGGACAGCCATCTGTACAAACATGCAAACTGACATGTTTTATAGGGCAGATGGTACACAAAGGTGTTTGTCCCATCATGACGTATTTCCTTTGTGGAACTCTTCAGAGAATTTGAGACACTATAACAGTCAAATATCAGATGATTAAATCACTAAGTGCACTGTCTACTAGCTCAACAAACCCATCTGCTAGTTCCAGGCAGGTCTTGACGTCCTGAGGTTTCCCCAGACAATGGATGAAAGCCATTCCATCCAAGATGGCACCTTCATTTTGTGGAATGATGCTGTCACCAGACGGAGCAGTTTGACTTTGTTTTTGGCAGGCTTTCAAGTATACCTATGAGTTTGGTCTTGTCTGCAATGCATTAAGGAACCGTCAGGGGTACATAGCACTCACGACAATGAGGTATAAACTCATGTTACACCCTTCAGATATACTTCTGTGCATGATCGGGCAACAGTCGAAAAGCCTTGCGAAGAGAGACCTCATCCTTCAACTCAATCACTTGAGTTGCTAATTTATGCTTCACAATCCTTCTCGGTGATGTTCCAAGCTCATGTTCCCAACTCGATACTCTCCCAGATTCATTGCGGCGTGTCGCCTTGGCAAATTCTACCCCTGGTAGATGTTTCGGTAATATCTCTCACACGTCCGTGTCACATGAGAAACTGCCAATTCCATTGGTGTGTAGAATGTCCATGTTGGCAGTGTGAAGATCGGACTTTGGCAACACAGACCCGTCCTCCAGGAAAGTTTTCACAAGTGATGTACATTCAATATTTGCAGCGATCTCTTTCATAAAATCTGATACTGGTCTTGATTCGGCTGTGGCCGATGAACCAATTAACCTATACAGTCGTGACCAAAAATATTGGTACCCATGCACTTTTTTCAAATAATTCACCATTTCTTCCAGAAAATTGTTGAAATTAAAAATCTTTCAGTGTCCACATATGTGTTTCTTTGGTTTGCAGTGGAACAAAACCAAAAAAGCTGAAAAAAATCACGAAATCTTAGCTTATTCCACACAAAAATCCAAAATTGACCCGGACGATATTATATTAGCACCTTTTAGAAGTTGTTAGAAATAATTAGAGTTCAAGCATGTGATTCTCCTTTACTTTGGGATTGAACTCACCTGTGGTGATTGCAGGTGCCTGCCATATAAAAATCACTCATTCAACCAGTTTGAATAGAGGAAAGGAGTCATTCTGCTGTTTTGTGTCACTGTGTGCACCGCAATGAGCATGGAGAAAAGAAAGAAAACCAGAGAATTGTCTGTGGAGGTCAGACGCAAGATTGTAGCCAAGCATGGACAATCTCAAGGCTAGAAGTCCATCTCCAGAGACCTTGATGTTCCTGTGTCCACCGTACGCAATGTTATCAGAATGTTTAAGGCCCCCATGGTACTGTAGCCAACCTCCCTGGACGTGGCCTCAAGAGAAAACCTGATCGAAGATTGCAGCGAAAGATTGTCCGAATGGTGGAGAAAGCACCTCGATCAACGGCCAACCAGATTCAAGCTGACCTACAGACACAAGGTATGACAGTTTCAACTCGCACCATCCGTCGCCAACTCAATAAAAGGGGGTACCATGGTAGGAGACCCAGGAGAACTCCACTGCTGAGAGAGAGACATAAGAAAGCCTGACTGGAGTTTGCCAAAACACACCTGAACAAGCCAAAATCCTTCTGGGAGAATGTCCTGTGGACAGATGAGACCAAATTAGAACTTTTTGGTAAAGCACATCATCTGCTAGTTCCGATCTATACTGGGCGTCACGTCCCCGAACTATATGTCACGCCCGATCTACACTGGGCCCCAGTTCTTGGCCCCCTCCTCTTCATCCTTTACCTGTCCCCCCTCGGTCACTTAATCCGCCGTCATGGTCTCAAATTCCACTGCTTCGCCGATGACATCCAGCTTTTCATCTCCACCAAGTCCATCTCCACCGCCACCCACTCTATCCTGACAAACTGCATCACTGAAATAAAATCCTGGCTTCAAATCAACTTCCTCAAACTTAACTATGATAAATCTGAAATAATCATCATTGACCCAAAAACGCTCATAAAATCCACCCATAACTTTGCCCTCAACATCGACGGTATCCCAGTATCCACCTCCCCTCACATCCGGAATCTTGGCATCATCTTTGACCAAACCCTCTCCTTCGACAAATACACAAAACAGATCACAAAGACAGCCTTCTTTCACCTGAAAAACATCGCCCGTCTCCGTCCATCCCTCTCCTCCACGGCTGCAGAAACCCTCATCCACGCCTTCATCACCTCCTGTCTGGACTACTGCAACAGCCTCCTCTTTGGTTCACCCTCAACAATCACCAATAAACTCCAATACATTCAGAACTCCGCTGCCCGTCTACTCACCCATTCCCGGACCCGTGACCACATCACCCCCGTCCTTTACAAGCTTCACTGGCTCCCCATCACCCAGAGAATCCAGTACAAAATCCTCCTCTTGACCTACAAAGCCCTCCATAACCTGGCCCCATCCTACCTGGCTGACCTCCTCTCCAGACACACTCCCACCCGCAACCTCCGCTCTCCTGGTACCAACCTCCTGACCCCCCCCCCCCCCCATCCGGACCAAATTAAGATCCTGGGGGGACAGGGCCTTCTCCATCGCTGCTCACACCCTCTGGAACTCACTACCTCACACCATCAGAGACTCCTCCTCACTCACCACATTCAAAACATCACTCAAGACCCACCTGTTCAACACTGCATTCAACATTTAACCCACAGCATTTAACCCCTGACTATCTCTTCTCTTTCTCCCTCCTTTTTGCTTTGAATATTTCCCTATTGATTCTTGTCTTTTTTGCAATTGTTTTTATGTTTTGCTATGCATTATGTTTTGCACTCTGTCAAAGCGTCTTTGGGCTTCCTGAAAAGCGCTATATAAAATAAATGCATTATTATTATTATTATTATTATTATTATTATTATCTCTATTTGTCTGTATTTTTGTGTGTCTGTGCTCTGTCCCCAGAATATTCCTACAGGACGCACAAGATCTGCCTGCAACCCTCATCTGGTGAAACTGCCAAAATCAAGACTCTCTGCTCACCTTCACTCTTTCATTCCTCTTTTCTCCCGCCTCTGGAACAAACACCCTCACTCTCTTCAATCCCACTCCTCCCTCCAGGTCTTTAAAACAGCTGTTCACCACCATCTCTTATCTTCCCCCATCCAAAACCTTGATATTTTCTACCCCCGTTAATACACCCCAAATCCACCTCTTTCAATATCCGACTTCATTCCTGAAATTCCTAGTACTGTCAATTTGTTTTATACCGTGTACCCCTCCCCCCAGCCCTCTCCCTTCCACAGATCTTCCGATGTCCTTGTTCTCTACTGTTGTGTTTGTGTGCTTCCCTCTCTCCCCATCTTGTCTCCACCTCCCTATATTGTTTTATGTGTCCGTTTATCTTTTTCGTGTTTAATGTGCGAATGTGTGTTTTTGTGCTCGCTCTTACACGAGCCTCGATCTTGTATACAAAATAATAATAATAAAAAAATTAAAATGTGCAAGAGTGCCAATATTTTTGGCCACAGCTGTACCTGTTCAAGTCTGGCCCTATACCTGTACCTTGCAGGGTAAATGATGTTCAACTGAACTGTTCAACAATGATATGTTCAACTAGACCTTGTATGTATCCTTTGAACCTGCCTCCAAAGCCCTTCTGAAATTTTCACTAGCATTAAATGTTATAACCTCTTGGAGCTGTTTACCTGGATTTTATGACTGCCAACAAAACCCACAAATTCCTATTAATCGGATTGATGTCAGACCTATCACTTGGAGTCTTATCCGCGGACATTTGAGCAATATTACAGGCTGAACAACATTACAACATCGATGGGGACTGCGGTCATTGATAAGTCGAAGAAGTTTTGCAAGTAACTATTTTCGGTGTCTTCCCTACATCCACATCACCACATTTTTGGCATATAATACACAGGTTGAAGTTACTATTAAGCGTGATTTTCTTTTCAATCGAAGTGGCTGTTAAGTTACCCATGGCATCTCCTGATTAATATCCTGAATATAAAACGGAATAATAATTTTTAAAAATAGAGGGAGATAAAAATAGAGCTCGGAGAGGACATGGGGTGGATAAGATATGGATACAGAAGCAAACTCTCAAGAAGGAAAAACTGGAAAAATTGGAAAGAAGTGGGTTTGGGAGGAGTTCATGGGGGTAGAAAAGATCATGGTTTCAGATAGGGGATGATCTGAGATGGTGGTGAACCTGGCAGGTCTTAAAGACCTGGAGGAAGAATGGGACTGAAGAGAATGTGGAAGCGTTGGTTCCACAGGTGGGGGAAAAAAAGAGGAAGGAATGAGTGGATGTGAGCAGTGATCCTGGATTTTCGTGAAAAGATGGTTGCTGGCAGACCATGTGAACCCTGCATAAACTTCGGGTGGGGGGAAAAATATGGAGGGGGCAGAGGGTGCGAGACCAGAAGGGAGGTGAGAGAAGTCAGAGAAACCACTGACCTGTCCGTGATGGAGAGGTGATCGGTCCATAGACACCTTCATCACGGAACATTCCAATGATCTTGAAGGTTTTGGTTTACACGCGATCAAACTGAGCAAGGTGTGAGGCAGGGGAGGGGACAGCGGCACTACATCAAACTGGGGATGAAGATCTTGTAGGTGAATAAGAGTTCAGGTGTGCCCAAGAAGGACATTAAACAACGGAGGATGCCCAGTCGGCAACTGGCTTTGGAGGGCGACTTTGAAATGTGGTTTGCTAAAGAAAGCTCATGGCTGATAGTGAGACCCAGGAATTTGAAGGACTGAACTTCCTCAAGGGGATTGTTTAGAAATTATATAGGAGGGTTTGTCAGATTGTCCTTTCAGTGTGAGAGTCTGAGATTTGTCAATATTAAAAGACATATTACAAGTGTTTGATCATCTTGTGATTTTTCAAGGTCTGAAGAGAGGGAAGATGGTGTTGTCTGGTTGTTTGAAGAATGAGGGATGTCACTGTGGAGAGTGGAGTCATCAGCAAAAATAAGTGTGTGCCGTCCCTCGGATGGAAGTTAAACTAGGTGCCTCTGCTGCCAACATCAGTTGGGTGACATCAAATATCCCAGGTTGTCCTATGTGAAGAGAAGGTGACCTATCGCCAGCACCATGACCAAATTCGAAATTCCTTCCCTGACTGCTGGGAAGGCAATGGCAAACCACCCAGCATAACCTTTGATAAAGAAACTGCTTCAGCAGCACAACGCTTTTTAAGGAGAATGGTGCAGCTCGTCATCAGAAAGGAGCAGGTAGAATTATTAAGGTGGGTATAGTAAAAATAATTAATAATATGAACATGTCTGTGGCATGGTTCATGACATGGCACACAAAAATCGATCACTGAACAGTGGCGTATCCAGATCAAGGGGGGCAAAATCATGTCAAATTAGATATGTCAGCAGGGAAGCATACATCGCTTGTTCATTTGGCCAGATGTCACCCTTGTTCTCAACCATGAACCACCTCTGGTCTGGCTGGAGCAAAATAAAACAATTATGGGTTGAGTATATTAATTTTGCTGTCTATCTAAATTTCCTTTGTCTGAACAATCGAAAGATGTTATGGCATTATTGATACGGCAAATACAAATTCAACTTTGAACTGACCTTTACATGAAATATTTGTGCCTTTTGCATATTTTGGAAAAGCTGTCGATCATCGATGAGTAATCTACTCTTGATGCAACATCCTTTTCTAAACTGAGCAATGCCAGCACAGAAAGCCGTTCTCCAGTCATTGTGGGGTGAAGTTGATTCTTGATCAGTTTGACCTTGCTAGATGATTCTTGGTCATTTTGACCTTGATGGGAGCTAAGATGATTCTTAATCAGTTTCACCTTGCTGGGAGTGAAAATGATTCTTAATCAGTTTCACCTTGCAGGAACCGAACATGATTCTTGGTCAGTTTGACCTTGCTGGGAGTGAAGATGATTCTTCATCACTTTGACCTTGCTGGGAGTGAAGAGGATTCTTGATCAGTTTGACCTTGCAGGAAGCAAACATGATTCTTGGTCAGTTTGACATTGCTGGGAGCAAAGATGATTCTTGGTCAGTTTGACCTTGCTGGGAGCGAAGATGATTCTTGGTCAGTTTGACCTTGCTGGGAGCGAAGATGATTCTTGGTCAGTTTGACCTTGCTGGGAGCGAAGATGATTCTTGGTCAGTTTGACATTGCTGGGAGTGAAGATGATTCTTGATCAGTTTGACCTTGCTGGGAGCAAAGATGATTCTTGATCAGTTTGACCTTGCAGGAAGCAAACATGATTCTTGGTCAGTTTGACATTGCTGGGAGCAAAGATGATTCTTGGTCAGTTTGACGTTGCTGGGAGCGAAGATGATTCTTGGTCAGTTTGACCTTGCTGGGAGCGAAGATGATTCTTGGTCAGTTTGACCTTGCTGGGAGCAAAGATGATTCTTGATCAGTTTGACCTTGCAGGAAACAAACATGATTCTTGGTCAGTTTGACATTGCTGGGAGCAAAGATGATTCTTGGTCAGTTTGACCTTGCTGGGAGCGGAGATGATTCTTGGTCAGTTTGACCTTGCTGGGAGCAAAGATGATTCTTGGTCAGTTTGACCTTGCTGGGAGCGAAGATGATTCTTGGTCAGTTTGACATTGCTGGGAGTGAATGTGATTCTTGGTCACTTTGACATTGCTGGGAGTGAAGATGATTAGTGGTCAGTTTGATCTTTCTGGGAGTGAAGATGATTCTTGGTCAGTTTGACCTTGCTGGGAGTGAAGATGATTCTTGATCAGTTTGACCTTGCTGGGAGTGAAGATGATTCTTGATCAGTTTGACCTTGCTGGGAATGAAGATGATTCTTGGTCAGTTTGACCTTGCTGGGAACGAAGATGATTCTTGGTCAGTTTGACATTGCTGGGAGCGAAGATGATTCTTGGTCAGTTTGACATTGCTGGGAGCGAAGATGATTCTTGGTCAGTTTGACCTTGCAGGGAACGAAGATGATTCTTGGTCAGTTTGACATTGCTGGGAGCGAAGATGATTCTTGGTCAGTTTGACCTTGCTGGGAGCGAAGATGATTCTTGGTCAGTTTGACATTGCTGGGAGTGAAGATCATTCTTGATCAGTTTGACCTTGCTGCAAGTGAAGATGATTCTTGATCAGTTTGACATTGTTGGGAACATAGATGATTCTTGGTCAGTTTGATGTTGCTGGGAGTGAAAATGATTCTTGGTCAGTTTGACCTTGCTGGGAGCGAAGATGATTCTTGGTCAGTTTGACATTGCTGGGAGTGAAGATCATTCTTGATCAGTTTGACCTTGCTGGGAGCAAAGATGATTCTTGATCAGTTTGACTTTGCAGGAAACAAACATGATTCTTGGTCAGTTTGACATTGCTGGGAGCAAAGATGATTCTTGGTCAGTTTGACCTTGCTGGGAGCAGAGATGATTCTTGGTCAGTTTGACCTTGCTGGGAGCGAAGATGATTCTTGGTCAGTTTGACCTTGCTGGGAGCGAAGATGATTCTTGGTCAGTTTGACATTGCTGGGAGTGAATGTGATTCTTGGTCACTTTGACATTGCTGGGAGTGAAGATGATTAGTGGTCAGTTTGATCTTTCTGGGAGTGAAGATGATTCTTGGTCAGTTTGACCTTGCTGGGAGTGAAGATGATTCTTGATCAGTTTGACCTTGCTGGGAGTGAAGATGATTCTTGATCAGTTTGACCTTGCTGGGAATGAAGATGATTCTTGGTCAGTTTGACCTTGCTGGGAACGAAGATGATTCTTGGTCAGTTTGACATTGCTGGGAGCGAAGATGATTCTTGGTCAGTTTGACATTGCTGGGAGCGAAGATGATTCTTGGTCAGTTTGACCTTGCAGGGAACGAAGATGATTCTTGGTCAGTTTGACATTGCTGGGAGCAAAGATGATTCTTGGTCAGTTTGACCTTGCAGGGAGCGAAGATGATTCTTGGTCAGTTTAACCTTGCTGGGAGTGAAAATGATTCTTGATTAGTTTGATCTGCTTGGAGCGAAGATGATTTTTTAAATTAGTTTGACCTTGCTGGGAGTGAAGGTGATTCTTGATCAGTTTGGCCTTGCTGGGAGCGAAGATGATTCTTGATCAGTTTGACCTTGCTGCGAGTGAAGATGATTCTTGGTCAGTTTGACATTGCTGGGAGCGAAGATGATTATTGATCAGTTTGACATTGCTGGGAGCGAAGATGATTCTTGGTCAGTTTTACCTTGCTGGGAGCAAAGATGATTCTTGGTCAGTTTGACCTTGCTGGGAGCGAAGATGATTCTTGTTCAGGTTTGACCTTGCTGGGAGCGAAGACGATTTTTGGTCAGTTTGACATTGGTGGGAGCGAAGATGATTCTTGGTCAGTTTGACCTTGCTGGAAGTGAAGATGATTCTTGGTCAGTTTGACCTTGCAGGGAGCGACGATGATTCTTGGTCACTTTAACCTTGCTGGGAGTGAAAATGATTCTCGATTAGTTTGACCTTGCTGGGAGTGAAGGTGATTCTTGATAAGTTTTACATTGCCTGGAGCGAAGATGATTCTTGATCAGTTTGACGTTGCTGGGAGCAAAGATAATTCTTGGTCAGTTTGACCTTGCAAGGAGCGAAGATGATTATTGGTCAGTTTAACCTTGCTGGGAGTGAAAATGATTCTTGATTAGTTTGACCTTGCTGGGAGTGAAGATGATTCTTGGTCAGTTTGACATTGCTGAGAGCGAAGTTAATTCTTGGTCAGTTTGACCCTGCTGGGAGCAAAAATGACCCTTTGTCAGTTTGACATTGGTGGGCATGAAGATGATTCTTGATTAGTTTGACTTTGCTGGGAGCGAAGATGATTCTTGATTAGTTTGACATTGCTGGGAGTGAAGATGATTGTTGGTCAGTTTAACCTTGATGGGAGCAAAGATGATTCTTGGTCAGTTTGACCTTGATGGGGGCGAAGATGATTATTGGTCAGTTTGACTTTGCTGGAAGCGAAGATGATTCTTGGTCAGTTTAACCTTGATGGGAGCGAAGATGATTCTTGGTCAGTTTGACATTGCTGGGAGTGAAGATGATTCTTGGTCAGTTTGACCTTGATGGGAGTGAAAATAATTCTTGATTAGTTTGACATTTCTGGGAGCGAAGATGATTCTTGGTCAGTTTAACCTTGCTGGGAGTGAAAATGATTCTTGATTAGTTCAACCTTATTGGGAGCGAAGATTATTCTTGGTCAGTTTGACATTGCAGGGAGCGAAGATGATTCTTGGTCAGTTTGACCTTGCTGGGAGCGAAGATGATTCTTGATTAGTTTGACCTTGCTGGGAGCAAAGATGATTCTTGGCCAGTTTGACCTTGATGGGAGTGAAAATGATTCTTGATAAGTTTGACATTGCTGGGAGCAAAGATGATTCTTGATCAGTTTGACGTTGCTGGGAGTGAAGATGATTCTTGATTAGTTTGACCTTGCTTGGAGCGATGATGATTTTTGATTAGTTTGACCTTGCTGAGAACGAAGATGATTCTTGGTCAGTTTGACGTTGCTGGGAGTGAAAATGATTCTTGATTAGTTTGACATTGTTGGGAACGAAGATGATTCTTGGTCAGTTTAACCTTGCTGGGAGTGAAAATAATTATTTGTCAGTTTAACCTTGCTGGGAGTGAAAATGATTTTTGATTTTTTGACATTGCTGGGAACATAGATGATTCTTGGTCAGTTTGACCTTTCTGGGAGTGAAAATGATTCTTGATTAGTTTGACATTGCTGGGAATGAAGATGATTCTTGGTCAGTTTGACCTTGCTGGGAGTGAAAATGATTCTTGATCAGTTTGACCTTGCTGGGAGTGAAGATGATTCTTGATCAGTTTGACCTTGCTGCAAGTGAAGATGATTCTTGATCAGTTTGACATTGTTGGGAACATAGATGATTCTTGGTCAGTTTGATGTTGCTGGGAGTGAAAATGATTCTTGATTAGTTTGACATTGCTGGGAACGAAGATGATTCTTGGTCAGTTTAACCTTGCTGGGAGTGAAAATGATTCTTTGTCAGTTTAACCTTGCTGGGAGTGAAAATGATTTTTGATTAGTTTGACATTGCTGGGAACATAGATGATTCTTGGTCAGTTTGACCTTTCTGGGAGTGAAAATGATTCTTGATTAGTTTGACATTGCTGGGAATTAAGATTAGATGATTCTTGGTCAGTTTGACTTTGCTGGAAGTGAAAATGATTCTTGATTAGTTTAACATTGCTGGGAACGAAGATGATTCTTGGTCAGTTTAACCTTGCTGGGAGTGAAAATGATTTTTGATTAGTTTGACATTGCTGGGAACATAGATGATTCTTGGTCAGTTTGACCTTGCTGGGAGTGAAAATGATTAGTGGTCAGTTTGATCTTTCTGGGAGTGAAGATGATTCTTGGTCAGTTTGACCTTGCTGGGAGTGAATATGATTCTTGATCAGTTTGACCTTGCTGGGAGTGAAGATGATTCTTGATCAGTTTGACCTTGCTGGGAATGAAGATGATTCTTGGTCAGTTTGACCTTGCTGGGAACAAAGATGATTCTTGGTCAGTTTGACATTGCTGGGAGCGAAGATGATTCTTGGTCAGTTTGACATTGCTGGGAGCGAAGATGATTCTTGGTCAGTTTGACCTTGCAGGGAACGAAGATGATTCTTGGTCAGTTTGACATTGCTGGGAGCGAAGATGATTCTTGGTCAGTTTGACCTTGCAGGGAGCGAAGATGCTTCTTGATCAGTTTAACCTTGCTGGGAGTGAAAATGATTCTTGATTAGTTTGATCTGCTTGGAGCGAAGATGATTTTTTAAATTAGTTTGACCTTGCTGGGAGTGAAGGTGATGCTTGATCAGTTTGGCCTTGCTGGGAGCGAAGATGATTCTTGATCAGTTTGACCTTGCTGCGAGTGAAGATGATTATTGGTCAGTTTGACATTGCTAGGAGCGAAGATGATTCTTGGTCAGTTTTACCTTGCTGGGAGTGAAAATAATTATTTGTCATTTTAACCTTGCTGGGAGTGAAAATGATTTTTGATTAGTTTGACATTGTTGGGAACATAGATGATTCTTGGTCAGTTTGACCTTTCTGGGAGTGAAAATGATTCTTGATTAGTTTGACATTGCTGGGAATGAAGATGATTCTTGGTCAGTTTGACCTTGCTGGGAGTGAAAATGATTCTTGATCAGTTTGACCTTGCTGGGAGGGAAGATGATTCTTGATCAGTTTGACCTTGCTGCAAGTGAAGATGATTCTTGATCAGTTTGACATTGTTGGGAACATAGATGATTCTTGGTCAGTTTGATGTTGCTGGGAGTGAAAATGATTCTTGATTAGTTTGACATTGCTGGGAACGAAGATGATTCTTGGTCAGTTTAACCTTGCTGGGAGTGAAAATGATTCTTTGTCAGTTTAACCTTGCTGGGAGTGAAAATGATTTTTGATTAGTTTGACATTGCTGGGAACATAGATGATTCTTGGTCAGTTTGACCTTTCTGGGAGTGAAAATGATTCTTGATTAGTTTGACATTGCTGGGAATTAAGATTAGATGATTCTTGGTCAGTTTGACTTTGCTGGAAGTGAAAATGATTCTTGATTAGTTTAACATTGCTGGGAACGAAGATGATTCTTGGTCAGTTTAACCTTGCTGGGAGTGAAAATGATTTTTGATTAGTTTGACATTGCTGGGAACATAGATGATTCTTGGTCAGTTTGACCTTGCTGGGAGTGAAAATGATTAGTGGTCAGTTTGATCTTTCTGGGAGTGAAGATGATTCTTGGTCAGTTTGACCTTGCTGGGAGTGAAGATGATTCTTGATCAGTTTGACCTTGCTGGGAGTGAAGATGATTCTTGATCAGTTTGACCTTGCTGGGAATGAAGATGATTCTTGGTCAGTTTGACCTTGCTGGGAACGAAGATGATTCTTGGTCAGTTTGACCTTGCTGGGAACGAAGATGATTCTTGGTCAGTTTGACATTGCTGGGAGCGAAGATGATTCTTGGTCAGTTTGACATTGCTGGGAGCGAAGATGATTCTTGGTCAGTTTGACCTTGCAGGGAACGAAGATGATTCTTGGTCAGTTTGACATTGCTGGGAGCAAAGATGATTCTTGGTCAGTTTGACCTTGCAGGGAGCGAAGATGATTCTTGGTCAGTTTAACCTTGCTGGGAGTGAAATGATTCTTGATTAGTTTGATCTGCTTGGAGCAAAGATGATTTTTTAAAATTAGTTTGACCTTGCTGGGAGTGAAGGTGATTCTTGATCAGTTTGGCCTTGCTGGGAGCGAAGATGATTCTTGATCAGTTTGACCTTGCTGCGAGTGAAGATGATTATTGGTCAGTTTGACATTGCTGGGAGCGAAGATGATTATTGATCAGTTTGACATTGCTGGGAGCGAAGATGATTCTTGTCAGTTTGACATTGCTGGGAGCGAAGATGATTATTGATCAGTTTGACATTGCTGGGAGTGAAGGTGATTCTTGATCAGTTTGGCCTTGCTGGGAGCGAAGATGATTCTTGATCAGTTTGACCTTGTGCGAGTGAAGATGATTATTGGTCAGTTTGACATTGCTGGGAGCGAAGATTATTCTTGGTCAGTTTGACCTTGCTGGAAGCGAAGATGATTCTTGGTCAGTTTGACCTTGCAGGGAGCGACGATGATTCTTGGTCACTTTAACCTTGCTGGGAGTGAAAATGATTCTCGATTCGTTTGACCTTGCTGGGAGTGAAGGTGATTCTTGATCAGTTATACATTGCTGGGAGCGAAGATGTTTCTTGATCAGTTTGACGTTGCTGGGAGCAAAGATAATTCTTGGTCAGTTTGACCTTGCAAGGAGCGAAGATGATTATTGGTCAGTTTAACCTTGCTGGGAGTGAAAATGATTCTTGATTAGTTTGACCTTGCTGGGAGTGAAGATGATTTTTGGTCAGTTTGACATTGCTGAGAGCGAAGTTAATTCTTGGTCAGTTTGACCTTGCTGGGAGCAAAGATGACCCTTTGTCAGTTTGACGTTGGTGGGCATGAAGATGATTCTTGATTAGTTTGACTTTGCTGGGAGCGAAGATGATTCTTGATTAGTTTGACATTGCTGGGAGTGAAGATGATTGTTGGTCAGTTTAACCTTGATGGGAGCAAAGATGATTCTTGGTCAGTTTGACCTTGATGGGGGCAAAGATGATTATTGGTCAGTTTGACTTTGCTGGAAGCAAAGATGATTCTTGGTCAGTTTAACCTTGATGGGAGCGAAGATGATTCTTGGTCAGTTTGACATTGCTGGGAGCGAAGATGATTCTTGGTCAGTTTGACCTTGATGGGAGTGAAAATAATTCTTGATTAGTTTGACATTTCTGGGAGCGAAGATGATTCTTTGTCAGTTTAACCTTGCTGGGAGTGAAAATGATTCTTGATTAGTTCAACCTTATTGGGAGCGAAGATTATTCTTGGTCAGTTTGACATTGCAGGGAGCGAAGATGATTCTTGGTCAGTTTGACCTTGCTGGGAGCGAAGATGATTCTTGATTAGTTTGACTTTGCTGGGAGTGAAGATGATTGTTGGTCAGTTTTACATTGCTGGGAGCGAAGATGATTCTTGATCAGTTTTACCTTGCTGGGAGTGAAAATGATTCTTGATTAGTTTGACCTTGCTGGGAGCAAAGATGATTCTTGGCCAGTTTGACCTTGATGGGAGTGAAAATGATTCTTGATAAGTTTGACATTGCTGGGAGCAAAGATGATTCTTGATCAGTTTGACGTTGCTGGGAGTGAAGATGATTCTTGATTAGTTTGACCTTGCTTGGAGCGAAGATGATTCTCGATTCGTTTGACCTTGCTGGGAGTGAAGGTGATTCTTGATCAGTTTTACATTGCTGGGAGCGAAGATGATTCTTGATCAGTTTGACGTTGCTGGGAGCAAAGATAATTCTTGGTCAGTTTGACCTTGCAAGGAGCGAAGATGATTATTGGTCAGTTTAACCTTGCTGGGAGTGAAAATGATTCTTGATTAGTTTGACCTTGCTGGGAGTGAAGATGATTCTTGGTCAGTTTGACATTGCTGAGAGCGAAGTTAATTCTTGGTCAGTTTGACCTTGCTGGGAGCAAAGATGACCCTTTGTCAGTTTGACGTTGGTGGGCATGAAGATGATTCTTGATTAGTTTGACTTTGCTGGGAGCGAAGATGATTCTTGATTAGTTTGACATTGCTGGGAACATAGATGATTCTTGGTCAGTTTGACCTTTCTGGGAGTGAAAATGATTCTTGATTAGTTTGACATTGCTGGGAATGAAGATGATTCTTGGTCAGTTTGACCTTGCTGGGAGTGAAAATGATTCTTGATCAGTTTGACTTTGCTGGGAGTGAAGATGATTCTTGATCAGTTTGACCTTGCTGCAAGTGAAGATGATTCTTGATCAGTTTGACATTGTTGGGAACATACATGAAATCTTGGTCAGTTTGATGTTGCTGGGAGTGAAAATGATTCTTAATTAGTTTGACATTGCTGGGAACGAAGATGATTCTTGGTCAGTTTAACCTTGCTGGGAGTGAAAATGATTCTTTGTCAGTTTAACCTTGCTGGGAGTGAAAATGATTTTTGATTAGTTTGACATTGCTGGGAACATAGATGATTCTTGGTCAGTTTGACCTTTCTGGGAGTGAAAATGATTCTTGATTAGTTTGACATTGCTGGGAAATAAGATTAGATGATTCTTGGTCAGTTTGACTTTGCTGGAAGTGAAAATGATTCTTGATTAGTTTAACATTGCTGGGAACGAAGATGATTCTTGGTCAGTTTAACCTTGCTGGGAGTGAAAATGATTTTTGATTAGTTTGACATTGCTGGGAACATAGATGATTCTTGGTCAGTTTGACCTTGCTGGGAGTGAAAATGATTAGTGGTCAGTTTGATCTTTCTGGGAGTGAAGATGATTCTTGGTCAGTTTGACCTTGCTGGGAGTGAAGATGATTCTTGATCAGTTTGACCTTGCTGGGAGTGAAGATGATTCTTGATCAGTTTGACCTTGCTGGGAATGAAGATGATTCTTGGTCAGTTTGACCTTGCTGGGAACAAAGATGATTCTTGGTCAGTTTGACATTGCTGGGAGCGAAGATGATTCTTGGTCAGTTTGACATTGCTGGGAGCGAAGATGATTCTTGGTCAGTTTGACCTTGCAGGGAACGAAGATGATTCTTGGTCAGTTTGACATTGCTGGGAGCGAAGATGATTCTTGGTCAGTTTGACCTTGCAGGGAGCGAAGATGCTTCTTGATCAGTTTAACCTTGCTGGGAGTGAAAATGATTCTTGATTAGTTTGATCTGCTTGGAGCGAAGATGATTTTTTTAATTAGTTTAACCTTGCTGGGAGTGAAAATGATTTTTGATTAGTTTGACATTGCTGGGAACATAGATGATTCTTGGTCAGTTTGACCTTTCTGGGAGTGAAAATGATTCTTGATTAGTTTGACATTGCTGGGAAATAAGATTAGATGATTCTTGGTCAGTTTGACTTTGCTGGAAGTGAAAATGATTCTTGATTAGTTTAACATTGCTGGGAACGAAGATGATTCTTGGTCAGTTTAACCTTGCTGGGAGTGAAAATGATTTTTGATTAGTTTGACATTGCTGGGAACATAGATGATTCTTGGTCAGTTTGACCTTGCTGGGAGTGAAAATGATTAGTGGTCAGTTTGATCTTTCTGGGAGTGAAGATGATTCTTGGTCAGTTTGACCTTGCTGGGAGTGAAGATGATTCTTGATCAGTTTGACCTTGCTGGGAATGAAGATGATTCTTGGTCAGTTTGACCTTGCTGGGAACAAAGATGATTCTTGGTCAGTTTGACATTGCTGGGAGCGAAGATGATTCTTGGTCAGTTTGACATTGCTGGGAGCGAAGATGATTCTTGGTCAGTTTGACCTTGCAGGGAACGAAGATGATTCTTGGTCAGTTTGACATTGCTGGGAGCGAAGATGATTCTTGGTCAGTTTGACCTTGCAGGGAGCGAAGATGCTTCTTGATCAGTTTAACCTTGCTGGGAGTGAAAATGATTCTTGATTAGTTTGATCTGCTTGGAGCGAAGATGATTTTTTAAATTAGTTTGACCTTGCTGGGAGTGAAGGTGATGCTTGATCAGTTTGGCCTTGCTGGGAGCGAAGATGATTCTTGATCAGTTTGACCTTGCTGCGAGTGAAGATGATTATTGGTCAGTTTGACATTGCTAGGAGCGAAGATGATTCTTGGTCAGTTTTACCTTGCTGGGAGTGAAAATAATTATTTGTCATTTTAACCTTGCTGGGAGTGAAAATGATTTTTGATTAGTTTGACATTGTTGGGAACATAGATGATTCTTGGTCAGTTTGACCTTTCTGGGAGTGAAAATGATTCTTGATTAGTTTGACATTGCTGGGAATGAAGATGATTCTTGGTCAGTTTGACCTTGCTGGGAGTGAAAATGATTCTTGATCAGTTTGACCTTGCTGGGAGGGAAGATGATTCTTGATCAGTTTGACCTTGCTGCAAGTGAAGATGATTCTTGATCAGTTTGACATTGTTGGGAACATAGATGATTCTTGGTCAGTTTGATGTTGCTGGGAGTGAAAATGATTCTTGATTAGTTTGACATTGCTGGGAACGAAGATGATTCTTGGTCAGTTTAACCTTGCTGGGAGTGAAAATGATTCTTTGTCAGTTTAACCTTGCTGGGAGTGAAAATGATTTTTGATTAGTTTGACATTGCTGGGAACATAGATGATTCTTGGTCAGTTTGACCTTTCTGGGAGTGAAAATGATTCTTGATTAGTTTGACATTGCTGGGAATTAAGATTAGATGATTCTTGGTCAGTTTGACTTTGCTGGAAGTGAAAATGATTCTTGATTAGTTTAACATTGCTGGGAACGAAGATGATTCTTGGTCAGTTTAACCTTGCTGGGAGTGAAAATGATTTTTGATTAGTTTGACATTGCTGGGAACATAGATGATTCTTGGTCAGTTTGACCTTGCTGGGAGTGAAAATGATTAGTGGTCAGTTTGATCTTTCTGGGAGTGAAGATGATTCTTGGTCAGTTTGACCTTGCTGGGAGTGAAGATGATTCTTGATCAGTTTGACCTTGCTGGGAGTGAAGATGATTCTTGATCAGTTTGACCTTGCTGGGAATGAAGATGATTCTTGGTCAGTTTGACCTTGCTGGGAACGAAGATGATTCTTGGTCAGTTTGACCTTGCTGGGAACGAAGATGATTCTTGGTCAGTTTGACATTGCTGGGAGCGAAGATGATTCTTGGTCAGTTTGACATTGCTGGGAGCGAAGATGATTCTTGGTCAGTTTGACCTTGCAGGGAACGAAGATGATTCTTGGTCAGTTTGACATTGCTGGGAGCAAAGATGATTCTTGGTCAGTTTGACCTTGCAGGGAGCGAAGATGATTCTTGGTCAGTTTAACCTTGCTGGGAGTGAAATGATTCTTGATTAGTTTGATCTGCTTGGAGCAAAGATGATTTTTTAAAATTAGTTTGACCTTGCTGGGAGTGAAGGTGATTCTTGATCAGTTTGGCCTTGCTGGGAGCGAAGATGATTCTTGATCAGTTTGACCTTGCTGCGAGTGAAGATGATTATTGGTCAGTTTGACATTGCTGGGAGCGAAGATGATTATTGATCAGTTTGACATTGCTGGGAGCGAAGATGATTCTTGTCAGTTTTACCTTGCTGGCAGCAAAGATGATTCTTGGTCAGTTTGACCTTGCTGGGAGCGAAGATGATTCTTGTTCAGGTTTGACCTTGCTGGGAGCGAAGACGATTTTTGGTCAGTTTGACATTGCTGGGAGCGAAGATTATTCTTGGTCAGTTTGACCTTGCTGGAAGCGAAGAT
Organism: Myxine glutinosa; assembly: GCF_964187855.1. Taxonomy (NCBI): domain Eukaryota; kingdom Metazoa; phylum Chordata; class Myxini; order Myxiniformes; family Myxinidae; genus Myxine; species Myxine glutinosa. The sequence continues at coordinate 346,380,173 of NC_136261.1, forward strand.
GATTCTTGGTCAGTTTGACCTTGCAGGGAGCGACGATGATTCTTGGTCACTTTAACCTTGCTGGGAGTGAAAATGATTCTCGATTCGTTTGACCTTGCTGGGAGTGAAGGTGATTCTTGATCAGTTATACATTGCTGGGAGCGAAGATGTTTCTTGATCAGTTTGACGTTGCTGGGAGCAAAGATAATTCTTGGTCAGTTTGACCTTGCAAGGAGCGAAGATGATTATTGGTCAGTTTAACCTTGCTGGGAGTGAAAATGATTCTTGATTAGTTTGACCTTGCTGGGAGTGAAGATGATTTTTGGTCAGTTTGACATTGCTGAGAGCGAAGTTAATTCTTGGTCAGTTTGACCTTGCTGGGAGCAAAGATGACCCTTTGTCAGTTTGACGTTGGTGGGCATGAAGATGATTCTTGATTAGTTTGACTTTGCTGGGAGCGAAGATGATTCTTGATTAGTTTGACATTGCTGGGAGTGAAGATGATTGTTGGTCAGTTTAACCTTGATGGGAGCAAAGATGATTCTTGGTCAGTTTGACCTTGATGGGGGCAAAGATGATTATTGGTCAGTTTGACTTTGCTGGAAGCAAAGATGATTCTTGGTCAGTTTAACCTTGATGGGAGCGAAGATGATTCTTGGTCAGTTTGACATTGCTGGGAGCGAAGATGATTCTTGGTCAGTTTGACCTTGATGGGAGTGAAAATAATTCTTGATTAGTTTGACATTTCTGGGAGCGAAGATGATTCTTTGTCAGTTTAACCTTGCTGGGAGTGAAAATGATTCTTGATTAGTTCAACCTTATTGGGAGCGAAGATTATTCTTGGTCAGTTTGACATTGCAGGGAGCGAAGATGATTCTTGGTCAGTTTGACCTTGCTGGGAGCGAAGATGATTCTTGATTAGTTTGACTTTGCTGGGAGTGAAGATGATTGTTGGTCAGTTTTACATTGCTGGGAGCGAAGATGATTCTTGATCAGTTTTACCTTGCTGGGAGTGAAAATGATTCTTGATTAGTTTGACCTTGCTGGGAGCAAAGATGATTCTTGGCCAGTTTGACCTTGATGGGAGTGAAAATGATTCTTGATAAGTTTGACATTGCTGGGAGCAAAGATGATTCTTGATCAGTTTGACGTTGCTGGGAGTGAAGATGATTCTTGATTAGTTTGACCTTGCTTGGAGCGAAGATGATTCTCGATTCGTTTGACCTTGCTGGGAGTGAAGGTGATTCTTGATCAGTTTTACATTGCTGGGAGCGAAGATGATTCTTGATCAGTTTGACGTTGCTGGGAGTAAAGATAATTCTTGGTCAGTTTGACCTTGCAAGGAGCGAAGATGATTATTGGTCAGTTTAACCTTGCTGGGAGTGAAAATGATTCTTGATTAGTTTGACCTTGCTGGGAGTGAAGATGATTCTTGGTCAGTTTGACATTGCTGAGAGCGAAGTTAATTCTTGGTCAGTTTGACCTTGCTGGGAGCAAAGATGACCCTTTGTCAGTTTGACGTTGGTGGGCATGAAGATGATTCTTGATTAGTTTGACTTTGCTGGGAGCGAAGATGATTCTTGATTAGTTTGACATTGCTGGGAACATAGATGATTCTTGGTCAGTTTGACCTTTCTGGGAGTGAAAATGATTCTTGATTAGTTTGACATTGCTGGGAATGAAGATGATTCTTGGTCAGTTTGACCTTGCTGGGAGTGAAAATGATTCTTGATCAGTTTGACTTTGCTGGGAGTGAAGATGATTCTTGATCAGTTTGACCTTGCTGCAAGTGAAGATGATTCTTGATCAGTTTGACATTGTTGGGAACATACATGATTCTTGGTCAGTTTGATGTTGCTGGGAGTGAAAATGATTCTTGATTAGTTTGACATTGCTGGGAACGAAGATGATTCTTGGTCAGTTTAACCTTGCTGGGAGTGAAAATGATTCTTTGTCAGTTTAACCTTGCTGGGAGTGAAAATGATTTTTGATTAGTTTGACATTGCTGGGAACATAGATGATTCTTGGTCAGTTTGACCTTTCTGGGAGTGAAAATGATTCTTGATTAGTTTGACATTGCTGGGAATTAAGATTAGATGATTCTTGGTCAGTTTGACTTTGCTGGAAGTGAAAATGATTCTTGATTAGTTTAACATTGCTGGGAACGAAGATGATTCTTGGTCAGTTTAACCTTGCTGGGAGTGAAAATGATTTTTGATTAGTTTGACATTGCTGGGAACATAGATGATTCTTGGTCAGTTTGACCTTGCTGGGAGTGAAAATGATTAGTGGTCAGTTTGATCTTTCTGGGAGTGAAGATGATTCTTGGTCAGTTTGACCTTGCTGGGAGTGAATATGATTCTTGATCAGTTTGACCTTGCTGGGAGTGAAGATGATTCTTGATCAGTTTGACCTTGCTGGGAATGAAGATGATTCTTGGTCAGTTTGACCTTGCTGGGAACAAAGATGATTCTTGGTCAGTTTGACATTGCTGGGAGCGAAGATGATTCTTGGTCAGTTTGACATTGCTGGGAGCGAAGATGATTCTTGGTCAGTTTGACCTTGCAGGGAACGAAGATGATTCTTGGTCAGTTTGACATTGCTGGGAGCGAAGATGATTCTTGGTCAGTTTGACCTTGCAGGGAGCGAAGATGCTTCTTGATCAGTTTAACCTTGCTGGGAGTGAAAATGATTCTTGATTAGTTTGATCTGCTTGGAGCGAAGATGATTTTTTAAATTAGTTTGACCTTGCTGGGAGTGAAGGTGATGCTTGATCAGTTTGGCCTTGCTGGGAGCGAAGATGATTCTTGATCAGTTTGACCTTGCTGCGAGTGAAGATGATTATTGGTCAGTTTGACATTGCTAGGAGCGAAGATGATTCTTGGTCAGTTTTACCTTGCTGGGAGTGAAAATAATTATTTGTCATTTTAACCTTGCTGGGAGTGAAAATGATTTTTGATTAGTTTGACATTGTTGGGAACATAGATGATTCTTGGTCAGTTTGACCTTTCTGGGAGTGAAAATGATTCTTGATTAGTTTGACATTGCTGGGAATGAAGATGATTCTTGGTCAGTTTGACCTTGCTGGGAGTGAAAATGATTCTTGATCAGTTTGACCTTGCTGGGAGGGAAGATGATTCTTGATCAGTTTGACCTTGCTGCAAGTGAAGATGATTCTTGATCAGTTTGACATTGTTGGGAACATAGATGATTCTTGGTCAGTTTGATGTTGCTGGGAGTGAAAATGATTCTTGATTAGTTTGACATTGCTGGGAACGAAGATGATTCTTGGTCAGTTTAACCTTGCTGGGAGTGAAAATGATTCTTTGTCAGTTTAACCTTGCTGGGAGTGAAAATGATTTTTGATTAGTTTGACATTGCTGGGAACATAGATGATTCTTGGTCAGTTTGACCTTTCTGGGAGTGAAAATGATTCTTGATTAGTTTGACATTGCTGGGAATTAAGATTAGATGATTCTTGGTCAGTTTGACTTTGCTGGAAGTGAAAATGATTCTTGATTAGTTTAACATTGCTGGGAACGAAGATGATTCTTGGTCAGTTTAACCTTGCTGGGAGTGAAAATGATTTTTGATTAGTTTGACATTGCTGGGAACATAGATGATTCTTGGTCAGTTTGACCTTGCTGGGAGTGAAAATGATTAGTGGTCAGTTTGATCTTTCTGGGAGTGAAGATGATTCTTGGTCAGTTTGACCTTGCTGGGAGTGAAGATGATTCTTGATCAGTTTGACCTTGCTGGGAGTGAAGATGATTCTTGATCAGTTTGACCTTGCTGGGAATGAAGATGATTCTTGGTCAGTTTGACCTTGCTGGGAACGAAGATGATTCTTGGTCAGTTTGACCTTGCTGGGAACGAAGATGATTCTTGGTCAGTTTGACATTGCTGGGAGCGAAGATGATTCTTGGTCAGTTTGACATTGCTGGGAGCGAAGATGATTCTTGGTCAGTTTGACCTTGCAGGGAACGAAGATGATTCTTGGTCAGTTTGACATTGCTGGGAGCAAAGATGATTCTTGGTCAGTTTGACCTTGCAGGGAGCGAAGATGATTCTTGGTCAGTTTAACCTTGCTGGGAGTGAAATGATTCTTGATTAGTTTGATCTGCTTGGAGCAAAGATGATTTTTTAAAATTAGTTTGACCTTGCTGGGAGTGAAGGTGATTCTTGATCAGTTTGGCCTTGCTGGGAGCGAAGATGATTCTTGATCAGTTTGACCTTGCTGCGAGTGAAGATGATTATTGGTCAGTTTGACATTGCTGGGAGCGAAGATGATTATTGATCAGTTTGACATTGCTGGGAGCGAAGATGATTCTTGTCAGTTTTACCTTGCTGGCAGCAAAGATGATTCTTGGTCAGTTTGACCTTGCTGGGAGCGAAGATGATTCTTGTTCAGGTTTGACATTGCTGGGAGCGAAGATGATTATTGATCAGTTTGACATTGCTGGGAGTGAAGGTGATTCTTGATCAGTTTGGCCTTGCTGGGAGCGAAGATGATTCTTGATCAGTTTGACCTTGTGCGAGTGAAGATGATTATTGGTCAGTTTGACATTGCTGGGAGCGAAGATTATTCTTGGTCAGTTTGACCTTGCTGGAAGCGAAGATGATTCTTGGTCAGTTTGACCTTGCAGGGAGCGACGATGATTCTTGGTCACTTTAACCTTGCTGGGAGTGAAAATGATTCTCGATTCGTTTGACCTTGCTGGGAGTGAAGGTGATTCTTGATCAGTTATACATTGCTGGGAGCGAAGATGTTTCTTGATCAGTTTGACGTTGCTGGGAGCAAAGATAATTCTTGGTCAGTTTGACCTTGCAAGGAGCGAAGATGATTATTGGTCAGTTTAACCTTGCTGGGAGTGAAAATGATTCTTGATTAGTTTGACCTTGCTGGGAGTGAAGATGATTTTTGGTCAGTTTGACATTGCTGAGAGCGAAGTTAATTCTTGGTCAGTTTGACCTTGCTGGGAGCAAAGATGACCCTTTGTCAGTTTGACGTTGGTGGGCATGAAGATGATTCTTGATTAGTTTGACTTTGCTGGGAGCGAAGATGATTCTTGATTAGTTTGACATTGCTGGGAGTGAAGATGATTGTTGGTCAGTTTAACCTTGATGGGAGCAAAGATGATTCTTGGTCAGTTTGACCTTGATGGGGGCAAAGATGATTATTGGTCAGTTTGACTTTGCTGGAAGCAAAGATGATTCTTGGTCAGTTTAACCTTGATGGGAGCGAAGATGATTCTTGGTCAGTTTGACATTGCTGGGAGCGAAGATGATTCTTGGTCAGTTTGACCTTGATGGGAGTGAAAATAATTCTTGATTAGTTTGACATTTCTGGGAGCGAAGATGATTCTTTGTCAGTTTAACCTTGCTGGGAGTGAAAATGATTCTTGATTAGTTCAACCTTATTGGGAGCGAAGATTATTCTTGGTCAGTTTGACATTGCAGGGAGCGAAGATGATTCTTGGTCAGTTTGACCTTGCTGGGAGCGAAGATGATTCTTGATTAGTTTGACTTTGCTGGGAGTGAAGATGATTGTTGGTCAGTTTTACATTGCTGGGAGCGAAGATGATTCTTGATCAGTTTTACCTTGCTGGGAGTGAAAATGATTCTTGATTAGTTTGACCTTGCTGGGAGCAAAGATGATTCTTGGCCAGTTTGACCTTGATGGGAGTGAAAATGATTCTTGATAAGTTTGACATTGCTGGGAGCAAAGATGATTCTTGATCAGTTTGACGTTGCTGGGAGTGAAGATGATTCTTGATTAGTTTGACCTTGCTTGGAGCGAAGATGATTCTCGATTCGTTTGACCTTGCTGGGAGTGAAGGTGATTCTTGATCAGTTTTACATTGCTGGGAGCGAAGATGATTCTTGATCAGTTTGACGTTGCTGGGAGCAAAGATAATTCTTGGTCAGTTTGACCTTGCAAGGAGCGAAGATGATTATTGGTCAGTTTAACCTTGCTGGGAGTGAAAATGATTCTTGATTAGTTTGACCTTGCTGGGAGTGAAGATGATTCTTGGTCAGTTTGACATTGCTGAGAGCGAAGTTAATTCTTGGTCAGTTTGACCTTGCTGGGAGCAAAGATGACCCTTTGTCAGTTTGACGTTGGTGGGCATGAAGATGATTCTTGATTAGTTTGACTTTGCTGGGAGCGAAGATGATTCTTGATTAGTTTGACATTGCTGGGAACATAGATGATTCTTGGTCAGTTTGACCTTTCTGGGAGTGAAAATGATTCTTGATTAGTTTGACATTGCTGGGAATGAAGATGATTCTTGGTCAGTTTGACCTTGCTGGGAGTGAAAATGATTCTTGATCAGTTTGACTTTGCTGGGAGTGAAGATGATTCTTGATCAGTTTGACCTTGCTGCAAGTGAAGATGATTCTTGATCAGTTTGACATTGTTGGGAACATACATGAAATCTTGGTCAGTTTGATGTTGCTGGGAGTGAAAATGATTCTTAATTAGTTTGACATTGCTGGGAACGAAGATGATTCTTGGTCAGTTTAACCTTGCTGGGAGTGAAAATGATTCTTTGTCAGTTTAACCTTGCTGGGAGTGAAAATGATTTTTGATTAGTTTGACATTGCTGGGAACATAGATGATTCTTGGTCAGTTTGACCTTTCTGGGAGTGAAAATGATTCTTGATTAGTTTGACATTGCTGGGAAATAAGATTAGATGATTCTTGGTCAGTTTGACTTTGCTGGAAGTGAAAATGATTCTTGATTAGTTTAACATTGCTGGGAACGAAGATGATTCTTGGTCAGTTTAACCTTGCTGGGAGTGAAAATGATTTTTGATTAGTTTGACATTGCTGGGAACATAGATGATTCTTGGTCAGTTTGACCTTGCTGGGAGTGAAAATGATTAGTGGTCAGTTTGATCTTTCTGGGAGTGAAGATGATTCTTGGTCAGTTTGACCTTGCTGGGAGTGAAGATGATTCTTGATCAGTTTGACCTTGCTGGGAGTGAAGATGATTCTTGATCAGTTTGACCTTGCTGGGAATGAAGATGATTCTTGGTCAGTTTGACCTTGCTGGGAACAAAGATGATTCTTGGTCAGTTTGACATTGCTGGGAGCGAAGATGATTCTTGGTCAGTTTGACATTGCTGGGAGCGAAGATGATTCTTGGTCAGTTTGACCTTGCAGGGAACGAAGATGATTCTTGGTCAGTTTGACATTGCTGGGAGCGAAGATGATTCTTGGTCAGTTTGACCTTGCAGGGAGCGAAGATGCTTCTTGATCAGTTTAACCTTGCTGGGAGTGAAAATGATTCTTGATTAGTTTGATCTGCTTGGAGCGAAGATGATTTTTTAAATTAGTTTAACCTTGCTGGGAGTGAAAATGATTTTTGATTAGTTTGACATTGCTGGGAACATAGATGATTCTTGGTCAGTTTGACCTTTCTGGGAGTGAAAATGATTCTTGATTAGTTTGACATTGCTGGGAAATAAGATTAGATGATTCTTGGTCAGTTTGACTTTGCTGGAAGTGAAAATGATTCTTGATTAGTTTAACATTGCTGGGAACGAAGATGATTCTTGGTCAGTTTAACCTTGCTGGGAGTGAAAATGATTTTTGATTAGTTTGACATTGCTGGGAACATAGATGATTCTTGGTCAGTTTGACCTTGCTGGGAGTGAAAATGATTAGTGGTCAGTTTGATCTTTCTGGGAGTGAAGATGATTCTTGGTCAGTTTGACCTTGCTGGGAGTGAAGATGATTCTTGATCAGTTTGACCTTGCTGGGAGTGAAGATGATTCTTGATCAGTTTGACCTTGCTGGGAATGAAGATGATTCTTGGTCAGTTTGACCTTGCTGGGAACAAAGATGATTCTTGGTCAGTTTGACATTGCTGGGAGCGAAGATGATTCTTGGTCAGTTTGACATTGCTGGGAGCGAAGATGATTCTTGGTCAGTTTGACCTTGCAGGGAACGAAGATGATTCTTGGTCAGTTTGACATTGCTGGGAGCGAAGATGATTCTTGGTCAGTTTGACCTTGCAGGGAGCGAAGATGCTTCTTGATCAGTTTAACCTTGCTGGGAGTGAAAATGATTCTTGATTAGTTTGATCTGCTTGGAGCGAAGATGATTTTTTAAATTAGTTTGACCTTGCTGGGAGTGAAGGTGATGCTTGATCAGTTTGGCCTTGCTGGGAGCGAAGATGATTCTTGATCAGTTTGACCTTGCTGCGAGTGAAGATGATTATTGGTCAGTTTGACATTGCTAGGAGCGAAGATGATTCTTGGTCAGTTTTACCTTGCTGGGAGTGAAAATAATTATTTGTCATTTTAACCTTGCTGGGAGTGAAAATGATTTTTGATTAGTTTGACATTGTTGGGAACATAGATGATTCTTGGTCAGTTTGACCTTTCTGGGAGTGAAAATGATTCTTGATTAGTTTGACATTGCTGGGAATGAAGATGATTCTTGGTCAGTTTGACCTTGCTGGGAGTGAAAATGATTCTTGATCAGTTTGACCTTGCTGGGAGGGAAGATGATTCTTGATCAGTTTGACCTTGCTGCAAGTGAAGATGATTCTTGATCAGTTTGACATTGTTGGGAACATAGATGATTCTTGGTCAGTTTGATGTTGCTGGGAGTGAAAATGATTCTTGATTAGTTTGACATTGCTGGGAACGAAGATGATTCTTGGTCAGTTTAACCTTGCTGGGAGTGAAAATGATTCTTTGTCAGTTTAACCTTGCTGGGAGTGAAAATGATTTTTGATTAGTTTGACATTGCTGGGAACATAGATGATTCTTGGTCAGTTTGACCTTTCTGGGAGTGAAAATGATTCTTGATTAGTTTGACATTGCTGGGAATTAAGATTAGATGATTCTTGGTCAGTTTGACTTTGCTGGAAGTGAAAATGATTCTTGATTAGTTTAACATTGCTGGGAACGAAGATGATTCTTGGTCAGTTTAACCTTGCTGGGAGTGAAAATGATTTTTGATTAGTTTGACATTGCTGGGAACATAGATGATTCTTGGTCAGTTTGACCTTGCTGGGAGTGAAAATGATTAGTGGTCAGTTTGATCTTTCTGGGAGTGAAGATGATTCTTGGTCAGTTTGACCTTGCTGGGAGTGAAGATGATTCTTGATCAGTTTGACCTTGCTGGGAGTGAAGATGATTCTTGATCAGTTTGACCTTGCTGGGAATGAAGATGATTCTTGGTCAGTTTGACCTTGCTGGGAACGAAGATGATTCTTGGTCAGTTTGACCTTGCTGGGAACGAAGATGATTCTTGGTCAGTTTGACATTGCTGGGAGCGAAGATGATTCTTGGTCAGTTTGACATTGCTGGGAGCGAAGATGATTCTTGGTCAGTTTGACCTTGCAGGGAACGAAGATGATTCTTGGTCAGTTTGACATTGCTGGGAGCAAAGATGATTCTTGGTCAGTTTGACCTTGCAGGGAGCGAAGATGATTCTTGGTCAGTTTAACCTTGCTGGGAGTGAAATGATTCTTGATTAGTTTGATCTGCTTGGAGCAAAGATGATTTTTTAAAATTAGTTTGACCTTGCTGGGAGTGAAGGTGATTCTTGATCAGTTTGGCCTTGCTGGGAGCGAAGATGATTCTTGATCAGTTTGACCTTGCTGCGAGTGAAGATGATTATTGGTCAGTTTGACATTGCTGGGAGCGAAGATGATTATTGATCAGTTTGACATTGCTGGGAGCGAAGATGATTCTTGTCAGTTTTACCTTGCTGGCAGCAAAGATGATTCTTGGTCAGTTTGACCTTGCTGGGAGCGAAGATGATTCTTGTTCAGGTTTGACCTTGCTGGGAGCGAAGACGATTTTTGGTCAGTTTGACATTGCTGGGAGCGAAGATTATTCTTGGTCAGTTTGACCTTGCTGGAAGCGAAGATGATTCTTGGTCAGTTTGACCTTGCAGGGAGCGACGATGATTCTTGGTCACTTTAACCTTGCTGGGAGTGAAAATGATTCTCGATTCGTTTGACCTTGCTGGGAGTGAAGGTGATTCTTGATCAGTTATACATTGCTGGGAGCGAAGATGTTTCTTGATCAGTTTGACGTTGCTGGGAGCAAAGATAATTCTTGGTCAGTTTGACCTTGCAAGGAGCGAAGATGATTATTGGTCAGTTTAACCTTGCTGGGAGTGAAAATGATTCTTGATTAGTTTGACCTTGCTGGGAGTGAAGATGATTTTTGGTCAGTTTGACATTGCTGAGAGCGAAGTTAATTCTTGGTCAGTTTGACCTTGCTGGGAGCAAAGATGACCCTTTGTCAGTTTGACGTTGGTGGGCATGAAGATGATTCTTGATTAGTTTGACTTTGCTGGGAGCGAAGATGATTCTTGATTAGTTTGACATTGCTGGGAGTGAAGATGATTGTTGGTCAGTTTAACCTTGATGGGAGCAAAGATGATTCTTGGTCAGTTTGACCTTGATGGGGGCAAAGATGATTATTGGTCAGTTTGACTTTGCTGGAAGCAAAGATGATTCTTGGTCAGTTTAACCTTGATGGGAGCGAAGATGATTCTTGGTCAGTTTGACATTGCTGGGAGCAAAGATGATTCTTGGTCAGTTTGACCTTGATGGGAGTGAAAATAATTCTTGATTAGTTTGACATTTCTGGGAGCGAAGATGATTCTTTGTCAGTTTAACCTTGCTGGGAGTGAAAATGATTCTTGATTAGTTCAACCTTATTGGGAGCGAAGATTATTCTTGGTCAGTTTGACATTGCAGGGAGCGAAGATGATTCTTGGTCAGTTTGACCTTGCTGGGAGCGAAGATGATTCTTGATTAGTTTGACTTTGCTGGGAGTGAAGATGATTGTTGGTCAGTTTTACATTGCTGGGAGCGAAGATGATTCTTGATTAGTTTGACCTTGCTGGGAGCAAAGATGATTCTTGGCCAGTTTGACCTTGATGGGAGTGAAAATGATTCTTGATAAGTTTGACATTGCTGGGAGCAAAGATGATTCTTGATCAGTTTGACGTTGCTGGGAGTGAAGATGATTCTTGATTAGTTTGACCTTGCTTGGAGCGAAGATGATTCTCGATTCGTTTGACCTTGCTGGGAGTGAAGGTGATTCTTGATCAGTTTTACATTGCTGGGAGCGAAGATGATTCTTGATCAGTTTGACGTTGCTGGGAGTAAAGATAATTCTTGGTCAGTTTGACCTTGCAAGGAGCGAAGATGATTATTGGTCAGTTTAACCTTGCTGGGAGTGAAAATGATTCTTGATTAGTTTGACCTTGCTGGGAGTGAAGATGATTCTTGGTCAGTTTGACATTGCTGAGAGCGAAGTTAATTCTTGGTCAGTTTGACCTTGCTGGGAGCAAAGATGACCCTTTGTCAGTTTGACGTTGGTGGGCATGAAGATGATTCTTGATTAGTTTGACTTTGCTGGGAGCGAAGATGATTCTTGATTAGTTTGACATTGCTGGGAACATAGATGATTCTTGGTCAGTTTGACCTTTCTGGGAGTGAAAATGATTCTTGATTAGTTTGACATTGCTGGGAATGAAGATGATTCTTGGTCAGTTTGACCTTGCTGGGAGTGAAAATGATTCTTGATCAGTTTGACTTTGCTGGGAGTGAAGATGATTCTTGATCAGTTTGACCTTGCTGCAAGTGAAGATGATTCTTGATCAGTTTGACATTGTTGGGAACATACATGATTCTTGGTCAGTTTGATGTTGCTGGGAGTGAAAATGATTCTTAATTAGTTTGACATTGCTGGGAACGAAGATGATTCTTGGTCAGTTTAACCTTGCTGGGAGTGAAAATGATTCTTTGTCAGTTTAACCTTGCTGGGAGTGAAAATGATTTTTGATTAGTTTGACATTGCTGGGAACATAGATGATTCTTGGTCAGTTTGACCTTTCTGGGAGTGAAAATGATTCTTGATTAGTTTGACATTGCTGGGAAATAAGATTAGATGATTCTTGGTCAGTTTGACTTTGCTGGAAGTGAAAATGATTCTTGATTAGTTTAACATTGCTGGGAACGAAGATGATTCTTGGTCAGTTTAACCTTGCTGGGAGTGAAAATGATTTTTGATTAGTTTGACATTGCTGGGAACATAGATGATTCTTGGTCAGTTTGACCTTGCTGGGAGTGAAAATGATTCTTGATCAGTTTGACCTTGCTGGGAGTGAAGATGATTCTTGATCAGTTTGACATTGCTGGGAGCGAAGATGATTCTTGATCAGTTTGACATTGCTGGGAGCGAAGATGCTTCTTGATCAGTTTGACATTGCTGGGCGCGAAGATGATTCTTGGACAGTTTGACCTTGCTGGGAGCAAAGATGATTCTTGGTCAGTTTGACCTTGCTGGGAGCAAAGATGATTCTTGTTCAGTTTGACCTTGCTGGGAGCGAAGATGATTCTTGGTCAGTTTGACCTTGCAGGGAGCGACGATGATTCTTGGTCACTTTACCCTTGCTAGGAGTGAAAATGATTCTTGATTAGTTTGATCTGCTTGGAGCGAAGATGATTTTTGGTTAGTTTGACCTTGCTGGGAGTGAAGGTGATTCTTGATCAGTTTTACATTGCTGGGAGCAAAGATGATTTTTGATTCGTTTGATCTGGTTGGAGGGAAGATGATTTTTGATTAGTTTGATCTGTTTGGAGCGAAGATGATTTTTGATTCGTTTGACCGAGCTGAATGACTACTCAGCTGTAGCTGAAGATATTGGGGTTGTGCTCACCACGTAAGATCGGCATAAGGGCATTTCAGTGTGTTCTTTATTTTGAATTTCAAGTTGCCTTGTGTATTCTTTATTTCAGTACATATGACTCCATTGCTGGAACAGAGTTTAAAAACGTTCTTGTTTTTTTTTTCTTATTTGCTTTAACGTTGGGTCCTAACTGCACATGCGTGTCTGCTCGTGCTAAAGTGTAAATTCCACAACAGCTTTAATCTATATTCTGGTTTAAAAAAAAAACTCTGTTCATTTATCTTAAAACCTGAGCTCACAATTGCCTTGCTTCTTCTGGAATAAATCTGCCAAACTACTCTGTCGCTATTTCTTTGGTGGTTGACTTGTTTCGACGACTTCCATGATCGTTGTTGCTCATGCGCGCAGTGCACACGCTCATTGTGCTGCATGCTTTATTTTCTGCGAGACACGTCATGTCACGTCATTGAAATGGAGATGTGCGTGTGCAATTTGTCGGATATTTTGCATTTACCAAAATACCGAAACATTCCTTGCTTTAGATGACACATAACAGAGGGATAAAAAAGAAGAAGTTATAATTAGTGCCTATTGTCAAAAAATGATGTGTTCTTTAAAACTTCAATATTTATGAACATTTCCTTATTCATATGCAAACATTTTTCCTTAATAATAATGTAATCCTGACAAATCTCACACTCTTACTATGTCTCTCCGAAAAGATCGACTGGACAACCCTCCCATCTACTTTCTCAACAATCCTCTCCAAGAAGTTCTGTCGCTCAAGATTTTGGGTCTCACTATCTGCCATGATCTTTCTTGGGAAAACCACATTTCCAAGCTGGCCTCCAAAGCCAGTCGCCGACTGGGCATCCTCCGTCGTGCGAAGTCCTTCCTCGGCACACCTGAGCTCCTCACCACATACAAGGCTTTCATCCGCAGCTCAATGGAATACTGTTCTCCCCTATGGGCCGGTGCTCCTGCCTCACACCTAGCTCGGCTTCACGCTGTTGAAACCAAAGCTTTCAGAATTATTGGAATCTCCCGCGATGAAGCTATCTCTGAGGGCCTTTCACTCACTCACCGCAGGCAGGTAGGTGGTCTTTCTGCTTCTACCGACTCCTCTCCGGCCTTGCACCCCCAGCTCTCTCTGTGCTCTGTCCCCCAAATATTCCTACAGGTCGCACAAGATCTGCCAGCAACCCTCTGATGGTTAAACTGCCGAAATCTCGGCTCTCTGCTCACCTTCACTCTTTCATGCCTCTTTTCTCCCGCCTCTGGAACAAACTCCCTCACTCCCTTTCTCCCGCCTCTGAGCGTCACTCCCTTCAATCCCACTCCTCCCTCCAGGTCTTTAAAACAGCTGTTCACCACCATCTCTTATCTTCCCCCATCCAAAACCTTGATCTTTTCTACCCCCGCTAATTCACCCCAGATCCACCTTGTTTGAAATTCCAACTTCTTTCCTGGAAGTCCTGGCAGTGTCCATATGTTTTATACCTCTCCCACCGCCCCCTTCCCATGCCCCCCCCCCCAAAGCCCTCGCCCTCTCTCAGATCTCTCGATGTCTCCATGTCTCTCGGTCCCTGCTCTCAAATGTTGTGTTTGTGTCCTTCCCCCTCTCTCCCCATCTTGTCTACCGCTCCCGATGTTATATGTTTTATGTGTCGGTTTGTCTTTCTGTGTGATTAATGTTCGCTCTTTCACGAGCCTCGATCTTGTATACAAAAAAAAAAAAAAAAAAAAAAAAAAAAAACATATCCCATACTGTTTCAGCCAAAATGCTGTTGGGGTGGGGGCACGTTTGCCCACCTTGCTCTCCATTGTATCTGCTCGAGTCACTGAGATAAATATTGTCACGTGGACGGCTCTATTCGGAGCACACCACAAATGACCAATTGAGCGTTAACCAGAGACGTGATAAACCAAAGTCGTGTGGCGGATAAAACACGAATGAAGAAGAAGATGCCGATTTACCTGTTCTGGCCGCAACGAACGTCTTCTCCCTGCAAATTAACTCAAACGGAAAACTGCGTTCAGAATTGTACAAAAATAATAAAAGGATTTATTAAGGAAAGAAGACCTGATAACAAGAAAAACACGACGGTAAAACTAACCCCTTAAGTTGGAGTACACCGACAAACAGAACACAGATACAAGACAAAGGATAAAGGGACGGGATGACAGGCATTTTTTTTAATGGATACTCAGCTCGATCCGGCTTGATTGTCTGGCCAACGATCCCCCTCTCGCTTCTCGCCCTCCACGGAGAAGCGGGTCTTGGTGGGAACTCGCAGACTAGTGGTGCGGCCTTGCACGTGCGCGCTCTGCCACTCGACGCACCGGCTTCTTTCGAGCCCAACGCACAGCAGTCCAGCAGCCTTCCTTCTGTGGTGGGATGTTGGAACGCTTGTTGTCATGTAGCAGGCGTGACGATCGCGATCCACTCCGCACTGGGAGACCGATGAGCGAGGGAACACAATTTCAGCAGGAGACACAGAGTGCAGGGAGACCAAGAGGGAGAGAGCCAGGGAGACTGAGGGAGTCCAAAGCAATGTGAGGGAGACGAAAAGAAGCAGGGACCAATCCTCGCCAAAACCCAGGCGCAGAGAGAGAGAAAAATGTCGGACGCACTCCCTTTTAATAATCTCTCCTTGGCCAATCAGCTGGCTCCTTCTTGTCTCTGGGCTCCAGCTGCGTGCCGATTGGCCCTCCCTACCATTGGTGTGATCTCCCCCATCAAACCCCTCAACCAATCCGTCGCAAGGTGGGCATGGCCTCAGCAAGCCTGAACAATGTTTTATCGCCATGTTGGCGCAATGCGTGGGCGCTTCCTGCCTGCACTTCCGGTGAGTTTTATTGGGGAAATTATTAATTAGGGTAACTAGTGGGCACTGGTGATCGTAAAAACAGTAGGGATAATTACAGAGATTACACATATTAGGTAGTTGCTAACCTTAATCCCTAGTCTAGTTACCATCCCCCACTCCTCATAATGGGGACAAATATACAAGCTTAATCCGAACACATGGTCTAAACAGGTCCCTGACTTACTGTACATCGAAGTTCTTCCTATCCACGATCATCGGAGCACACTACCTATACAGATCTATCTGAATCTATATATCACTACCTAAAATTCATAACAATATTTAAGCATTTTAATTTACAATAAAATAATTAATTTAATTAACAAAATAAATTCACAAATTCAATATTATCATTGAAAAAAAAACAGTTTTGAAAGAGATTGGTCTTAGTGCTCCTTTAAAGGCAGTAAAGGGAGGATAAGCTATGGATAGTTTTTGGAAGTTTATTCCAAAGATGAGGACCCACATGAGAAGGTCCCCCAATACTATGTGTTTGGCATATAATGAGTAAGTAAGCATCAAATGAACGAAGACGTCTAGTGGGATTATACTGACCAATTAAACTGTTATTATAGTACTAGGCAGAACTATGCAAGGAATGAAACACTATATCAACAACTTAAACACAATTTGATGACAAACTTTGCAGTGTTTTGAGTATGGGTGTAACATGGGTTCGATGAGAGGACAGTCTGACAATACGTGCAGCAGTATTATGTATTGACCCTACGACCTTCCCTGTAAGGGAAATTCAGTTCACCAGAAGGATTTAAGAGCAGGAGGAAGAGAAGGAAAACAAGGGAAACTAGATTGGCACTCAGTAGAGAGCATACCTCCACCTGGTTGGCCATATCACTCAATGGTGAAGAATCAATTAAAAATTCTACTCGCTGGATCCTCGCCAAAGGAGGATTGGTCAGTTTACCCAAAATCGCCCAAATCTGGATCTTCACCAACATCGAATCGATTCTTCCTTGTCAAACACAAAACCTGTTCAACAAGTTTGGTCCAAATCCGCCCATAACCTTTTGACATATCGTGCTATATATCATTTTTTGTCCCAATCTCTCAATGGTGCAAAATCACTTTTAAAATGCTCAGATCCAGATTCGGATCCAGATCTTCACCAAAATTAAATCGATTTTTCCTTGTCACACACACAACTGTTCCAACAAGTTTCGTCCAAATCCGTCCATAACTTTTTGAAATATCCTGCTATGTATCGATTTTGGCCCGATCTCCCAATGGCGAATAATCACTTGAAAAATTAAATAATTCTCATATCCGAATCCACATTCAGATCTTCACCGAAATCGAATTGAATCGTCCTTCTCACACACCTAATCGGTCCACCAAGGTTCATCCAAATCCGTCCATAACTTTTTGAGATATCCTGCTATATATCGTTTTTGGCCCTATCTCCCAATGGTGAAGAATCACTTTAAAAATTCTAGTAGCCGGATCCGGATCCGGATCTTCACCAAAATCTAATAATTTTGTTCTTGTCGCATACGCTCCAGCTTTGCGAAATTTCGTCTGAATCCCTCCACAACTTTTTGAGATATTTTGTTCACAAACAAACAAAAGACAAACACACAGGGGTGAAAACATAACCTCCTTTGGTGGCGAAGGTGATAATGGGATGGAGGGAACATAAGGGAGGGCGATAGTGAAAGATGAAATTGTATTGTTGTACACCAGTAAAGTGTAAATGTGATCAAAGGAAGATTAATAATAAGGTGTAAATGTGATTATAATAGAAAAAGAAGGACATATAGATACAAACATCTTTTGCAAAGTAATCAAAGTTTGTTGGAGCCTACAAAGTGAAAGATCACAAGTTGGATGCTATATGGGCATCTAGCCCAAGAAAGAGCTTGCTGGGTGTGTCTGTCTCTCAGGCATTGTCAAACAGGTGTCTCTTGACCCCTTGACCTTCCCTGTCTTGTGGGTTAACGGAAACTTAGCAAGGAAAGGCCTCTCCCCTCCAGAGACAGGCCTTACTACATTGTTTGTCTTCCAAAAATGATTTGCAATTTTTTTTTTTTTTTTTACACCAAGTAAGGTCTGAAGATGTGTGTGGAAGATCTGTAGCATTTCCAGGAATCACAGCAACGCCCTGGTAAGTTATAACTCCGCGCTTGTATCCAATCGTCCTGATAAGTGTGGGAACTCCTCCTGTAGACTAAAACGGCAATTGTTGTACACCGCTCCTTTCCTATGCCATCTCCAGGCATTGCAAATCGTCATTGCCGGGCACCAAAGGGGGCTCGGCAGTGACGCACGCTGAAAGAGAGTACTCAGTTTTCACTCTGGTTTCTTGTTTTCTTGTTTGTTTGTTTTCTTTCTTTCTTGGTTGTCCGGACGATATCTCAGCCATCCTTTGAGCTAGGAAGCTGAAATTTCGGCACAGTAGTGAGCAAGTCCTTTGTCAAATACGGTATTTTTTGTTTTTTGAATAATCAATTAATTGAGGAGTTATTTAATTATTAGCGTTTAATTAAGTACTTATTTAATTAATTAAATTTCATTTATCTTCTGACCATTATTAACTCAGGCACCTTTTGAGTTAGGAAGCTGATATTTGGACATGCCAATGACCAGGTGATTTGGCTGCAAAGGATATTTTTGATTTATTAATTAATCAATTAATCGATTAATTATTTAATTATTCGATTAATGACAAAAAATTTTTTTTTTTTTAAGTTACAGATTCTGATGAAATAGTGGTAGTTTATGTGTTCTCTGACCAAATTGATTAATAATTTAATTTTTTTATGATTATTATTTATTTATTTTCATTATTAATCATTTATTTATTTTCTTTCTCATTTGGCCAATATCTCAGGCACCTTTTGAGCTGGGAAGCTAATATTTGGACATGAGTGACCAAGTGATGTGGCTATCAAGGATATTTTTGATTTATTGATTAATCATTTCATCTATTAAGTATTTATTGATTAATCGATTAATTATTTATTGAGTAATCAATTAATTATTTAATTTTTTATAAATGACTTATTTAATTAAATTTCTAAAAGATACATCTTCGGATGAAGCACTACTGGTTTAGTTATGCGATTAGCCAATTGATTATGAAAATATTTTGTGATAATCTTTTATTGATTTTAATTATACAATTAATCAATCAATTAGTGTACACCTCTCCCTCCCAATGCAGCCTCAATGAGCTGCACTGCGGTATTGCCGGGCGCCGGAGGCGCCCCGGCAATGCCGCGCTGCAGCATATTTAATTATTTGGCATGGGGCGGTGTACTTTGAATGTATGTGTACTTGTTTTCCTATTTATTTGCAAAGGTTTATGAAACGTCATGAGCAGCATCACATCTCAACCCTTTACCCACCTTTATTATCCACTAGCAGAAGTACCTGCATTGCCGGGCGGGGGAGGGGAGGGGGAGGGGGAGGGGAGGGGGAGGTGGAAGGGGAGGGGAGGGGAGGGGGAAGGAGAGGGGAGGGGAACGGGGGGAGAGCGAGCCCCTTGGTAAAGCGAGCGATTTTTTTTTTCATAGCGTCATAGCGTTTCATAGCGTCATAGCGATTTTTTTTTTCATAGCGTCATAGCGTCATAGCGTTCATATCGTTCATAGCGTCATAGCGTTCATAGCGTTCATAGCGTCATAGCGATTTTTTTTTTCATAGCGTCATAGCGTCATAGCGTCATAGCGTCATATCGTTCATAGCGTTCATAGCGTCATAGCGTTTCATAGCGTCATAGCGTCATAGCGTCATATCGTTCATAGCGTTTCATAGCGTCATAGCGATTTTTTTTTTCATAGCGTCATAGCGTCATAACGTTCATAGCGTCATAGCGTTCATAGCGTCATAGCGTCATCACGTGATCGCTCTGAACGAATCAGCGCCCACCTGCTCTGATTCCGTTGATTCCGTGCGCTGAAATTCGCTGAGGTAAATATGAATAAAAAATATGGATCGTCAAATATTTTGAGTTCGGCCATGTTCGTCCCAGGCTCAATGGCCATGTCTATGCCAAATATCAAGCACGTAAGCCTCTCCGTTTAGGAGTCTATCGGTAACATTACACACACACACACACACACACACCCACACACACACACACAAACTGTGTTTTATATATATAGATGGCATCTTACATGGTTACACTGTATTTTAAATGTAAATGAACTACTTTTACTTTACTTTTATTTATTTATTACTTTATTTATTTATAAATTATTTTAATTTTATTTATTTAATTTAATTATTTTTATTCTATTTTTAATTTTTTAAAATAGATTTAATTTTATTGATTCTATTTTTTACATTTTATTTATTTATTTATTTATTTGAAAATTACTTTTATCTCTTCGCTTCCTTTAACTATCACAGAATGCAGTGACTCATGGTACAGGATGCACACACAAACTTGAACTTGATCTTATAACAAGGCTTCCAGTTATTGTTCGGGCTCCAATAACTCACCTGTCTTTGTTTATCTTCAACAGCTTCCAATTATTTCCTTGGCACATGCACATCATTCACGAGTCAACTGCAATTTAAGTTGGATTCTTTAAGTTGAAACCTGACAACAGCAGACATTTTGATTGAATTTGGCCAAATTACCAACCAAATGAGAATGCATGTTTTTTTTCTTCCCGAAAAGCATTATGAGATATTTAATGACAAGCAAGTGCCAGTGGATGGGAAAACTGACTTCAGCAAGTTATGGAGCATGAATGATGACTTTCTGCAATATTCAAAGTTCCCTTGTTGAGTCACATCAAGCATCAGTTTTAACCACATATGAGACTTCATTGGATCAAGCTCTGGACCACACAGCTCCCAATAAGCTACTGAAGGAACTGCGCTCCAACGCGAGTCGAAAGAATTGACGCGACCAAAGACGGAATTCGTCCGAGTTGCTTTATTGAAACAAAACAGCTCAGGTATTCTGACAAGCCCGTTTTTCGGGCAACAATATATATACACATTTATGTCGGGAAGTTTGCCCGGCAAAAGCTATACTGGGCATGCCCGGGTATCAAGGGCGAGCCTTGGAAAGGCGAGTCTGGACCTGCCCGGGCGTGTTTGGCTGCGGCCTGGCAAGTCGAGGCTGGGCGTGCCCGGGCGCTCTGGGCGAGCACTGGAAAGGCGATAGCGGGCATGCCCGGACGCTCTGGGCGAGCCCTGGAAAGGCGATAGCGGGCATGCCCGGACGCTCTGGGCGAGCCCTGGAAAGGCGATAGCGGGCATGCCCGGACGCTCTGGGCGAGCCCTGGAAAGGCGATAGCGGGCATGCCCGGACGCTCTGGGCGAGCCCTGGAAAGGCGAGAGCGGGCATGCCCGGGAAAGACGAGACCGGGCGTGCCCGGGAGGTTCGGGCGTGCCCGGGAACAGTGAGTCCGGGCATGCCCGGGAGAGGCGCGTCTGGCCGTGTTCTGGCCGGTGCAAGGCGATTATGTACATCCAGCGGTAACCGCTACACACGCCCCTCCAGAATCGACCTGCACCGGCAGTGTCAATTTAAGGGGGGTCCGGATGACCCGGCCGAAGCGACCCCTGGAGGGTCGTGGGGAGGTGTCTGACGTGGTGGTGGGTGGTCGAGCGGGGGGAACTGTGGACGGGGGGCGGCCTCGCCGCGGAGGAAGGGCCAACCGTGGTGGTCGGTCGACGTCCATGTGCGCCGGTTTGAGGCGGTCCACAGAAATCCGGTCCGGCCGGCCGCCGAAGTCGACGATGAAAGACTTGTCGCCCCGTCGCAGGACCCGGAAGGGCCCGTCGTACGGCGGCCCGAGTGGCCCCCGGTGCGCATCATGACGCACAAAGACGTACTCCGCTGTGCGAAGCGCCGGGGGGACGTAGGACTGGGGGCCACCGTGGCGGGACGTCGGCAAGGGGGCAAATCGTCGGGCGGCCTCCTGGAGGTCCGAGCGCTGGCGAGCGGCGGACCAGGGACTGGTAGCGTCAGGCACGAATTCGCCTGGGACGCGGTGTGGCTGGCCGTAGACGAGCTCAGCGGCAGACGCCTGGAGGTCTTCCTTGGGGGCCGTGCGAAGGCCCAAAAGGACCCACGGCAGCCGGTCGGCCCAACCGTCGTCCTGAAGGCCGGCCATGAGTGCGGCCTTCATGGAGCGGTGAAACCGCTCGCACAACCCATTGGCTTGGGGGTGGTAGGCCGTGGTGCAGTGCAGCCTGACCCCCAACGAACGGGCGACCGCGCCCCAAAGCTCAGACGTGAACTGTGGGCCGCGGTCGGACGAGATGTCCGCTGGTGCGCCGAAGCGCGCGACCCAGGTGGCGATGAACGCCTGCGCCACGTCGGCGGTGGTGGTGGAGGTGAGGGGCACGGCCTCCGGCCACCTGGTGGTCCTGTCCACCATGGTGAGCAGGTGGGTGAACCCCCGCGAGGGGGGCAGGGGACCCACCAGGTCCACGTGGACGTGGTCGAAACGCCGTCCAGGCACGGCGAAAGGTGCCAGCGGGGCCTGGGTGTGGCGGTGGACCTTGGCTCGCTGGCAGGCCGTGCAGGCGTTGGCCCAGTCGCGGATGTTTCGTCGAAGGCCGTGCCAGACGAAACACGCCGACACCAGCTTCTGAGAAGCTTTCCGGCCCGGGTGAGAAAGGCCGTGGATGGAGGCGAAGATGCGGCGCTGCCAGGAAACGGGCACGATGGGGCGAGGCTGGCCCTGGGAGACGTCGCAGAGCAGGACGGTGCCCGCGAAGGGGATGTCGGCCAGGCGGAGGCCCGCGTCCGCCACGCGGAGTGCCTGCACCGAGGCGTCGGTGGTCTGGTCGGCCGCCATGAGCGTGAAGTCCACGCCGAGGTGGACCGCGTTCGCGCTGGCCCGCGAAAGGCAGTCGGCCACGGCGTTGTCTTTGCCGGTGACGTGCTGGATGTCCGTGGTGAACTCCGACACGGCGGAGAGGTGGCGCTGCTGGCGGGCCGACCACGGCTCCGTGACCTTAGCCATTGCGTAGACCAACGGCTTGTGGTCGACGAAAGCCGTGAACGGGCGGCCCTCCAGGAGGTGTCGGAAATGGCGAACGGCCAGGAATAGCCCGAGCAGCTCGCGGTCGAACGTGCTGTCGTTTAACTCGTTCGGCTGGAGTTGCCGGCTGAAAAAAGCGAGTGGCTGCCAAACCCCGTCCACCCCATTGCTCATGGACGGCGCCCACCGCGTAGTTGGAGGCGTCCGTAGTGAGGGCGATGGGCGCGTTGAGCACCGGGTGAGCCAGCAGCGTTGCGTCAGTGAGGGCCCGTTTGGCACTGGCGAAGGCCGCGTCCATGGCCGCGGACCAAACAATGTCATGTTTGGCCGGCTTGCCCCGGAGGGCCTCGTAAAGGGGCCGCATGAGCTGAGCAGCGCGGGGCACGAATCGGTGATAAAAATTCACCATGCCGAGGAACTCTTGGAGGGCCTTGATGGAACGGGGACGCGGGAACGTGGTGATGGCCTCGACCTTGGTCGGCAGCGGCACGGCCCCGGTCTTGGTGATGCGGTGGCCCAAAAAGTCAACGGTCGTCGCGCCGAAGTGGCATTTGACCGGGTTGACAATTAAGCCGTGCTCGCTGAGGCGACCGAACAGTGTTCGGAGGTGGAGGAGGTGCTCGGCGCGGGACGTGCTGGCGACGAGGATGTCGTCCAGATAGACGAAAAGAAACGGCAGGTCGCACAGCACGCCGTCCATCAAGCGCTGGAATGCCTGGGCCGCGTTCTTGAGGCCAAACGGCATCCGCAAAAATTCGAACAGGCCGAACGGCGTGATGACGGCCGTCTTCGGGATGTCGGCCGCCCGGACAGGTACCTGGTGGTAGCCCCGTATCAGGTCAATTTTCGAAAAGATGACCCGTCCCGCCAAACGGGCGGAAAAGTCCTGAATATGCAGGATCGGGTACCTGTCGGGGGTGGTAGCGTCATTGAGACGGCGGTAGTCACCACACGGGCGCCATCCACCCCCCGGCTTTGGCACGATGTGCAGTGGCGAGGCCCACGCGCTATCGGAGCGCCGCACGATGCCGAGGTGCTCCAACGCGTCGAATTCGGCCTTTGCCACGGCGAGCTTGGCTGGGTCGAGGCGGCGGGCCCTGGCGTAGACCGGCGGGCCCGTAGTGGGTATGTGGTGTTCGATCCCGTGCCGCACCGCGACGGCCGAAAACGTCGGCCGCGTGAGGGCCGGGAATTCCACGAGCAGGCGAGCGAACTCGTTCGTTGCCGGGAGGGTGCACGCCAGTTCGGTCGGCGCGGAGCTGCTCATTGTGCACGCCAGGGAGCTGAAGGTCTCGGCGTGGACAAGGCGACGTCGTTTGACGTCGACCAGCAGCCCGTGCGCGCAGAGGAAGTCGGCGCCCAGCAAAGCCACGGGGACGCTGGCGGGCTGGCTGCCGAAGCAGAGGGTGACGACGCGTGGGCCGAAAGTGCGTATGGCCGAGCCATTAGCAGCGACCAAAGAGGGGCCGCAAACTGCGTCCAGCCTGTCCTGCTCGGAGGCAGGTATGACGCTCAGTTGGGCGCCGGTGTCGCACAGGAAACGCCGTCCAGACGCTTTGTCCCGAATAAACAGCAAGTTGCCCGAGTGGCCGGCGCTCATGGCTGGGAATGAACGCCGGCCCGGCCGTTTCCCGACCTGCCGAAAGTGCACGGGGGCCGGCACGTCCAAGCCTTGTCTCCGAACCTGGCGTGGTAATAACACCACGCCCGGTCAGGTGGAGGCCCCGGCCGTCGTGTCGGAAGCGGGCGGTGCGGCGTGGCGGCCGCCAGTTGCACCGGCAGTTCGGCCTCCAACCGCGCAGGGCGCTCGGGCGTCGTGGGCGTCGCCTCGGACGGCGGCGGGCTCCAGGTAACCGCGCCGATGTGCTGGCCCGCCGAGGAGATCTTATCGGCTTCCCTGGCGAGGGCTCGGGAATCTGTGATCAACGTGCCAGCCAGGGCGAGGCGTACCGGGTTAGGCAGCTGACGGAGGAACAGCTCCCGGAACAGGAATGCCGGAGAGTGCTCGCCGAGCAACGAGAGCATATAGTCCATGCGCTCGGACGGGCGCGTGTCGCCGAGCTCGGGCAGGTCAAGCAGGCGCCGTGCGCGTGCTGCCGGTGAGAGGGCGAAAGCGCCGAGGAGGAGCGTCTTCAGCGCGTCGTATTTGTCAGCAGCCGGCGGGTGCTGGAGGAGGCTCAAGGCGCGGGCGGCGGTGGCGGAACCGAGCGCCGCCACAACATGGTGGAAGCGGGTGTCGTCCGCGGTGATGCCTCGCAGGGCGAACTGGGAGTCCGCCTGGGCGAACCAAACAGCCGCGTGAGCCTCCCAGAAGGTAGGCAGTTTAAGCGTCACTGCCGTATCCATGTCGGTAGGTCACCAATGAAGGAACTGCGCTCCAACGCGAGTCGAAAGAATTGACGCGACCAAAGACGGAATTCGTCCGAGTTGCTTTATTGAAACAAAACAGCTCAGGTATTCTGACAAGCCCGTTTTTCGGGCAACAATATATATACACATTTATGTCGGGAAGTTTGCCCGGCAAAAGCTATACCGGGCATGCCCGGGTATCAAGGGCGAGCCTTGGAAAGGCGAGTCTGGACCTGCCCGGGCGTGTTTGGCTGCGGCCTGGCAAGTCGAGGCTGGGCGTGCCCGGGCGCTCTGGGCGAGCACTGGAAAGGCGATAGCGGGCATGCCCGGACGCTCTGGGCGAGCCCTGGAAAGGCGATAGCGGGCATGCCCGGACGCTCTGGGCGTGCCCTGGAAAGGCGATAGCGGGCATGCCCGGACGCTCTGGGCGAGCCCTGGAAAGGCGATAGCGGGCATGCCCGGACGCTCTGGGCGAGCCCTGGAAAGGCGAGAGCGGGCATGCCCGGGAAAGACGAGACCGGGCGTGCCCGTGAGGTTCGGGCGTGCCCGGGAACAGTGAGTCCGGGCAGGGAGAGGCGCGTCTGGCCGTGTTCTGGCCGGTGCAAGGCGATTATGTACATCCAGCGGTAACCGCTACACTACCATATTATTCCAAAGTTAGCAGGAATAAGAGGGAACTGTGATGCAGGAGATTTTTAATTATTTATTTATTTTGTATACTAAGTCGAGGCTCGTATAAGAGCTAACACATAAAACATAATAAAGGGAGTGGATGACAAGAAGGGGAGAGGGAGGGAAGTACAACAGTAGAGAACAGGGACATCGACAGATCTGTGGAAGAGAAAGGGCTGGGATGGGATGCACAGGATAAACAAGATGGACACGACAGGGAATTTCAGGAAAGAAATTGGAGATTCAAGGAAGTAGATATGGGGTGGATTAATGGGGATAGAAAGAAAAATCAGGATTTTGGATGGAGGAAGAGATGGGGGTGAAAAGCTGTTTTAAAGACCTGGAGGAAGGAGTGGGATTGAAGAGAGTGAGGGAGTTTGTTCCAGAGGCGGGAGAAAAGAGGAATGAAAGAGTGAAGGTGAGCAGAGAGCCTAGATTTTGGCAGTTTAACCTTAAGAGGGATGCTGGCAGATCTTGTGCGACCTGTAGGAATATTAGGGGGACAGAGCACACAGAGAGCTGGGGGGGGGGGCAAGGCCGGAGAGGAGTCGGTAGAAGACAGAAAGACCACCAACCTGCCTGCGGTGATTGAGTGAAAGGCCCTCGGAGTTAGCTGCATCGCTGGAGATTCCAATGATTCTGAAAGCTTTGGTTTCAACAGCGTGAAGCCGATCTAGGTGTGAGGCAGGAGCACCGGCCAAGAGGGGGGAACAATATTCCATTGTGCTGCGGATGAAAGCCTTGTATGTGGTGAGAAGCTCAGGTGTGCCAAGGAAAGACTTTGCACGACGGATGATGCCCAGTCGGCGACTGCCTTTGGAGGCCAGTTTGGAAATGTGGTTTTCCCAGGAAAGATCATGGCGGATAGTGAGACCCAAAAGCTTGAGTGACAGAACTTCTTGGAGAGGATTGTTGAGAAAGTAGATGAGAGGGTTGTTCAGACGGTCTTTATGGGAGAGACGTAGTGAGAGTGTGGGATTTGTCAGGATTGAAAGACATGTTCCACTTGTTTTACCAGAAATTGAAAGGAACTGAAACTAAAACAATGTTTACAACCTCTCAAATGACTATTAATATTTGGCCACACATTTCCCTGTGTGCTTTGAGTGCTCACGCACCGATTCAATTTGAACAAGCATTCTGAGTATTGCGCTGCAATACATGTCCCCTACCAAAGTTCAAAGTGCCATAACTTTGTCAAAAATGATCAAATATGCAAATTTATGCATGGTTGATGCTGGTTTTCAAACTTGATCTGAGGTATGCTGAGACACATGTGTGTCATGCCTAGCCTCGTTGATAAGCCTGCAAGGTCGCTCCGTGGAGCGGCCTGCACGTATTGCACTGTGTGAATTATATAATTACCAACTCACGGTCTGAGGTACTAGCGATTCAAGAGATATATACTTCTTTTTATTTTATTTTATTAATATTTTCGTTTAATTAACGATATCTGCCAAATCACGTGCCCTATTGCAAATTCCAAAAGGATATTTTAGTAGACTCACATGCTGAACAGATCTGTGAAGTTTCCCCTCGATTGGATCAAAAATGAGGGAGGAGCTGGTTTTAAAGGTTCATGCTTAAAACGTCATAACTCTGAAACCATGTGATGCATGACGTCATGCTCGCTGACTTTTTTGTTCGTCATGGGTATGCGATTCTGCCTGCAAAGTTTGGCCTCGATCTGTTCAGCCGTTGCAGAGAAAAAGGGGTTTTCATGTTTTCACGAAGAACAATATGGCGGCTGAACCACGTGACCTGTGACGTCATAATTACCATTAAAATATTCTGCAGACCGATTCCCTCCTATGGTGAAAATTTGATCTCAATCGGTCCTATTATTGCGGAGAAAATCTTTTTTAAAGGAAATTAAAACTTAAAATGGCACTGAGTTAAGGATCATCAGAATTATCAGAATTCCCAAAGTTCAAAGTGCCATAACTTTGTCAAAAATGATCGAAACGTCGTGAAGTTTGAGCTTTATCTGTAACTTATCATGAGGAAACCATGTGCCAAGTTTGAAATCATTAGCATTAAGAGTTTAGAAAAAAACTCCAGAAAACTGTTCTTTGCGTGATGGACTGACGGACTGACGGACGGCGGGACGGCGTGCAAACCTATAGTCCCCTCCGGTGTACACCGGTAGGGGACTAATAAGCAGAAGTTCGACTCTGGAACCAAAATAATCACACAATTTTAACAAGCAGATTTAACAAGCATTCTGAGTATTGCGCTGCAATACATGTCCCCTACCGGCAGTCTGTCGTCCGGAAAATTGTTGGGGAAATTACCAAGGGTTATTTATCCACAGGTTCTGAATCGTTCCCAATCGCTAATTACCTCAGGACGGGCTCACCTGTGATTCGCACTCGGGACTTCGATTTATACACCTTGCAGACGGGTCAGCAGAAGCACGAGAAAATAAGTTGTTGATAAAGAACCTTTCGAGTCGCTAAATATCAGTAATTTATTATATTTTTCCGGTTCACGATCAATGATCGATGTGTATATATATTTTGCTCGGCTTGGCTCCGCCCCTCCCGAAAGCGCACGCTGTGTCGCGCTGTTGACGTTCGCGAGACGAGGCTGAGGGCGTGTGGTGCGGCTTGAGGAGAACTCTGGAATAAACAAGAGATATCCTTTTTTTTTTTTACATTTTCGTTTAATTAACGATATCTGCCAAACCACGTGCCCTAACGCATATTCCAAAAGGACATTTTAGTAGATTGACAAGCTGAACAGATCTGTGAAGTTTCCCCTCGATTGGATCAAAATTGATGGAGGAGCTCGGTTTTAAAGGTTCATGCTTAAAAAGGTCATAACTCTGAAACCATGTGACGCATGACGTCATGCTCGCTGACGTTTTTGTTCGTCGTGGGTATGCGATTCTGCCTGCAAAGCTTGGCCTCGATCTGTTCAGCCGTTGCAGAGAAAAAGGGGTTTTCGTGTTTTCACGAAAAACAATATGGCGGCCGAACCACGTGACCTGTGACGTCATAATTACCATTAAAATATTCTGCAGACCGAGTCCCTCCTATGGTGAAAATTTGATCTCAATCGGTCCTATTATTGCAGAGAAAATCTTTTTTAAAGGAAATTAAAACTTAAAATGGCACTGAGTTAAGGATCATCAGAATTATCAGAATTCCCAAAGTTCAAAGTGCCATAACTTTGTTAAAAATGATCAAAACGTCGTGAAGTTCGAACGTGATCTGTAACTTATCATGAGGAAACCATGTGCCAAGTTTGAAATCATTAGCATTAAGAGTTTAGAAAAAAAAAGTCCAGAAAACTGTTCTTTGCGTGACGGACTGAAGGACTGAAGGACTGACGGACTGACGGACTGACGGACGGAGGGACGGCGTGCAAACCGATAGTCCCCTCCGGTGTACACCGGTAGGGGACTAATAAAGAATGAATAAGAATGCGGAACTCAATAACAAACTACAATGGTTCCTGGTAGAGAGGACACCACCGCCAGTCTGAACACTGAACAGTCTACGTTTCGTATCCCACTGAGAGGTCGGATCTGGATCCAGACCTGAACCAAAATCGAATCACCTTGTTCTTGTCACTTAACCAAGTCATCCACCAAGTTTTGTTATAACTCTTCCACAACTTTTTGAAATATCATGTTCTACAATAACACTTTTTATGTTCAGTCTTCGTCGGTGGAGGCATACAAAATATGAAGATGGTGGTGTTTGTCCATCTAACCACGTGAGACAAAAATTGAAGCCATCATTGCTAGCCTCTTGATAATTACACATTGAAAGCAGAAATGAACAATGTGCTGGGTCGATGCAGAGAGTGCATCAATTGCAATCGGCAGCATTTCAAAGGTTATGATTTTTTAAAAGCCGAGCTGGGTTGCGTATCATGCTATGATGTCACACAATCTCCCATACCTGTATTTCACTTTACTAGTGAGGTACCCATGCTACGCACGGGTGGGAGGCCAGAAGCAAACAGACAATGCAGATACGGCGAATGCTAAAGCATGAAACCAATAAATTCCACATTCCTGTAGCACCTTCAGTCGCACGTCAGACATGGACAGCAAGTTCGTGAAGGACTTCCATGAAAAACGTACCCGTTCGCAAACAAACGGGGACGTTTGTTCCATACCCAGTCAATGGCGAATCTGCATATGACGATCGGCGAATTTCCCGTTTCGAACGTAAAATCGTCACTGCATTTCGTCATTCACTTGAACTCGATATCTCTTTTTCATTCCAAACAACATAACTCCAATCACAAACCTTACTATAATTCACCAAATGTCCGTCCGTCCGTTCAAAGACACTGCAAAAACCGCTCAACCGATCGCAACGATATTTTGGGTGGGTATTCCTGGGACCCCTGGGAGTAAAATAGGCTATATTGTTTTTCCAATTTTCCAGTTTTTGCAAACACGATGGAATAATATTTACCGATATGAACAGTGATGTGGCTTTTGTTGAAATTCTACAAATACTGTTTGTTCTACGTACCAGGAGAGAGTTCCTGTAGAACTCTTCCTATATAAACGTGCGGCTCCGAAGTACCAAGGCAGCGTGTGCAAAGCGACTGAGAAACAGGTGTAGCGGCCGCTTCCGTGTTACAGATTCGGCGTGCACTCTTCACACATAAACGTGCGACTGAGAAAGACGTGTAGCGGCTGCTTCCGTTTTGCAGAATTCAATCTCTTTTTTCAAAATGGGCGCCATGTACTGTTTAGATTTTGATGATTTGCGTGTGATATGATTAAACGGATGTTTATATGAATCGTTTAAAATAAAAAAAGCCTTCAATTTCTGATATTTTGCCTTTTCATTTGGGCTTCCCAATTGAAGCCCCGCCCATAGGGCGGGTACCGTTGCTAGTAATAACAAATTTGACTTCAACTGTTCCAATACTTATGGAGGCCACTGTAATACGAGGAGTGGAAAATCAAAAAATCATCAATTAACCGGATTGTATGCTCGAACTGTAGCCTATTAATTCTGCACAAAACTAGAGCAAGGCGACTGTATCACCAATATGCCTCCGCATAGTCGCACAATGGGTAGATGCACTCGTTTTGTCCTAAAAATAAACAAGTTTGATTTAAATCCCTTCAGCCGTTTTCAAGGATCACATTTTACACCAGCTATGACAGGTTTCACATCGATCAGTGAAGCAGTTGCAGAGAAGGGATTTTTTTTAATATTGGGTTTCAAGCTAATATGGCTGCCACACCACGTGACATATGACCTTAAACTAGAGTAAACACGTTTGTGAATTTTCATGTTGATCGGATAAGGTTAGTTTTTCTATCCAAGATGGCTGCCAAACCACGTGACCTACGGCATCATCATTTTCAAACTATATGCAGCAATGACGCTAGATGATATTTGTAAAATTTCGCATCGATAGGGTAATCAGTTTCAGATATAATTATTTAAATTTTTCTTCAATCCAATATGGCTGTCACACCATATGACCAATGATGTTTTCTTGATAATCGTTTAATCGCCATGCCAAGTCAATGACACACATCAAGTTTTGAGTAAATCGATTTGGTGGTTTGGGAGAAGATGCTTTTTTAAAGTTTCAGGTTAAATCCAATATGGCTGCCAAACCATGTGACCTATGATGTCATAAGTTGAATATTTCAATAAAAATGGGTCATAGATCATGCGCGTTCAATTGCAGATTTTTGGGACAAGGAATTTGATTAAAACATTTTTGGCTGGTATACCACTTCACCTATTATGCCATCATTATCATGCTTTTGTTCCCCATTGGAAGTACTTGACAATGTGCCAAGTTTCAAATTTTTCCATTCAGCGGTTTCCAAGAAATAATTTTTTGATTATTTGCGTTTAATCCAAGATGGCTGCCATACCACGTGACCTACGACGTCCAAATTATCATAAAAACATTCTGCATTTGTATCACTCCTATCCTGAAAGTTTCGTCTCAATTGGACATGTGGTTGCTGAGAAAAACGAGGTTTAGCCCGGACAGACGGACGGACGGACAACCCGAAACCATAATGCCCCCGACCACCTTCGGGGGCGGAGGCATAAAAACAAGACAACACAAACAGCAGCTGAAAGGGAAAGGGGAGGAGGTAGTGAATCCAATTGCGACCCAAACCTTGGCATTCGTCTGATTCATGCTGTCAACAAAAGTGATAAGTGATTGTCATATATCTGTAGAAAATGTGTGCAAAGTGTCACTATCTCTTTTGTGCAGCAGATGAAGTGTTTGTGAAGGAAAGTGCACACATTCAATGAGGTGCACGCCATGCACGTTGTTAGACGCTTGAGGTGTGTGCGCAGGTGCACTGCACAGGCAGGTTGAAACATGTATGCATAGAAATACCAAGAAATAAATGCTCACCTTCTGTACTCGTCTTTTGATCCC
This sequence comes from Myxine glutinosa, assembly GCF_964187855.1. Lineage (NCBI taxonomy): Eukaryota > Metazoa > Chordata > Myxini > Myxiniformes > Myxinidae > Myxine > Myxine glutinosa. The sequence continues at coordinate 346,412,083 of NC_136261.1, forward strand.
AAATCGAAATTTCTTGAGTACATAGCAATAATAACATATTTGACTTCACTGTTCCAATACTTATGAAGGGCACTTATGCGGTTTATCTAAGGTGTCTTTGGAAGGCACAAAATAAATTCACCGACATTGCTTGCATTCCACATCATGTATTTGGTCTGTGCAATGGACGCTCAATTATGAATTCCACTCGGCCATTGTGACCACACAAGCGGGACAACCTTGGGGTCGTAACATTGTCTAACTTTCCAGGAAACTTGCAAGAAATTGTAAATTTCCAGGAAAGGCACTTTATATAGATGCAGTTGTATTGTGAGTGGGATACTGAACAGGCCAACAAGTAGATGGACGGATTTGAAATATTAAAACTTGCAGACAAGGGAGTACTGGGAAAACTTTCCTTGGCAACACAATTTCAATAACAAAATGTCATCCGCATTTCATTGTAGCTGACTCCCCTTATTATTCAGCTGTCTCTGCAATGTCGTCTATTTCAGGAGAAAACAATAAACGTTTACTTTATGCAGCAACTGATCAACGTTTCTTTTCTTTCTCTAGTGTCTAGGCTCATGAAGGAGTGTGCATATGTTTCGCATGATAATCATATTCTGCATCGGTAGTGTACATGCGATTTTAATTATGGATGATTATTATTACCACATGCGCGCGAAGCGAAAAGTGGGGTTAAGCAATGGGGCGAAAACGTATGTACGTGTCTGTATTTTGTTAAAAGCGTGCATAACAAACCATTCAATTGAGGAAATTGAAACGTCACCACATGTTACATGACCATTTTATATTGCACATATTGAGCATACATTGAAAACCACTCAACGGAGGAAATTGAAACTTTACCACATGTTACGTGACCATTTTATATAGCACATATTGAGCATACATTGAAAACCGCTCAACGGAGGAAATTGAAACTTTACCACATGTTACGTGACCATTTTATATAGCACATATTGAGCATACATTGAAAACCGCTCAACGGAGGAAATTGAAACTTTACCACATGTTACATGACCATTTTATATAGCACATATTGAGCATACATTGAAAACCGCTCAACGGAGGAAACTGAAACTTTACCACATGTTACGTGACCATTTGATATCGCACATATTGAGCATACATTGAAAACCGCTCAACGGAGGAAATTTAAACTTTACCACATGTTACATGACCATTTGATATCGCACATATTGAGCATACATTGAAAACCGCTCAACGGAGGAAATTGAAACTTTACCACATGTTACAGGACCATTTGATATCACACATATTGAGCATACATTGAAAACCGTTCAACAGAGGAAATTGAAACTTTACCACATGTTACATGAGCATTTTATATAGCACATATTGAGCATACATTGAAAACCGCTCAACGGAGGAAATTGAAACTTTACCACATGTTACGTGACCATTTGATATAGCACATATTGAGCATACATTGAAAATTGAAACTTTACCATATGTTACGTGACCATTTGATATCGCGAATATTAAGCTTACATTGAAAACCATTTAACGGAGGAAACTTAAACTTTACCACATGTTACATGGCCGTTTGATATATCACATATTGAGCATACATTGAAAAACGCTCAACGGAGGAAATTGAACTTCACCACATGTTATGTGACCATTTGATATAGTACATATTGAGCATACATTGAAAACCGCTCAAAGGAGGAAATTGAAACTTTACCACATGTTACGTGACCATTTGATTTAGCGAATATTGAGCTTACATTGAAAACCGATCAACAGAGGAAATTTAAACTTTACCACATGTTACATGGCCATTTGATATATCACATATTACTTGGATGATGTTTCCCCCTCAGAACTTACATGGTGAATTAAGAAAGCCTAATGCTCAGAGACAATGTCACTTCCTCGCGTTAGAAATTACAATAATTGTAATCGCTTCAGCCTTTATTGTGCTCGGCTGGTGAGAAAAAGAGAAGAAGAACAAGAACAAGACTGCATGGGGAAAGTATTCTATGAATACCATCTAGTTATTATAATGATGATTATTAGGTTGATGCTCAGATGGGATCAGCAAGTTGACTGATTTATTTATTCTCTTTCCCTATAACTCCAACCCTCCCTCCCTCTCCATCCTCTCTCCCTTTCTCTCTCCCTCTTTCTCTCTCTCCTCTCCTCTCTCAACCCTCTCCTTCTTCCTCCTCTCACTCTCCCTCTTTCTCTCTCTACTCCCCCTCTCTCTCTCTTCTTCTTCCTCCCTCTCTCTCTCTCCTTTTACTGTTCTATCTTAATTTCTAATCTTCTCCAGTGCTGTGTATTTTGCATTGTAATTTGTACTTTTATTTGCTACTTGTGTTTCTTCCTTGCGTGTAAATTTTACAACATTAGTAGGTAATCATAATTACTCCCGCCAGAGAGTAATGCATTCTCTCGTGTGTGTGTGTGTGTGTGTGTGTTCGTGTGTTTGTGAACAAGATATCTGGAAAAGTTCTGAACGGATTTGGATGAAAGTTGGTGGGATGATTGCCCTTGGGATAAGGAAGAATTGATTAGTTTTTGGTGAAGCTCGGGATATTATTACGGATCCAGGAATTTTTTGGGGGAATTTTTTGGGGAATTTATTTTCTGTTTTCCTTTAAAAAAACATTTGCTCTGCAATAATTGGACCGATTGAGAGCAAATTTTCACCATAGGAGGGACTCGGTCTGTAGAATATTTTAATGGTAATTATGACGTTACAGGTCACGTGGTTCGGCCACCATATTGTTTTGAGTGAAAAACACTAAAATCCCATTTTCTCCAAAACGCCTGAACAGATCGAGGCCAAACTTTGCAGACAGAATCGCTTACCCATGACGAACAAAAAAGTCAGCGAGCATGACGTCATGCATCACATGGTTTCAGAGTTATGACGTTTTTAAGCACAAACATTTAAAACCTAGCTCCTCCCTCATTTGTGATCCAATCGAGGGGAAACTTCACAGATCTGTTCAGCATATCAATCTACTAAAATGTTCTTTTAGAATTTGCGATAGGTCATGTGGTTTGGCAGATATCGTTAATTAAACGCAAATAATAAAAACATTTATATCTTTTGAACCACTTCATTTATCGGCATGAAACTTCATATTGTAGTAGAAGTCATGAAGAGTAACAAGTGTGCAAAATTCGAAGATGATTGGATGTACGGTCTGGGAGCTAGAAGTTGTTATTGCGTGAAGAAGAAGAGTCTTCGACTGTCGACGATTAATTAATTATTTATCACATATACAGACTTGCAGGCATCGTTTGACACAATCTCCCGGGTTAATTTGAATCTCAAATAAAATTATAATTCCAGATTTGTCAATGGCTGAGGTATATTAACAAACGAATAAAACAGATTTGGCAAAATACCGACTTAAAAAAAAAAAAAATCTCATATTCACCCAGCGTTGTGAGAGGCTGAAGAAGAAGAAATCTCGCATGTGCTTCCCAGACCAAATAAATAATTCTGGCTCTGCGATTTTCAGGTTTATTACTCCCGCCAGGGAGTAATGCATTCGATCGTGTCCGTCCGTCCATGTGTGTGTGTGTGTGTGTGTGTGTTCGTATGTTCGTGTGTTCATGAACAAGATATCTGGAAAAGTTCCAAACGGATTTGGATGAAAGTTGGTGGGATGATTGCCCTTGGGATAAGGAAGAATTGATTAGTTTTTGGTGAAGCTCAGGATATTATTCCGGATCCAGGAATTTTTTTGTGAATTTTTTTTTTTCTGTTTTATTGCATTAAAGCTTTTATTCTTATTCTTAAATGATGTTTTTCTCCTCTAATTCCGAGATGTATCAAAATTAATTCTCTGACAGTTATGGCCTACTTTCTTTTTCATTTATTGTTTTGAGGAGAGGGGATGTTAAACAAAACGTATTATTCCAACTTGACCCACGGTGGGAGTATGCGCCCTACTGAGTGGCGTTCTAGGTACTTGTTTTATGTTGCGACTTCAGTTCCTTATCAGTTTTCCATAACTGTTGCTCCCATGCAAACACAATTCAGAAACACAGGACTGCAGTTCCACAACTACAGCTGCAAAGTTATTTAATTATTCTAATAAACAAAAATGAACAAACAGAACAGCTCGTAGCCCCTAATCCGGTATCCGCCCTAATGGAGGCTGACATTTTGGGTCCTGTCAGTCTGTCCGTCCGGAGTCTCTACTCAAAATTGACTGCACACATTTCTTTCATATTTGTCACATATATGTAATGATATCTATGCATGTCATGTCAAATGATATTGGGATCGGAGCTAAAAGTCATCGGACTTACGATTTTATTTCCGAATTTTGGGGACTCAATTTTTTTTACAGAAGAAACTAATAAAGGATTGTATATCCTTTGGAAAACAATTATATATTTATACACACGTTACCGTCCCCACAACCACCACCCAACATCGTTTTTTTTTTTATCCACACGACATTCTCCGCTACAGACATACCAACTTCAATTACTTATTTATTTTTATACCTTTTACCATCTCCACTGCCAACACATCACCAAACTAGAACAACACTCGGTAGAGTGCACACCTCCGCCAGGCTGAACAGTTTGCGTCTTGTATCCCACTGATAGGCCGGATCTGAATCCAGATCTGCAACAAAATAAAATTGGCTTGTTCTTATCAGCTACTCAACACATCTACCAGATTTTGTGCTATATATCATTTTTTGGCCCTATCTCTCAATTATGACGAATCTCTTTAAAAAATGAAAAAATACTCAAATCCGGATCGGGATTAGAATCTAAACAAAAATCTAATCAATTCTTCTTTGTCACACAACTAATCTGTCCACCAAGTTCATCCGAATCTGTCCATATCTTTTATGAATCTGTACATAACAACCAAGTTTCATCCGAATCCGTCCTTAACTGACGACTGGGCCAATTAAAAAATTTGACGATAACTGATTACCGATTTAAAAAAAAAAATTCGGCTAAAACCGATACCAATTATAAAGTTGTAAATAATGATGTCATAGTGCATTGTGCATACATGAAGTGGATACCATGGTGGATTGGATTGACGTTATTGAGTGGCTGTGAATCGATACATGATAAGCTATTGTGATAAGCTATTGACGGATATAAAATGAAGTGTTTCATACTTGTCTGGTCATGTGAAAAGCAAGTTTTATACAAAATGCAGTACAAGTAGTCCAACGTTTCTGTTCTGAACAATCGTTCATACAGTAAGTAAATTGATTGGCCAAAGTTTGATCAAGCGGGTTAATCAAAAAATAATTCCAAATAATGCTGGACTTAAAAGCTCTGCTTTTTTGGGTTACTCTAGTTTTCTTGTTTGATGTGTTTCTTGTATTTATTTGATTGAGTTAGGTTGGGGGGGAATAAACTGAAACTGACCGGTATCGTGCGGCAAAACGTTCAAACCAGTGCATCAGGAAGCGGAAATGCAGCATGCACTTATAACCTACCTATAACGTAACGTGTTATATAGTGGGGCTGTTACAGACTGCATGTGAAATGTTCCCCTTTTGCTTGAGGGCCCAGAATACTGTCAGCATTATGCCTTTAAAATGTGGAAAAATAAATTAAAATGATGCTTACGTCTGGAACGTATGACGTCAATATGTACATGGCAGGAAGTAGATACAGTCAATACATACTTGGCAGGAAGTAGATACAGTCAATGCATACTTGGCAGGAAGTAGATACAGTCAATATGTACTTGGCAGGAAGTAGATACAGTCAATACGTACTTGGCAGGAAGTAGATACAGTCAATACGTGCTTGGCAGGAAGTAGATGCAGTCAATACGTACTTCGCAGGAAGTAGATACAGTCAATATGTACTTGGAAGGAAGTAGATACAGTCAATATGTACTTCGCAGGAAGTAGATGCAGTCAATACATACTTCACAGGAAGTAGATACAGTCAATATGTACTTGGCAGGAAGTAGATACAGTCAATATGTACTTCGCAGGAAGTAGATACAGTCAATATGTACTTGGCAGGAAGCAGATTCAGTCAATACGTACTTGGCAGGAAGTAGATGCAGTCAATACGTACTTGGCAGGAAGTAGATACAGTCAATATGTACTTGGCAGGAAGTAGATACAGTCAATACGTACTTGGCAGGAAGTAGATGCAGTCAATACGTACTTGGCAGGAAGTAGATGCAGTCAATACATACTTGGCAGGAAGTAGATGCAGCCAATACGTACTTGGCAGGAAGTAGATACAGTAAATACATACTTGGCAGGAAGTAGATACAGTAAATACATACTTGGCAGGAAGTGGACACAGCACGTACATTTGCAGTTCCTTTTGTCCTCGTGGCTGTTTCTAAAGCAATTGGTTATTGATTTATAGATACAGGGCCTTCAAAAAGTATTCACACCCCTTGACTTTTTCACATTTTGTTGTGTTACAGCCTGAATTTAAAATGGATTAAATTGAGATTCTTTTGTCACTTATCTACACAAAATACCCCATAATGTCAAAGTGGAATTTTTTTGTTTCGAAATTTTTGCACAATAGATTAAAAATGAAATACAGAAGTATATAATTTACATAGATATTCAACCCTGACTGAGTAATTACCTCCTACTGATAAGCGCCCATGAAGAGTCCAAGAAAATAAATCGGAACCTGAATTAAACTATCTTACTATAATTCACCAAATGTCCGTCCGTCCTTTCGAAGGTAACGCAAAAACGCTCAACCGATCGCAATGATATTTTGGGTGGGTATTCCTGGGGCCCCTGGGAGTAAAATAGGCTATATCGTTTTTCCAAGTTTTCCAATTTTCCAGTTTTTCCAAACACGATGGAATAATATTTACCGATATGAACAGTGATGTGGCTTTTATTGAAATTCTACAAATACTGTTTAGATTTTGATGATTTGCGTGTGATACGATTCAACGGATGTTTATATGAATCGTTTAAAATAAAAAAGCCTTAAATTTCTGATATTTTGCCTTTTCATTTGGGCCTCCAAATTGAAGCCCCGCCCATAGGGCGGGTACCGTTGCTAGTACTTTTAGTTTTAGGCCTCAGACACACCACAGACAACACGGGTCACCACAAGACTAGCAGACGTCGCTGGGCCTAAACCCAATATTGTTGTTGATTGACAGGCAGATATAGTTTGTCCGCTCTGCAGCCTCGCACACCCTGCCACTGCAATCAGTCTCAGCTTCTGATTATATCATCTCGACACCGTGCTCCTTTATCTCCTCGGGCTCGAACGTCATCAATGACGCACCGCGCTCCTCCCATCTCACTCACCATTGGGCGATGGCCCAGTTTAGGGGTGGGGCAAGGCAAGCCATCTGTCACCCCTAACCTGGCTGAGTTGATGATGTGGCAAGGCCAGGATGACTAGGGCACGATTTCCCACTTAAACTAAGGGCTGGGGGCCTAGCTCACCACTCATAAAGCACATTTAAAGGCAAGAACAAAGGTAAGGACATGAAATCAAGGTCAAATTGGATGTAGTCATTTTAGAGCCACACGTCGGTGGGTCTTGACTGACGTTTAAGCTATGCAAATTAGCAATGAATATTTATAATGACTTTTAATTACTTCACACTTATTCTAAACGCTCATTAGGGGAATAACTAGGTTATTTCAAGCATTTAATTAACCACTTGGGTCCATATCCACAACAATGTGTATGGATGCACTAATGAATGAACAAGCAACAAACAGGTTAATAATCAGTGCAAAATTTCCAACAAAGGAATTGAAACTGAAAAAAGAATTGAAAAAGGGATGAGTGTGTGAATGTGTTCTAGTTTTTGGCTGCAGTGGAAAAATCTGAACACATTTGTTGCAAGAGACCATTTACACAGGATTGTCAGAATTATATAATGTTGGTGATAACTTACCCATGTAACAACTCGCCCTGCTGTTACACATTTGCCACTTGTCTTTTGTTCTTAAACAGTTTCCCATGATCTCACTGTTCAAGATTTTTGCACAACAGCAGCTTCTTTCACTTGATTATCAATCTTTCTTCAAGGTCTGATCTACATTCTTCTGTCCTGTCTTGCATCAATTTTGCGTGTGATGTGGTTTATGATTCACACATGCAGAATCCTTTCTCCATGTTATGCAGCAAAGGAAATGGGGAGGGGTAAAATGAGAAAAATAAAATTCAGAAAAGGAAGGGCTGGGTGGAGTGTAAGGTTAAAAAGAGTGTAGGGAAGTTGAGAAGGAAATGCTAACAAGGGCAGGGAAGGGAAGGCGAATGTAAAGAACATACAAATGTTTGCGGGGGTGGGGAGATGGGAATGGTCGCAGATTTCCATTATTTCTGTGCGTGGAATATGTATACACATATATGTATATGTGCATGTGCATGTATATATATATATATATATATATATATATATATATATATATATATATATATATATATATATATATATATATATATATATATATATACAGTCACGTGAAAAAGTAAGTACACCCCATGGAAAGTTTTGACTTTTTCAACATATTTCAACATACAGCTATTTGATCTTCATTTCAACAATATTGATAGATAAAGGTGATATAATATAACAATTATCATGAAACATATACATTTTGTAGTCCATTGTATAATTTGAATAAACATAAATGCAAATTTCGCATGTGGAAAAAGTAAGTACACCCCTACATTTGTCACTACTTCAAATACCTAAAATTAGAATCAGGTGCACCAGCTCAGGTGCAAATGATTAGAACGTCATTAGAGAGTATCTTGGAGGAACCTGTCATATTTAAATCTCAGACATTTAGTTTGGTTTGCTCTGTGTTGTTGAAGTGTGCGGCGTCACCATGCCTGGATCAAAAGAGGTCTCTGAGGCCTTCAGATCTTGGTTATAGATGCCTACGAGTCTGGGAAGGGATCTTAAAAGATCTACAAACAATTTGAAATCAATCATTCGACTGTCCGGAAGATCATCTACAAGTGGAGAAGATTTCAAACTACAGCCAACTTGTTCAGGCCAGGCCACCCCAGCAAGTTCAGCCCGAGAGCAGACCGCAAGATGCTGAAAGAAGTCTCTAAGAACCCCAGAATGTCATCACGGGACCTACAGGTAGCTCTTGCCACTGTTGAGGTCAAAGTGCATGAGTCTACCATTAGAAAGACGCTGCACAAATTTGATCTACATGGGAGGTGTGCCAGGAGGAAACCTTTGCTGTCCAGAAAGAACATCAGGGCAAGACTAAAGTTTGCCAATGAACACCTAGGCAAAGACCAGAATTTCTGGAACAATGTGCTCTGGACAGATGCGTCAAAGGTAGAGCTACGTGGCCACAGTACCAGAAGACATGTTTGGCGAAAACCAAAGACAGCATTTGACCACAAGAAACTGATACCAACTGTAAAGCATGGTGGTAGAAATATTATGGCTTGGGGCAGCTTTGCTGCATCAGGGCCTGGGCAGCTCACCATCATGGAATCCACGATGAATTCTTCATTGTACCAGAGGGTGCTTGAGGATAATGTGAGGCCTTCAACACTTCAACACTTCAACACTTCAACACAACAACACTTCAACAGAACAACAACACAACAACAACTTCAACACAACAACAACACTTCAACACTTCAACAACACTTCAACAACACTTCAACACTGCATTCAACATTTAACCCACAGCATCTAACCCCTGACTATCTCCTCTCCTTCTCCCTCCTTTGTGCTTTGAATATTTCCCTATTGATTCTTCTTTTTTTGCAATTGTTTTTATGTTTTGCTATGCATTATGTTTTGCACTCTGTCAAAGCGTCTTTGGGCTTCCTGAAAAGCGCTATATAAAATAAATGCATTATTATTATTATTATTATCTGGCGGAAAGTTGAAGCTCAACCGAAGGTGGACCTTGCAACATGGCAATGACCCTAAACATACCAGTAAATCCACCAAGGAATGGCTGAAAAGAAAGAAATGGAGGGTTCTGGAATGGCCAAGTCAAAGCCCGGATCTGAATCCCATCGAGATGTTGTGGGGGGATTTGAAACGAGCTGTGCATGCAAGAATCCCCTCAAACATCGCACAGCTGAAAGAATTCTGCATGGAGGAGTGGGCAAAAATTTCTCCCAGTCGATGTCAGAGACTGGTAGACAGTTATAACTTATAAGAAACGCCTACTTGAGGTTGATTCTGCCAAAGGGGGCAATACCACCTATTAGAGCCAAGGGTGTACTTACTTTTTCCACATGCGAAATTTGCATTGATGTTTATTTAAATTGTACAATGGACAACAAAATGTAAATATTTCATGATATTTGTTATATTATATCACCTTTATCTATCAATATTGTTGAAATGAAGATCAAATAGCTGTATGTTGAAATATGTTGAAAAAGTCAAAACTTTACATGGGGTGTACTTACTTTTTCACGTGACTGTATATATATATATATATATATATATATATATATATATATATATATATATATATATATATATATATATATATATATATATATATATACATGTATAGATCAGGCTGCATCAACTGTGGAACACTTACAAAGATGCCTTGGCCTGCACAAATTCCTGATATAAACATAATTGAAGCTCCATTGGGTTATATTGATCGTGAGAAGGTCAAGTGGTTATCAAACACCATGGATGAATTGTGGAAAGTGCTTCAGGATATTTGGAGGATTCCACAGTCATACATTGAGAAGCTGTATGGGGGTGCTCTATCATGCTAAAATATGCCAATTCTCTGTACAAGCGTGATTCGGCGCGCTCCGCGCACATCACCACTCGTCGTTTCAGAGGGATAGGCATCTTTCACCATGTCTGCTTTCTCAGGGAGTGGGGAATGGTGGGTGGGGGTTAGTGGTGGTGATGGTGGATTGTGGATCGTTGGGGGAAGTGGAGGAAAGGTGGAGGGGGTATGGGGTGGATGGTGATGGGGGGATGGTGGGGGAGAGCGGCCAAAATTGGGTCTTGGGGTTTTTTGGGTCTTCAGGGTATTTAAGGGTCTTCATGGTCTTTTGGGTCTTTTTGGTATTTGTTGTATTTTGTTTCTTCTGGGTCTTTAAGGGCCTTCAAGGTCTTTTCAGTATTTTGGTTCTTCAGAGTCGTTAAGGGTCTTTTGGATCTTCGGGGTGTTTTGGGTCTTCAGGGTATTTTGTGTCTTTCAGGGTCTTTCGGGTATTTTGGGTATTCAGGGTATTTAAGGGTCTTCAGGATCTTTTGGGTCTTTTTGGTATTTGTGGTATTTTGTTTCTTCTGGGTCTTTAAGGGTATTCAAGGTCTTTTCAGTATTTTGGGCCTTTTGGGTATTTTGGGTCTTCAGAGTGTTTTGTGTCTTCAGGGTGTTTTAGGTCTTCGGGGTCTTTTGGGTCTTCACTGTGTATTGGGTCTTCAGGGTCTTTTGGATCCTCTGGGCCTTTAAGTGTATTTTGGTTCTTTGGTGTGTTTTTGGTCTTTGGGGTCTTTGGGGTCTTTAGGGTCTTCAGGGTATTTTGGGTGTTTTGGGTCTTCAGGGACTTTTGGGTCTTAAGGGTCTTTTGGTTCCTCTGGATCTTTAGGAGTATTGTGGTTCTTCAGGGTTTTTAAGGGTCTTTTGGGTCTTCAGGGTCTTCTGGGTCTTTTGTGTCTTCAAAGACTTTTGGGTCTTCAGGTGTTTTGGGTCTTCAGGGTCTTTTGGGTCTTCATGGTCTTTTGGATCTTCAGGGTGTTTTGGGTCTTCAGGGTGTTTTGGGTCTTCAGGGTGTTTTGGGTCTTCAGGATCTTTGGGGTCTTCAGGGTCTTTTGGTCTTCAGGGTCTTTTGGGTCTTAGGGGGCTTTTGGGTCTTATGGTTCTTTTGGGTCTTCGGGGACTTTTGGGTCTTAAGGTTCTTTTGGTTCCTCTGTGTCTTTAAGGATCTGTGGATCTGTGGTCTTCTCCAGCAGAAAATAGGGCAAAATGGAGAAGATTGTCGTGGGGACCGCAAGGCTAACCCCCGCTCTAGCAGGGAAAATGGCCTTAAAATGCATGTTGTTGTTGTTGTTGTTGTGTCTTTAAGGATATTTGGGGTATTTTGTGTCTTTGGGGTCTTTCAGGTCTTTTGGGTATTTTGGGTCTTCAGGGTCTTTGGGTCCTTTGGGTCTTTAGGGGTATTTTGTGTATTCAGGGTCTTTAACGGTCTTTTGGGTCTTCATGGTATTTTGGGTCTTTGCAGTCTATAAGGGTATTTTGGGTTCTCAGGGATATTGGTGGTTTTGAGGGTCTTGGGGGACTTAAAGGGTCGTCAAAGGTCTGAGGGGTCTCAGCAGTCTAAACGGTCAAAAGGTATATTTCAACAGTCCGTAATTAAGAGTTCACGGACTGTGTTTTGTGTGTTAATTTTATTTGAAGAAGAAGATATTTTGGTCACAAATAAACAAACATACAAACATCACCATATACGTTTGCTCTATTATATTGCTCTATTATATGCTCTGTATGTATGAACCTTATACTGTATAATCAAACGGCTTGGCCGATGTCCACCAAAATTTGCAGATATGCTGGGGGTGCCTGGAGCCAATAATGGGCACAATTAAAATGGGCCTTTTCCCTTCTGATCGTAAGGCATTTCGACTATGAAAGTAATCTAGGCTTTCATTATTGCTGTTCAATGAGCCTCAATCTTGGAGAATATAAGAGAGAAAGAGAGAGGAAAAGTGATTGCACCCCTCTCTGCTATACTCCTTACTTTGAAGCTTTGTTAACTCTGCCACAGAAGGTGGGTGGACGTTGTGTTTTCACCCATGTCTATTTGTCTCTGTTTGTTTGTGAACAGGATATCTCAAGAAGTTGTGGACGGATTCGGATGAAACTTGGTGGACGAGTTGGGTAGTTGATAAAAACAAGCTGATTCGATGATGGTTCAGGTACGGATCCAGATATGGCCTATCAGTGGGATACAAAACATAAACTGTTCAGTCTGGCAGAGGTATGCTCTGTTCCAAGGTCCGTTCTAGCTACTTTTGTTATTAGGAGAGACCTTTGGAAAACGCCATGATAAGCTACCTATACACCTTAACACAGATTTCGTCCCAGGTGTAAAACCCCCTTGGGGATTGGGGCAAATTAAGTCACTACAACCTCCATCGCGTGACCCTTAGTCTCCCTGTCAAGTTTGCTTGCGATTGGATAAGTAACGACCAAATGTATCGCAGTCAGACAGACAGACAGACACCACATTGCGTATTTTTGTGTGATGATTTAACAGGAGGGCGACTTTGCACGCTCACATTAAACAAGTGCAGATGATGATGAGCTTTGGTCCCTGTTTCACGATGCCATTTCCACAAAACATTACAGTTAAACAGAAGTCTTAGAAAAAATGATGTGTAGTTTTTTGGGGATGGGCAAATCTCACTTTGACTCCATTGTTAAGCATTTTTTTTTCTCACAGGAGCTTAAATAAAGAAACAAAACCAAGAATGATACTTCTCTGCACGGCTCCTTTCCTATGTGTCCTTTTAAATAGTCCCCACCTTTGTACTTTTCTCTCTTATCTTTCTCTCTGCACCATCTCATGTTCCACAATGCTCCATTCTTCCTGCCGGGCCACTGCGGAATCCCTCTTGGGTTTCCAGTGGCTGTGCCGGTCTCCTTTGCCCGGGCGCGACACCAAACCACATCAAAGCGACGACGAAGAAAAACTCACCACGTTCATTTGCAGCCAATTCTGAACAGCAATGCACCCACTTGGCCAAAATCTCACCAATCACCACTTGCCACACATTCCTCCCTTATCTCAGCTGCCTAAGCCGTCAATCGAGAGGAGCTTTCTTTGGTTATGAGCACAACACAATGTTTAGGATGAACCACCTTTAGAGGCCATTTTCCCCCGCATAGCAGGGGATGACCTTTTTTGGGCACCGTGGTCCCCTTTTTGAAGCAATGTTTTACGGCCGGATGCCCTTCCTGCCACCACCCCTGTTGGTCGCCTCTTGGGACACACAGTGAAGTACCAGTGAACTGGTACTCAATTTGCCGACCTCGGAAGGATGACAGGCTGAGTCAACCACCCTGGTGTTAATTCAGCGATCGACCGGGATTAGAACCCAGGATCCAAGGATCCCAAGCCGCACCCCAACCTCTAAAGTCTAAGCCAACACCAGGCTGTAAAACCAGGCAAAAACCTAGGTGATCGGCACCACATTTTGAATTTTAAAGGAAGCTTCGTTCATTTGCGGAAAGCTTGCGAGACCACCGACTCCAAACTGTAATGTTTTTCAGTTGCTAGAGAATTTCCACTCGGGCTATTAATGTCAAAGCCTGGTGGTATCTTAACGGTTAAGGTGGCTGGCTTGAAATCTCAGGGTCCTGAGTTCCAGCCCCTGTTATGCAATTGAATTAACTCCAGGTGGTGGACTCAGCCTGTCATCCTTCCGAGACCGGCAAAATGAGTACCAGCTTACTGGGATGAATGAGAGGTCAGGGTGGCGACCCGTCCAGGATTGTGCCCACTAGCCTGGGCAACTGCTTCGGCAGCCCCATGTATCTGAAGATGAAAAAAGGAGTTGTCTTCGATTAATGACGAATTGCCAGGACCTTTTATTAATGAGGTTCTTTTTTTGTGTCAAATGTGATCCATGAGAAAGGTTTAAGCTGAAGACAACCTGGAATTTGAGTAAACCAAAATGAGTTTGTTTTTCTAAGTTACAGTAGCACCTTGTGTGAACAAGGTGGAATTGGTTCATCGTCACCAGGAACAGAGCATCTAAAAGTGCTGACAAACAAAACCAGGAGCTCTATCTAAATAATTTCCAAGGTACAGTCATCAACACCATCATCATATGCTAGTTTGGGACTGGCAGCTCCAAGAACATGGATGATTTGGCCCGAGCAACACAAACCGGCTCGCCAGGCGTGACATTTAACCAGAGCTGGTTATGGCAGGAATTTGCCCAAGGTGCCAGGCACGCCTTCCTTCTTTTTTTTTTGGCAAAAGGCAGCAAGGGATCTTTAACATGCATGTGCAACCATTACTAGCAGACGGGTCCCAGACTTAACAAAAGATTAATAACTTTACCCTCTTGGCATCATAAATTTGCAACTTGATGTCTACAACGCTGCCAATGTAACTTCACTTCGTCAAGAGCTTTTCTACCTTTTCTACCTTTTTTTCCTCGTAGCACAGTGGGCCCGCAGCAGTTTCCTTTGAAACCCTGGTGTATTGCTGTTGAAAAAAAAGTTGTTTTACGTGTCTTGTATGAACTACTGCGCTCAAGAAAAGGTGGCTTCTGGGATGAAATGATATGATAGAGAGTTCAGGATTCAGGCCTCTTGATTTTGAACTTTGATGGAGTGAGGATCCGATTGGGCCAACTCACTTTCTGGCTGCTGGAACAAAAATAAAAATAGAACTTTGGTTTGTGTCTTTTCGGAATTAGAAAAATGTCAACTTCTTATGTGTGTGGGCCTATGGTGGCTGCCATTCCCATGAGAATGCGATGCAAGAGTGCATACTTGTTGAAAAGGGGGTCGCGCTGACAAAGGCGGATGTCGGGGGATGTAAGAGGCGACGGAGGGGTGGGCGAGAGAGGGGAATTAAGGGCGCTCAAGGAAGTGCTGAAAATCTTGAGCACAGGAAAGGGTCATTTGGCCCAACATGCGTGTGCACAAATTCGGTACAACTACGATCGCAGACAAAACATGTGGGTGGAAATTCCCCGACTGATAAACAGTGAAACCTTTAATGTACTGCTTGTCATCTTGTCCAACTTGATAGAACCCAGTGTTTGGTGGGAAATTCTAACTTGAGGGTTCAACTATTTTGCAATTGCCTCCCTTATATTTGAGGTATGTATACAGATGTTTGGTGTTGCAAACCCATAACATCTCTCTTGCTCGTAAGTCATTGGAACAACTCTGAAAAGACATTTGTGGAAAAATTTATAAAGATGAATATAGTATACATTTGCTTTCTTTAAAACATTGAATTTGCACATATTGCCTCCAAAAGTATCCAAATATGTTTAACTGTAAAAAAAAATTTTTTTTAAACAATTTAATCTTCAATTGCAAAGAACTTGCAGAAAGAAACATATCCAGCATTCTCATCAAGTGTTCTATTGACTTTCATATCTCAAGAAATGATAACTTTTACCCAAAAAAGGCAACAACTATTTCTCCGAGTGAGGCCCTTTTTACGGGAACAGCTGAGGCACTGTCCATCTCTTCGGGATGAACTTGAACTATAGAGGAAGTTGACATTCCACCAAACAAGCTACTTGATGCCAGCGGACTGCCATTTTCTTCATGCTCCTTGCTTTTCCTTTAGGTCTGGCTATGTTTACACAGTCAATGTTGGACTATTTAGCTTTCTCATATTCCCATATGATCTCCTTACTCTTGCTGGTGGGAACACGTGTTCAAATCCTACTATATATATATTTGATCTTATGTCGACGAATGCCATTGTAATTTACATTAAAATATGTCGATGTCTGTTAAGCTGTAATTTGTCCTACATATGATTTGTGAACATGTTTTTCTATGAGCCTTAGCTAGACGTAAACATAACTTATGTGTGTTTGTGTATATATATATATATATTGAAAGTAAGTATATAATATATATATATATATATATACTGTATATATATATATATATATATATATATATATATATATATATATATATATATATATACATATATATATATATCGAGTAGAAAGAGCTGGAAAGAGGAGGAGGAGGTGGAAAGCAAGAGGGCTGTCAGATGCTTGTGATTGGCAGGTGGTGGCAGACCTAAAGCCACAATTGGTATTTCCAGATGAGATGTCTGACAAGGTTGCGGCCTGACATTGTCATCTCGTCAGGTGCAACAAGACAGGTCATCTTAGGGGAATTGTCTGTACCTTGGGAAGAGAACTTGGAGGAGGTGCACGAGAGGATGAGAGGAAAGTACAGTGAGCTGGAGGAAGAGTGTCGGGAGAGGGGTTGGCGAGTTTCTTGTCAGTTATTTGAGGTGGGGTGTAGAGGGTATATTGGCAAAAAAACTCCCACCCACTCCCCCCTATACCCCCATACAACTCTCGGGACTTCACTGGGCAGTGTTCACACCTTTATTTCATTTCCGCACACGGTTAAAAACTACAATGCCATAAGCTCCACAAACTCTTAATCCGAACTGATCCTCAAAATTACAACTTCAGAATTGACCCTAACACTTTAACAGCAGTCCCAACTACTAAAAAAGTGTTCTTTGCTAAAAACGTTTCATTCAAAAAACGCATCTCCGAGCAGTTCCCTGGAAGTATGAATTAAGTCAAAAATGCTTATTAAGTTACTTTTTTTTTTAAACTAACCCCAGAATGAGAATCACAGCCTCACTTAAATAAATGCATATATACAGTTAGTTATAAAATGGCATGATATGGTAAATTTTGTCAGATTTCCAGATTTGGAGATTATTTCGTCTACAGCATCCAATCTTAATATCCGAATCCAGATTTTGATGATATGCTTCAATTATGTAATGATAATCGATCGTGTTTCCAAGGCAAGGCATGTTTGAGTAGGCCAAAACAAAATGGCGCCTAATAACCCAGCGAGATGCAGTGGGATGACCAAGATGGTGGGCCGCCATTTTGGTAAACCACAACAACGGTTTTTTTTCCTTATGTACACCTTGTTAATCATCTTCAAAAAGGGTGTTTTAACACACACAAACACCCAGTTTTCATCGTTGCAATCTGTTGGAGGTCCAGGTGTTTGCATGCAAAGTTTGGGGCCGCTAACTTTCATGGTTTTGGAGTTATGGAGGAGACAGGTGGACGGACAGATGGACACTGCCTTTTATTATCATAGACGTATATATATATATATATATATATATATATATATATATATATATATATATATATATATATATATATATATATATATATATATACTGGTTCAGTTAGAGTCTGTGTTAAAATAGAGAACTGCATTGAGCAGCGTGAGCTGCTATGTTTGTAAGCATCATTCAGCCTAAATGGATTTTAGAAGCATTTATTGGCAAGTTGCCGGCCTACCCACTGAAGAAAGCATTCTATTTAAGAGAGTTAGTTACTGATGCCGAATTCCCTTTGTTTCCTGCATCATTAGCCAGGGATTCAGGTGAGAATATTCACGGGCCTAATTGGGTTTTTTTAATGTAACAAATTTTCAAAACTTTTTCTTTGTTGTAAAATATTCTCATTCCTACTTGTTTCTTCATAATATTCATGCACAGTTCACTAATTAGACAATTCTGTGGCTGAAATGTTTGCTTGGACCTTTTACTGCACAAGACCTTTGAGGGTGCACATACTCCCACGATCATACCTTTTGTTAAGTGACTTCAAAACTTTAACTATTCTATCAATAAAGTGCTTAGAAATGATGCATCTGAGTGGTTGTTTACAATGATCAAAAGTAGTTTGAGAAATCTTCATGAAGAAAGACTTTCTGTTCTTTCTAATTCCTCCATAAGATCACCTAGCCTTCGATAACGTATCAATTGTGTGGAATCCACGCTCTATGTTGGAAAGATATGACTTCGAGCCTGGGTTCGAATCCCCATTCAGCTATAAACTGCCACCCTGGTATTGCACAGGCAGTGTGATTCATCAATGTGTGTGCCGCCCCTCAGATGGACAGTCAGTCAGTAAACTATCCTCAGCACTCTGAACAAATTCCAAATTCCTTCCCTAACTACTGCTAGGAAGTTTAACCCTTGCCAAGAAAGTGCTTCGGGAGTTCCGACACTGTAACAGAGTATGGTACATCAGCTTCAGAATATCGGGTGCAGACACAATGTTTTAAATTTTGTAATAAGCCTGTCTCAACAACTTCCTTTGGTGAAATCAGAAGATAAATGGATTTTATGGAGATAAAGGAGCACTTTAAGAGACCTTTTAAACCAAAGGATGTATGACAGTGAGTGGTTGCTCCAAAATTTCCTTGCATCAAGAATAACGACTGGAGCAATCTTCCCAAAGCCATAGTTTCTGGTACCCTCTGGGAACACTTTCAAGGAATGTCTGAGATGTTTGCCACCAGATGAGTACATTTAAACACCCAACTAAGCAAATGTTTCACTTTCATCACTGCAACTCCTCCTCTGGATGAACACTGGATGAACCTATCCAGTGCCACACATCTCAATTCATATGAACTATTTTAATTCACAAAACTTCGAAGAGCAATGGATTCTTCAATTATTTGCATTCTAATGTTTATGGCCGGGTAGTGCAGTTGATTGCAATCTAGTGACTTAAAGAGGTGTTTTAAGGTAAAAATGAGGTCTTCCAAGGGCCTCAATTCATGTAGCATGCTCTATACAGAGTATCGGTTCTGCAGAAGCAGTTTCTTGGCTAGGGTTACAATCCTGGATGGGTCGCCACTCCGACACAGGAAGTCAGGGCACGAGTTTGTCATTTGTTCAGGGAGCCAGAAATATGTGGCCTACTCTTCGCGAAGGACACGCGGGATCTTTAACACCCACCAACTAACGCCGGCGGATGGGATGAATGGCCTTGAGTATCCAGAAAAAACATCTCGGAGGTATGCAGGGGTTGACAAAACACTGGAATATATATATATTTTAAGTTCAAGCAGTACCATCTCAAGTTCACAACAATCTGTGGTACGATTTACAAAATACTGAGCATTCATTACCCCCATTTTGTTCTTTTGCTCGCATTCTTTACCCCATCATTGCCCTTAACCGAGTATCTAGTTGTTTACATCTTAACCTAGTTTCAGCACTTTTTTATTTTCTGGAAATGGGGCAACGGTCAGGGCAGCCAAATGGGGCTCAAACAGGTGCACTGGAAGCATTTTAGATTTGGTGGTCTTGGGGTGGGAGGCAAATAGGTAAAGGCGTGTCCTCTTATCATGATTGAGGCATACCTTTGGATTCAGACTTGTGTATATAAGATGATGGTTGAGATACAGCAAAATCTGGTGTAAAACCGCATGGGGGAAATTTTAAACATTTAGATGTTGAGAGATGTATTCTCGGTGAAACCTGCCCTTCCCTAACTAGGAGTATTCATTTGCCGCACATAAAGTTGCAGGAATCGTGACTGCATTGTGTATCTAAACAAAGACTGCAAAGACATTCCTTCACTTTCTGTCACAAGAAGAAAATAAGTCTTTGGTTAATTAATACCTTTTCTTGGACAAGGAAAAAGATGAGCAGCGATTGCAAATGGCGCTGCACTGGTGGTCTTCAGATAAGATTGCCATTATCTCAGTCTGCTGAATGAATGCTCTAAAGCTAATGTTTACACCTAAAGTCTATCTCTATAACTGATCATTCCCAAAGAATGGTTTCACGAGTTACAGTTCAACCGTATTCATCGTGTTTACTTTCAGGAAAGGGCCAAATGTGTATACATTTCCTTCAGAAAGTATTCACACCCCTTGACTTTTTCGACATTTTTGTTGTGTACAGCCTGAATTGAAAATTAATTTGAGATTTTTTTTGTCACTGATATACACATATGTAATACCCCATCATGTCAAATTGGAATATATATTTTTACAAATCTATTGAAAAAAAATACAGAAATATCTAATTTACAGTATTCAACCCCCTGAGTCAATACTTTATGTAAGCACCTTTGGCAGCAATTACAGCTTCAAGTGTTCTTGGGTCTGTCTGTATCAGCTTTGCACATCTGAATTTGGGGAGTTTCTCCCATTCTTCCATGCAGATTTGCTCAAGCCCTCTCAAGTTGGATGGGGAGCGTCGGTGAACAGCAATCTTCAAGTCTTTCCACAGATTTGCAATTGGATACAGATCTGGGCTTCGGCTGGGTCACTCAAGGACTTTCATGTTCTTGTTCTGAAGCCATTCCAGTGTTGCTTTGGCTGTATGCTTGGGGTCATTGTCCTGTTGGAAAGTAAATCTTTGCCGCAGTCTAAGGTCTTTTGCACTCTGAAACAGGTTCTTCTCAAGGATTTGCTTCAATTCATTTTTCCCTCTATCCTTACAAGTGTCCAAGTCCTTGCCACTGAATAGCATCCCCATAGCATGATGCTGCCACCACCATGCTTCACAGTAGGGTGGTGTTTAGCTATGCTCGGTTTTCGCCAGATATAGCGCTTTGCATTCAAGCCAAAGAGTTAAATTTTTGTCTTAATAGACCGCAGCATCTTTTACCTCATGTTCTCAGTCTTCCACATGCCGTTTTTTGCAAACTCCAGGCGTGCTGTCATGTACCTTTTTCTCAGGAGTGGTTTCCGTCTTGTCACTCTCCCATAAAGCCTGGATTTGTGAAGCACTGCAGAGACTGTTGTCCTTACAGCAGGTTCTCCCATCTCAGCTAAAGAACTCTGCAGTTCTGTCAGAGTAGTCATTGGGTTCTTGGTCACCTCTCTGACAAAGGTCCTTCTTGCCCGGTTGCTCAGTTTGGTCAGACGGCCAGCTCTAGGAAGAGTCTTGGAAGTTCCATATGCTTTCCATTTCTTAATGATGGAGCTCACTGTGCTTTTTGGGAACTTTCAATTCTATAAATTGTTTTATACCCTTCCCCAGATCTATGCCTCCTCACAATTCTATCTTGGAGTTCTACGGACAGTTCCTTGGACTTCATGGGTTTCTGCTTTGACATGCATTGTCAACTGTGGGACCTCATATAGAAAGGTGGGTTTCTTTCTAATTAATGTCCAATCAATTGATTTGGTCACAGGTTGACTCCAATCTAGTTGTAGAGACGTCTCAATGATGCTCCTAGGAAATTGGATGCACCTGAGCTCAATTTGGAGTGTCATAGCAAAGGGGTTGAATACCTATATTGACTCGACATTTCAGCTTTTCATTTTTAATTATTTTGTAAAAATTTCTCAAAAGAAAATCCACTTTGACATTATGGGGTATTATGTGTAGATCAGTGACAAAAAAATCTCAATTTAAGCCATTTTAAATTCAGGCTGTAACAACCAAATGTGAAAAGGTCAAGGGGTGTGAATACTTTCTGAAGGTACTGAATGTGTGTCTTATAGGTAGAACGACCGCAGTGTTTGAATGGTGATTCTAACATCACAGACCCCACGAAAATCTGTGGCAACAACCACCCACGTGAAATTTTGGGGAATGTTAAATACAGTATCTCAGAATCACTGAGAAATGTAGGATTGCTTACCGATGTTGAAATAATTGACCATGCACTCTCTGTGCAGTAGAGAATTGTGTGAGCACTTTCAAGCCACATAAAGAACGTTTCAAAATATTGGCGGATGCATCGCTCCTCCTTCTGCTTCCTCCACCCAACGTCCAGCATCCTTCGGAACAACCTTTGGAAACAGCCATCATCTATATCTAATTAGACGGTTTCCTAGCGGAGGGAGGCCTAGTAATGAATATTGACATCAGATTGAATGATCTTGTATCAGAAATCTTTCTGGAACCTGATCTCAGTGTAATGTATGGAAAGTAAAATGCCATACTTACTCCTGACCATGTAAAGATAAATCAGAACTGCTTTTGCAGTATCAACGATCACTGTTGTTAACCGCTGCTTTGCATTTACAAAGGCAGGTAATGATGACGTGGATTTTAAACCTCCCAGAATGCACGCGTTCTTCCAGTAAGGTCTCTTGGTTAAAATTCCAAAATCCAAACTGATTGCGTGCTTCAACTCCATTATTCCTCGCTTCTCCCATCCACGGAACCTCATTTCAGAAGTCGTTCTGCTCATTACTTCAAGCAAAAAGTGCATCGCCATCTCTCCTCATCTCCAATTCCTCTTTTCCTGTTTGTTCATTCCCTTGATGTTTGTCCTGTTGTCAGATCTACCTTTAAATTTTTTTTCAACACTTCAAGGGAAGTGTCAAACCCATAGGGACCGCTGGGTAAAAGAAAATCAAAGAAATAAGATGGGAAAATATAATCAGGATCGGAGTGCCACAGATGATCATCCCACAGTAATAAAGAGGGATGAGGGGCTTCAGGGAACTTTGCAGACAAACGAGGAGCGTTCTACGAGTAGATGGCACCAACAGTGCAAACTAGTGGCCGAGGAAGGGCCTCCCAGATTCCCGTACTCAGTGCAGCTCCAGTCGAGAACTGGCAGAGGAGGGAACCCGACATTATGCGCCAGGTGATGAGGCAGTCATCCATGGCGTTAGACCTCGGTTCGGGCCCAGCAAGCCTGTGGGAACACAGACTCCAACAATACCCTCTAGCGGGCACTGCAGACCAGGAAGGCAACCCGAAGTGGCAGTAAGAACCCCCAGAAACCGCCCATCCGGCTGCCTGCCCCAAGTGCTGTAACAGAACCAATTTTCCATGAAAGGCTTCTGAGGGACCTCAGCTGAGGACAGCCAACCACAGGCATTGATCTTCCATGAGCCTCATTCCTGAAACAAAAAAGAAAAAGAAAAAAAGAGAACATCACTTCAGCTGAAATTCACAGGAGAGTGCACACGTACAATGACAATAATTTCCATCAAAATAAAATGAGAATCAACTTTATCACCTAATGCACCCTGATTATGACCGTCCTCCATTGGGAGATGAGCGTCTGTCCCACTTGGGACTATTCATTAAAAATGGCTGCGAATTGGTGATCAATCTGGAACATTCTCCCAAACAACCATCTGCTGCTCCAAGCAAAAATTAAACATTGTATTGTTATGCATTATGTTTTCCACTCTGTCAAAGCGCCTTTGGGCTTCTGGAAAAGCGCTATACAAAATAAATGAATTATTATTATTATTATTAGACATGTTGAACATCTAATTTTGGAGAATTCCTGGATTGCTGCACTCGCAATTGCTGAACAATTCGATGTTAATGTTGGTGGTGGGTGGTGGCACCCGGCTGCTGGTTGCATCATTTCTGTGGGCGCATCTGCCGCTGATGCAATGCCTCTCTATAACCAGTTATCTGGTACTCATTAATGCTGACCTCGTGAGGATGACAGGCTGAGTCAACCCCACTTGGACATTAATTCAACGGGATTCGAACTCTGGACCTTAGGATCCCAAGCCCAGCACCCTAACCATTAGGCCATTGAAAGGCAACTCATGCTGCCATTGGAACAGCTTCTGCAATGCTACCAAAATGGAGGTGAGATTATTTGTTGAAGATTGTGATTCGATGATGTCTCGGTCCATCTTTAAACACCAAAGTCAAAGTGAGTCAGCACAAAGTGGGGAAATTATTGGTCCCTACTACCAAAAGATTTGAGGCTCAGTCATCAGCCAGAAAGCTTATGGAGATACCATCAATGTAAAATGTTGTCCTGTGATTTGTTATGCAAACATTACCTAGATGATGCCAAGGTATGCTGCCTCAGGGCACGACTTCACTGCCCACAATAATGCTCACCCTCACATGGTACATACAGTGCCTTCAGAAAGTATTCACACCCCTTGACTCTTTTCACATTTTGTTGTGTTATAGCCTGAATTTTAAATGGTTAAATTGGGATATTTGTCAATGATCAACACATAAAACCCCATAATTCCAAAGTGGAATTTTAAAAATAAAGTTTTACAAAATAATTAGAAATGAAACACAGAAATATCTAATTTACATAAGTTTTCAACTCACTAAGTCAACACTTCATATAAGTGTCTTTGGCAGCGATTACAGCTTCGAGTTTTCTTGGGTATGTCTGGATCAGCTTTGCACATCTGGATTTGGGGAGTTTTTCCCATCCTTCCTTGCAGATTTTCTCAAGCTCTGTGAAGTTGGATGGGGAGTGTCGGTGAACAGCAATCTTCAAGTCTTTCCACAGATTCTCAATGGGATTCAAGTCTGCGCTTTCTCTGGGTCACTCAACTCAACCTTAATGACTTTAACGTTCTTGCTCTGAAGCCATTCCAGTGTTGATTTGGCTGTATGCTTGGGGTCATTGTCCTGTTGGAACGTAAATCTTCTCTGCAGTCTAAGGTCTTTTGTACTCTGAGGCAAGTTCTCCTCAAGGATTTGCCTGTACTTGGCTCCATTCATTGTTCCCTTGATCCTTACAAGTCTTCCAGTTCCTGCCACTGAAAAGCATTCCCATAGCATGATGCTGCCACCACCATGCCTCATGGTAGAGATTGTGTTAGATGGTGGAGTGTCATAGCAAAGCGGTTGAATACTTATATTGACGCAAGACATTTTAGCATTTAATGTTTAATTAATTTGTAAAAGCTTCTAAAAAAAGAAATTCCATTTCGACATTTTCGATTTTTTCATTTCGGGTATTATGTGTAGATCAGTGACAAAAATCTCATATAATCCATTTTAAATTCAGGCTGTAACAGTAAAATGTGAAAAAGTCATGGGGTGTGAATACTTTCTGAAGGCACTGTAAGTGCAACCTCTACTACTCTCCCTCTTCCATGAGCCTCGATCTTGCATGGAGAAAAGATGGCTTTGGAAGTTTAAATCATACCCCAGACCAGACTTGCCACCTTGTGAGTTTATTCTCTTTTTGCCACTGCAATAACATCTGGGTGCTATTACATTTCTAACGATGAATACACCAAAGCGCGTGTCCTGAAATCGTTGTGTACCAGTCCCAATAAATTATATGCAGATACCATCAAGGTACTACCACATCGATGGGAGGCGTGTGAAATGTCTAGCAAATGGGAGGACCTTGAGAAACCAGTTTAGTTTCATCAAAAACTTTTATTTTATTATTTATTTTCCAAGGATATGATTTGTATTTCAAAGTGCCGATAAATGGCGCATGAGTACCAGCCCTGGGGAAAATTGCGCCATCCTACTATCCTGGGCGTATGAGTGGGGACCCTCCAGAAATGAAAAATGATGCACATGAGATAATTGATGAGGAGGAAGAGACAGAAGGGAATGTAAATATTGAATTGATTAATACAAAAACATTCTGCAGCCCTTCAGGCTTATGCAGGATAAATAATACATTTAGTTTTGTGCTGATAGATGAAGTGTCTTCACCATCGGTCTGTCTTCATAATGACAATGTGGGTGTGGATATATTTTATATTAATTTCACATGCACCATTGCCATCAGTTTCACCCTATATATACATATATATATCTATATCTATAAAACACAGTTTGTGTGTGTGTGTGTGTGTGTGTGTGTGTGTGTGTGTGTGTGTGTGTGTGTGTGAGTGTGTGTGTGTGTGTGTGTGTGTAATGTTACCGAAAGACTCCTAAACGGAGAGGCTCACATACTTGATATTTGGCATAGACATGGCCATTGAGCCTGGGACGAACATGGCCGAGACCATATTTGACGAGATCCATATTTTTTATTCATATTTACCTCAGCGCATTTCAGCGAAGTACCCGCTAATCTCAGCCGGTTCCAGAGCAGCTCGCTGATTCGCTCAGAGCGATCACGTGATGTTCCATTCCCGCCGCCAGACTGATTCGCTCAGAGCGATCACGTGATGTTCCATCCCGTCACACGTCACACGTTTTTTCACCTTTTATGCGATCGTGTTTTGTATCGATTTTGTGCGATATGAATTAAATATCGTGGTGGGGAGGCTGTTGTGGTGAGGCTGTTGTGAGGCTGTTGAGGTGGTGAGGCTGTTGTGGTGAGGCAAATATCCTTGTGGTGAGGCTGTTGCCCAGAAACAACTTGCCTTCGTCTCCTGGAAAGCAAATCCAACGGAAGGAAATCTCATTTCCTTTCACAAAGCCCGAAACAAGTGTGTGTCCACCATCAGGAGAGCCAGGAAACAATATCTCTCCGTTCTCAAGACCGAACTCTCTTATCTGTCTCCCTCTTCCAAATCCTGGTGGCGTCTGTTCAAATCCGTTTCTGGTGTTTGTTCCCCCTCCATCCCCTCCCTTACGTCAAACGGCTACACAGCTGACTCCGCACGTGAAAAAGCTGAATGCCTCAACTCTGTGTTTGCCTCTAAATCTTGTGTCCCAAACCCATCCCTCTCTGTACCCACCATACCCAGTCGTACCCTGCTGCTCCTGGACTCCGTGTCCTTTCCTCCTGACAAGGTGGAAAAGTTTCTGTCAACCCTCGACTCTGATTCTGCAACTGGACCCGACGGCATCAGCCCACGGGTCCTAAAATCCTGCTCTGCCGCTCTATCTCACCCTCTCGCTGTTCTCTTCACCCTCTCTTTTGCTCAAGGTCAACTGCCATCTGCTTGGAAATCAGCCAACATCACCGCTTTGCACAAAAAAGGTGCAAAAACAGATCCTAGCAACTACAGACCAATCAGCCTTCTCCCAATTATCAGCAAAGTCATGGAATCCATCATTGCTTCGGATATGAAATCTTTCCTCTTCTCCAATGGCTTGATTTCTGATCATCAATTTGGTTTCAGACCAGGTCACTCTACTCTGGACATGCTGCTTCTGCTGTCTCAACAATGGATGGAGGTCCTCAATGCCAAACAGGAAATTAGAGCTGTCTCCCTTGACATATCACGTGCCTTCGACACGGTCTGGCACCCCGCTCTGCTCACCAAACTCTCCTCCTTTGGTATCCATGGAAATCTCCACGCATGGCTGGCGGACTTCCTCTCTAGTCGTCGTCAACGTGTGGCCCTGAATGGGTTTCTCTCATCTCCTCTTCCTGTTCAGGCTGGAGTTCCTCAAGGCAGTGTTCTGGGCCCCGTGCCTTTTCTGGTCTTCATCAATGATCTCTCTGACTCTCTTGAAAATCCTCTCTATCTCTTTGCTGATGACTCCACTCTCTGCCGCTCCATGCCTCTTCCCTCAGATCGGCAGTCTGCAGCCTCCTCACTCTCTGAAGACCTGGAAAAAAATCACAGACTGGTCAAACAAGTGGAACATGTCTTTCAATCCTGACAAATCTCACACTCTTACTATGTCTCTCCGAAAAGATCGACTGGACAACCCTCCCATCTACTTTCTCAACAATCCTCTCCAAGAAGTTCTGTCGCTCAAGCTTTTGGGTCTCACTATCTGCCATGATCTTTCTTGGGAAAAACCACATTTCCAAGCTGGCCTCCAAAGCCAGTCGCCGACTGGGCATCCTCCATCGTGCGAAGTCCTTCCTCGGCACACCTGAGCTCCTCACCACATACAAGGCTTTCATCCGCAGCTCAATGGAATACTGTTCTCCCCTATGGGCCGGTGCTCCTGCCTCACACCTAGCTCGGCTTCACGCTGTTGAAACCAAAGCTTTCAGAATTATTGGAATCTCCCACGATGAAGCTATCTCTGAGGGCCTTTCACTCACTCACCGCAGGCAGGTAGGTGGTCTTTCTGTCTTCTACCGACTCCTCTCCGGCCTTGCACCCCCAGCTCTCTCTGTGCTCTGTCCCCCAAATATTCCTACAGGTCGCACAAGATCTGCCAGCAACCCTCTGATGGTTAAACTGCCGAAATCTCGGCTCTCTGCTCACCTTCACTCTTTCATTCCTCTTTTCTCCCGCCTCTGGAACAAACTCCCTCACTCCCTTCAATCCCACTCCTCCCTCCAGGTCTTTAAAACAGCTGTTCACCACCATCTCTTATCTTCCCCCATCCAAAACCTTGATCTTTTCTACCCCCGCTAATTCACCCCAGATCCACCTTGTTTGAAATTCCAACTTCTTTCCTGGAAGTCCTGGCAGTGTCCATATGTTTTATACCTCTCCCACCGCCCCCTTCCCATGCCCCCCCCCCCCAAAGCCCTCGCCCTCTCTCAGATCTCTCGATGTCTCCATGTCTCTCGGTCCCTGCTCTCAAATGTTGTGTTTGTGTCCTTCCCGCTCTCTCCCCATCTTGTCTACCGCTCCCGATGTTATATGTTTTATGTGTCGGTTTGTCTTTCTGTGTGATAATGTTCGCTCTTTCACGAGCCTCGATCTTGTATACAAAAAAAAAAAAAAAAAAAAAAAAAAAAATGTCTTTGAAACAGCTGTGAAACGTCTTTCCACAACCCTTCCGTAACCGATTGGAGCGGTTTTTTGCGGCACAAAACGAGATCCGCGAAGCGAGTTGGTCGAGTCGTGCTGACCAAGATGGCGACACGGCGGCTTCACTTTTCACGGAATATGAGCGTTCTATATATTTTCAATTCAGTGCGCCCGTGATTTGTGGCATAGACATGACCATTGGGCCTTCACGGTGTAATTTGTGCGAGGCTTTTGTCCGAGTGAGCTTGAGTCGAGAGGGCGCATGTACGGGTTGGGAATGTACGGGTCTCCCTTCCCCCGCCCGGCAACGCCGATACTGGAGGACGTCACAGGATCGGTGAGTCTCCAAAATCCGCTTCGTGCTGTTGCGAATATGCAGGACTATGTCCGATTGTTGTGCTGCTCTCCAACCATGAGAACTGTAACGTCATTGTTGACTGGCCATCCCCTTCCCTCCCCCTTCCCCCCTCCGTCCCCCTCCCTTCCCCCTCCACCCTACCCCTCCCCTTCTCCCCTCCCCTTCTCCCCTCCCCTTCTCCCCTCCCCCTCCCCTTCTCCCCTCCCCCTCCATTTTCCCCCTCCCGCTCCCTTTTCCCCCTCCCCCTCCCTTTTCCCCCTCCCCCTCCCTTTTCCCCCTCCCCCTCCCTTTTCCCCCTCCACCCCTCCCCCTCCCTTTCCCCCTCCCCTCCCTTTCCCCCTCCCCCCTCCCCCTTCCCCCTTCCCCCCTCCCCCTCCCTTCCCCTCCACCCTACCCCCTCCCCTTCTCCCCTCCCCCTCCCTTTTCCCCCTCCCCTCCCCCACCCTTCTCCCCTCCCCCTCCCTTTTCCCCCTCCCCTCCCCCACCCTTCTCCCCCCCCCTCTTCTCCCCTCCCCCCGTTAACCTCCCCTCCCCTCCCCCGCCCAGCATTGCCGGTACTTCTGTCGGTTTCCCCCCCTCCCCATCCCCCCCTCCCCCTCCCCCCTTCCCCTCCCCCTCCCACCCACTCCCACCCCCTCACCCTCCCTTTCCCCCTCCCCCCTCCCCCACCCTCCCCCTCCCCCTTCCCCCTCCCCCTCCCCCATCCCCCTCCCCCATCCCCCTCCCTTCCCCTCCACCCTACCCCCTCCCCTTCTCCCCTCCCCCTCCCTTTTCCCCCTCCCCTCCCCCACCCTTCTCCCCCTCCCCTCCCCCACCCTTCTCCCCTCCCCCTCCCCTTCTCCCCTCCCCCTCCCTTTTCCCCCTCCCCTCCCTTTTCCCCCTCCCCTCCCTTTTCCCCCTCCCCCCTTCCCCCTTCCCCCTCCCCCCTTCCCCCTTCCCCCTCCCCCCTTCCCCCTCCCCCCTTCCCCCTCCCTCTCCCTTTCCCCCTCCCCCCTCCCCCTCCCCTCCCCCTCCCCTCCCCCTCCCCCTCCCCTCCCCCTCCCCCTCCCCCTCCCCTCCCCCTCCCCCTCCCCCTCCCCCTCCCCCTCCCCCTCCCCCTCCCCCTCCCCCTTCCCCTCCCCTTCCCCCTCCCCCCTCCCCCTCCCCCTCCCCCTTCCCCCTCCCCCTCCCCCTCCCCCCTCCCCCTTCCCCCTCCATTCCCCTACCCCCTCCCCCTCCCTTCCCCTCCACCCTACCCCCTCCCCTTCTCCCCTCCCCCTCCCTTTTCCCCCTCCCCTTCCCCACCCTTCTCCCCTCCCCCCCCGTTCCCCTCCCCTCCCCCCCCCCCCCACCCGGCAATGCCGGGTACTTCTGCCGGGTCCCCCCTCCCCCTCCCCCCTTCCCCTCCCCCTCCCCCTCCCCCCTTCCCCTCCCCCTCCCCCTCCCCCCCCCCCCCCCTCCCCCCTCTCAGACTGTGAGAAACAAGATTCTGTGGTCTGATGAAACCAAGATTGAACTGTTTGACTTCCGTCTGGCCACTCTGCCATAAAGCCCAGATCGGTGGAGTGTTGCAGTGATGGTTGTCCTTCTGGAAGTTTCTCCCATCTCCACACGGGATCTCTGGAGCTCAGCCAGAGTGACCATCGGGTTCTTGGTCACCTCTCTTACCAAGGCCCTTCTCCCCGATTGCTCAGTTTGGCCTGGCGGCAAGCTCTAGGAAGAGTCCTGGTTGTTCCAAACTTCTTCCATTTAAGAATGATGGAGGCCACTGTGTGCTTGGGAACCTTCAATGCAAAAGAATTTTTCTTGTAGGCTTCGCCAGATCTGTGCCTCAACACAATCCTGTCTCTGAGCTCTGCAGGCAGTTCCTTCGACCTCATGGCTTGGTTTTTGCTCTGATGTGCATTGTCAGCGGTGAGACCTTATTTAGACAGGTGTGTGCCTTTCCAAATCATGTCCAATCAACTGAATTTACCACATGTGGACTCTAATAAGGTGTAGAAACATCTCAAAGATGATCAAGAGAAATGGGAGGCACCTGAGCTAAATTTCAAGTGTCATAGCCAAGGGTATGAATACTTATGTCAATCTGATATTTCAGTTTTTTCTTTTTAATAAATTTGCAAAACTTTCTGAAATCCTGTTTTCTCTTTGTCATTGTGGGGTATTGAGTTTAGATTGATGAGGGAAAAAAATGAATTTAAACGATTTCAGCGTATATATATACCTTGGCTCTAATAGGTGCTATTGCCCCCTTTGGCAGAAACAACCTCAAGTAGGCGTTTTTTATAACTGTCTACCAGTCTCTGACATCGACTGGGAGAAATTTTTGCCCACTCCTCCATGCAGAATTATTTCAGCTGTGCGATGTTTGAGGGGTTTCTTGCATGCACAGCTCGTTTCAAATCCCCCCACAACATCTCGATGAGATTTAGTTCCGGGCTTTGACTTGGCCGTTCCAGAACCCTCCATTTCTTTCTTTTCAGCCATTCCTTGGTGGATTTACTGGTATGTGTAGGGTCATTGTCATGTTGCAAGGTCCACCTTCGGTTGAGCTTCAACTTCCGACAGATGGCCTCACATTATCCTCAAGCACCCTCTGGTACAATGAAGAATTCATCGTGGTTTATATGATGGTGAGCTGCCCAGGCCCTGATGCAGCAAAGCTGCCCCAAACCATAATATTTCCACCACCATGCTTTACAGTTGGTGTCAGGTTTTTGTGGTCAAATGCTCTCTTTGGTTTTCACCAAACAAGTCTTCTGGTACTGTGGCCAAATAGCTCTATCTTTGACTCATCTGTCCAGAGCACATTGTTCCAGAAGCACATTGTTCCAGCCTTGGTGTTCATTGGCAAACTTTAGTCTTGCCCTGATGCTCTTTCTGGACAGCAAAGGATTCCTCCTGGCACACCTCCCATGTCGATCAAATTTATGCAGCCTCTTTCTCATGGTAGACTCGTGCACTTTGACATCAACAGTGGCAAGAGCTACCTGTAGGTCACGTAAAGACATTCTGGTGTTCTTAGAGACTTCTTTCAACATCTTGCGGTCTGCTCTCGAGGTGAACTTGCTGGGACGGC
>NC_136261.1:346444506-346527006 GCF_964187855.1 Myxine glutinosa
ACTGAGCAGTTCGTTGAACAGTTCGACTGAGCAGTTCGTTGAACAGTTGGCACACAGCAGGCAGTTGGCAGTTGGCAGTTGGCACTCAGCAGTTGGCACTGAACAGTTGGACTGAACAGTTGGCACTTGGCTGCCAGCACTCCCGCAGAGAGTCGAGTCGAGTGGAGTTCAAAGGAGTCCTTCCTGTCCCTGGTCAAGTGGAGTTCGTTTGCTCTGTGCAGCCCTGCGTTGGACACTTGGAGCGAGGGACCTCGTGGTGTGCGATCGGGCCGAAAGGAGCGGTGTTGGACGGCCGCCACAAAGACGACGAAAGACAGACAAGATAAGCCCGCATCCGCGTACATTTTGAACGACGTGACGTATTCTTTTCGTAATTCATCTCCCTCGTTTTGTGTTTGCTGTCAGTCGTGTGGGGACGTCCCGATCTAGGATATTAGATTTACCGGCGCTGCTTTGTCACTGTCTTTGCTTTCATCTATCTATAATTCCATTAATCTCTGTGTGTATGTGTGTATGTGTGTATGTGTGTATGTGTGTATGTGTGTATGTGTGTATGTGTGTTTGTATGTTTGTCTGTGACCGCTGTTTCTCGACAACCACGGGTCCGATATACTTTAAACTTGCCAGGTATATTGCTGGGGACCCGAGGATGTGCCTTTTCAAGGTTTGAAATTAATCGGACAAGTACTTACCGAGCTATGGCGATTTAGCCGTTCGCCGTTCGCTTTGGCGTTGCGAATGGACCAAACCATTGCATGTAAATAGAGGGGGGGGGTTCTGTGGTCGTTGCGAATGGACCAAACCATTCATGTAAATAGAGGGGGGGGGGGGGGTTCTGTGGTCGTTACTGCCACGTGGTTTCAAAGTTTTTTTTTGTTGTTGTTTGCACGCATGTTTTTTTGCACCCACGTACGGGCACGCCCTAGGATGTTTACACACACGCACCCCTACACAAAAATTTTTTTTTTTTTTTTTTTGGCAAGGAACGGGCACCCACGTACGGGCACGTCCTAGCTTATATATAGTACGGGCATGCCCTAGTCTATCTATAATTCCAGTAATCTCTGTGTGTGTGTGTGTGTGTGTGTGTGTGTGTGTGTATGTGTGTGTGTGTGTGTGTGTGTGTGTGTGTGTGTGTATGTGTGTGTATGTCTGTGTGTTTGTCTGTGACCGCTGTTTCTCGACAACCACGGGTCCGATATACTTGAAACTTGCCAGGTATATTGCTGGGGACCCGAGGATGTGCCTTTTCAAGGTTTCATATTAATCGGACAAGTAGTTACCGAGCTATGTCCAAAAAACGATTCAACCAATCAGAGAGCAGCGAGTTATCACGTGTGCCGAACGTGGCGAACAGACTCTGCCTCGGACGGCACATTTGAGAGCGTATTCATTTATTTCACGTTGGCAAACTATGTTGGCGTTAAACTATGTTTTAAAACTAATTAAAACTAATTTGCCATTCTTTCGCTTTCCTGCGCGTTTGTGCACGCTATGGCGATTTCTTTACCAAACTCCGCAAGCCGTTCGCTTTGGACCAAACCATTTCATGTAAATAGAGGGGGGGGGGGGGGGATTGTCACCGTACTCGCAAGCCGTTCGCTTTGGACCAAACCATTCCATGTAAATAGAGGGGGGGGGGATTGTCACCGTACTCGCAAGCCGTTCGCTTTGGACCAAACCATTTCATGTAAATAGAGGGGGGGGATATAATTTTAGATATATATATAGTACGGGCATGCCCTAGTCTATCTATAATTCCAGTAATCTCTGTGTGTCTGTGTGTCTGTGTGTGTGTCTGTGTGTTTGTCTGTGACCGCTGTTTCTCGACAACCACGGGTCCGATATACTTGAAACTTGCCAGGTATATTGCTGGGGACCCGAGGATGTGCCTTTTCAACGTTTCATATTAATCGGACAAGTAGTTACCGAGCTATGGCGATTTCTTTACCAAACTCCGCAAGCCGTTCGCTTTGGACCAAACCATTGCATGTAAATAGAGGGGGGGGATTGTCACCGTACTCGCAAGCCGTTCACTTTGGACCAAACCATTTCATGTAAATAGAGGGGGGGGGATTGTCACCGTACTCGCAAGCCGTTCGCTTTGGACCAAACCATTTCGCACATGGACCAAACCATTTCATGTAAATAGAGGGGGGGGATATAATTTTAGATATATATATAGTACGGGCATGCCCTAGTTTAATAAATCCTTGTATTATTTTTGTATATATCTGAACGCAGTTTCCTGGGTGTTTGATTCTAATAGATAAGGCGGCGGGGGGGAGCTTCGCCGTGTCCGCCATTCCGCGCGTTTAACTTTGTGTTGAGTTTGAATCCGCCATTGAGTTTTCGCCTCGGGAGTGTAAAGTCTCGCAATCGGCCATCCGTAACTGTGGTGTTAATCACGGTTGCGTAACAAGTGGTGTCAGGAGTGTAGGATTTGAACCCGTCGGACAAATTTATTTTGTCCGCGGCGAGACATCGACACGGTCGGGCGTGCATTGCGCCCGACGTTCGAACGCAAAATTTTTATAGGCGAGGCGGAGAAATTTAGTAATCAATTGGGCATACGGAGCGCGATATCGCGTCTTCGTCAAATTTAAATTGTGTTTTTGGAATTGAAATAAATACGCGCGCGGGGAACGACCTTCCGGAAGGCGGATGTCGGAGATGGACGAAATGGAGGTACGTAGCGAGGCCTCCGTCAGCGTTGGGAGTGAGCCGGAAATAGGGGAATTTGATGCAGAGGTGAGCCTTGGAACCTCCCTCGTCCCGAGCACCAACTTATGCCCCTCCCCTACCGGGGAGTCGGGAACAAGTGGGACGGCCCCGATAGATCTCCAGACCATAGTAAATTTAATAAATGCTCAGAGGGCCGAGGGTGAGCGAGCCAGTCGGGAATTGAATGACAAAATTGACGGGCTGGAAAATAAAATGAGTAAGGAATGTAGGGAAGGAATGAAGGGAATGAGTGATCGATTGGAGGAACAAATTGAAGGGATGGAAAATAAAATGGAGTCGCAGGGGAAGGAATGGAGGGAAGGACTGAAGGACATGAGTGACCAAATTAATGGATTGAAAGGGGAATGTTTCCCACATTCTGGCCTGGTTGTTTATCGGGACCGTGTGGATGTCACAACACCCCAACCGGGGGATGAATTTGGAATTGTGCAGCACCAGGGCGGTGGTGCGGAGCAAGAGGGGGTAGAGTTTTTGGGGGTCCATGCGATAGAGCCGGACCGGGTATTTATTGGGGATATTGATCAAAGCCTGGCGGGGCCAGGAATGATTTGTAATGATGATGAGGATGAGGATGATTCGATCCAGCGGCTGGAGACCTGTGACAGTCCCATGGAGGTAGAGCTTGTTCAGGCCCAAAGGAGCCTGGGTGATGAGGTGAGTTGGTCCGAGGAGGTGGTTGGAATGACCGAGGGGACGCTCACTGTACACTGCTATTTGGAAACAGAGGCTCCAAAATTGGACAACCAGTTGGGGGAGTGTGTTGGCTCCGGGCTGGATTTGGATCTTGGAGGATCGGGAGATAGGGCTTCTGGAGATTTGGTCCCTGTAGGGAATTTGGATCAACTGCAGGGAGGGGCAGAACAACCGGTGGTAGAGGTTGTTCCCTGCAGCTGCGGTTTGGCAGTGGGAATGAAAATTTGTAAAAGAAAATTTAAAATAAAATTACAATGGGAAATTGATTTGGAGCAGCCATGGTGGGGATTGGTCCCAGGGCTGCGGGATTTGGACATGGAGAGGTCATGGGTGATGGCCTCGGGCAAAAGTTGCCCCTTTCAAAATTTGGGTATGCCAGCCAGCTGGGGGGCTGTGATGGCGAGATTTGGACGTGGGGTCCAGCCTTGGGTGTCGAGGTACGACCTGGGTCCCACGGGGGGTCTGGTGGAGTGTGGCGTCCCTTGTCCGTCGGGGCGCCATCCAAGCCGGTGGCTCGGGCCGGCAGGGTCACCGGACCCTGGTGGGGGTTAAGACCTCCAGAGGGGTCCGAGGTGGTTTCTCAAGCCTGGGTTGGCATTTATTGAGGACCACTAGGGGGAGGTGTTGTGGGTCGCGCTTTGGTGGTGGCACCGCAGATGGCCAGCTTGGGCCTGATGTAGTGATCACCTGGGCATGCGACCTGACACCCTCTCCCTGAGACTTTGGGACAACTGGCATGTGATGACCTGCCATGCCGTGTTGGTCGATGGACGCGGGTCAAACCGAATGGACAGGGATGGAGATAGCCTGCCGGACAACCATTGGGGCATCTGTGGAACGTGATGTTGTGAGTGACCTTCCACAGATGCTCCGTTATGATTTATGGACTCTCGGGTTGGGAAGAGAGCCATGGGGATGTGAATCGGGAGATGTGTAACGAGCCGAGCATATGGGCCATGCTCGGCTGGCATGTGTATGGCAAAGCATCCTTCTTTGGTGAGGTTAGTGAAATGTGACAAATGGTTGGCATGGGTAATCTGTGGGTTAGATGGAAATTTAAGGGTGGATTTTGAAATGCCATGGTGGACACTGTACAGTGACGCCATTATTGATCCAGGTGTGTAGACCAAAGTGTTGGAGGCTGTGATGAAATTAATAGGGTAGCAAGACACAGCTTTCAACTGGTTGCGGGGGCAACTGTGCTGATATTTGGGACGCGGGATGATGGGGATGTAGTTGTGTAGCCTGAGGGTCAACGTGGTGCTGTGCGTGTCCGAGGTGTGTGGACCATGTCTTCTGGGTGGGTCTCCTGGTGGAGCATGGCTGTTGACTGGGCCTTGGTGTGGTCAAGTGTGGGTGAGCACTGGGGGGGCTGCAGTTCTGTAGTCGGACTGGGGGATGATGGGGAGGTGCAGGGGACGTGGCTGTAGGGATGCCACGCACTGCGACCGTGCCCCCCAGGGCCGAGGTTGTGTGTGCGGTAGTGTGTGTTGTGGCAGCAAGTGCTCACCACATTGGCCAGCTGGGGCTGCTGCAGCTGTGTTCCTCGCAGGGGGGGCCGAAGGATGGATGGTGGGTCGCGCCCTTATGGACACTCATGGGCCATGTTGGCGTTTTGACTGCTCACCTTGTCCCGGTGACCCTTGCACGGTAGAGGTGCAGAGCTGTCGTGGCCACAGGTAGTTGTGTAGTGATGATCACCGTTGGATGCGGATCCACATACCTGCCAGTGTAGTGGGGACAAAAGAGAAATTTGGAAGGATTTGGTAGGCCCAATGTGAAATTTTGGGAATTGTATGGGTGGATTGCACTTTGGACCTGACCAACCTGTAACTACCTGCACTTGAGGTGAGTGTTTTAAGGAGTACTGTCCCAGGCTTCAGGACTTGCTTTGGAAATTGGGGACATGTAAATTGGAGTTGGGAGGCGGGTGAGAGTGATGACATGGCCGGTGAGGGGATGGAATGGGAGCCACAGTGTCTTGTGGGTGGCGTATGTTTTTGTATTATGGTTAGGTGTTTTGATGTGGTCGTGAGAGTGGAACCTGGAGAGTGAGTGATGATTATTGGAGATAATGAGGGGCGATACTTGTGCTTTTGGAAATGTGCTTTTGGAAATGTGTGATGGTTTAAATGTGAACTGGGGGATTTCACATGTGGCAGGCCATGGCAAGCCTTGTAACACCTTTTACACCAAGAATTGTACTGAATTGTGCTGAGTTGTGTGGAGAATTGAATGGCAGCGGGGGAGGAAGTGTGTTTTGGGGTCTTGTGGGTGGGGAAGGTGTGTGTGTCCGCAGGTACAGAGCAAGCTCTGAGGAGCGATGCCTGCGGGCCCCCCTCTGCGGCAATTACCCCTGGCAGCCGGTGGTAACTGGAAATTGGAGCTCGTCGGTGGAGGGTCTGGTTGGGCGCCGCGGGGTGAGGAAGTCCCCCGGTGACCCGTGTTGCTGCGCGAAAGCAGGAGGCAAAGGAGCCTGGTGTGTGTGGAGACCTTCACCGGCGAGGTAACGGCGGAAAGGGGCTGTTGGGCTGTCACGGGGCCAAGAGGTAAAGGGGGGGGGGGGGGCAATGAACTTGTAAGTCGGTTGACTTGTTTTTGGGACTGCGGGCACCACAGCCTGATGCGCCCCCACCATCTTTTTGTGCGGTACCTCCCCGCTGCCTAGTTGAGGAATGCACACACACGTGAATGACATCAATGCCATGGTCCTGCAGGGGGTGTATTGAAATAAGTGCTTTGTTGATTTTTGAAATGCCTTGAGGACCTATGGAATGAGAATGAGTGGTTAAGGGGTCTGTGTTGCATGAATGTGGGCGAAATCCACCGAGCCGTGTCACTCACCTGTAACATCTGGACAGGGCCCGTGGAAATTTAGGGGGATGCATTGGGGATGGCCCCGCAGGTAAGGTTGTGTCTTGTGGCATCCACCGGGGGACGCGGTCTGTAGACCGGGGTATGTACAAAGGTTAGAGTTTTGAGTTTTGGAAAGATGGTTAAGTTTTGTGGTTAAGTTAGTGTTGTGTGTTGTTTGTTTCCTCCCTCCACAGGAACAACGAAGAAAATGTACATACTTGCATGATGGTTAAGGGGTTTAGCATGTTAAGGAAGTGTAGGTAGGTAGTCCGACTCACTTCCCACAGCCCTTCCTGATTTATTTCATAGGTTAATTAAGTGTGTGACAGTAAGTGTTAAGGCTGGAATGGTAGCGCCTGCGGTGAACCTTGCAGGAGCTACGGTTCCAGGGGGGGGGGGGCTGTGTTATGAATTTGGTAGAGCAACATCTAGAGCTAGGTAGATCTGAATAGGTAGGTATTCGGCTGTCGTGACAGGGACTCTACATGTAATAAGTTCTTGATGTTTAGGCGTTTGTCGGGGGAAGATGTATGATTGTGGATCTACCTGGAGGTTCGAGTGTTAAATAGTGAGGGATTAAAGGTAACGCCCCTGTGAGTTTCACCTAGTAGTCAAACCTTTGTCCATTATGGCACTGCAAACCACATAAACATTAGTTAGGTCCTTAGCGCAACATTAAATAATTCTTTTCCCTGACAATGACTTAGGAACAAACGGACAGGAAACCAGGCCAAAAACACCGCCAATTGGCCGCCACCGTTTACACCTCCAAGGCCTACAAACCTCGCCTGGCACGTGTTATAACACAAGGACCGCGGGGTCGGGGATGCGGAGTGGTGAGGATGCCGCAGAGGGCGTGACCTGGGCGAGCCGGCGAGTTGGGAGGCTATTATTGGCTGAGGAGTGCGCCAATGTGACGTCATCGGCCAGAGATATGAGCGACGGTCGGACGCCATTACAGGAGTTCGAGAGGCAGTTCGTTGAACAGTTGGCACTGAGCAGTTCGTTGAACAGTTCGACTGAGCAGTTCGTTGAACAGTTGGCACACAGCAGGCAGTTGGCAGTTGGCAGTTGGCACTCAGCAGTTGGCACTGAACAGTTGGACTGAACAGTTGGCACTTGGCTGCCAGCACTCCCGCAGAGAGTCGAGTCGAGTGGAGTTCAAAGGAGTCCTTCCTGTCCCTGGTCAAGTGGAGTTCGTTTGCTCTGTGCAGCCCTGCGTTGGACACTTGGAGCGAGGGACCTCGTGGTGTGCGATCGGGCCGAAAGGAGCGGTGTTGGACGGCCGCCACAAAGACGACGAAAGACAGACAAGATAAGCCCGCATCCGCGTACATTTTGAACGACGTGACGTATTCTTTTCGTAATTCATCTCCCTCGTTTTGTGTTTGCTGTCAGTCGTGTGGGGACGTCCCGATCTAGGATATTAGATTTACCGGCGCTGCTTTGTCACTGTCTTTGCTTTTATTTAATAAATCCTTGTATTATTTTTGTATATATCTGAACGCAGTTTCCTGGGTGTTTGATTTTAATAGATAAGGCGGCGGGGGGGAGCTTCGCCGTGTCCGCCATTCCGCGTGTTTAACTTTGTGTTGAGTTTGAATCCGCCATTGAGTTTTCGCCTCGGGAGTGTAAAGTCTCGCAATCGGCCATCCGTAACTGTGGTGTTAATCACGGTTGCGTAACTATATATATATATATATATATATATATATATATATATATATATATATCCATACATACATACATACTGCATATACATACTAGCAAAGGTACCCAGCACTGACAGGTAACGCAGGGCGCTTCGTGATGGGAATATGAAGATGGGTTGGGGGGGGGGGGGGGGGTGGGAGAAGAGGGAGGGGAAAGAGAGGAGGGAAGGGGGCAAGGGGGGAGAGAGGGTGTGGCAACAGTGCTGGAAAAGATATGGTTTTGGATGGGGGATAATCTTTGATGGTGGTGAACAACTGGCTTGAAGTCATGAAGGAGAAAATGGGAAGAACAAAAGGAAGAATGAGATTGAAGAGAATGCGAAAGTTGGAAGAGAATTGGTATTCTCTATTCCACATGTGGTTTAAAGGAGGAACAAGTGAGTGGAGGTAAGCAGTGTTTCTGGATTTTGGGAGTTTCACCAGAAGTGGTTTGTTGCTGGACTTCGTGCACCTTGCAGAACCCTGAGGGGTGCAGATTATGAAAAGACCAGAGGGTGCAAGATGAGAAAGGAGGCGGGAGAAGACAGAGAGACCACCAACCTGTCTGCGATGAGAAAGTGAAAGGCCCATAAACTCAGCTTTATCGTGGGAGATTCCAATGATCTTGAAGGCCTTGGTTTCCATGGCATCCAGTTAAGGAACGTGTGAGGCAGGGGCGCCAGCCGAGGGGGGAGAGCAATGCTCTATCAAGCTATGGATGAAGGTGTTGTAGGTGGACAGCAGTTCAGGTGTGCCAAAGAAGGACTTTGCACGACAGAGGATGCCTAGTCGGTGGCTGGCTTTGGAAGCCAACTTTGAAATGTATTTTGCCCAAAAAAGACCATGGTTGATAGTGAGACCCAAGAGTTTGAGCGAGTGACCTTCTTCAAGAGGATTGCTAAGAAAGTAGATGGGAGGGTTTGCCAAAGGGTCATTTCGGAGAGAGAGAGAGAGAGAGAGAGAGAGAGAGAGAGAGAGAGAGAGAGAGAGAGAGAGAGAGAGAGAGAGACAGACAGACAGACAGACAGACAGACAGACAGACAGACAGACAGAGAGACAGAGAGAGAGAGAGAGAGAGAGAGTAAAAGGTGGAACAAATGATTGTATACTGACGAGTGTGATATTCTGGTGAGAGTGTGAGATTTGGCTAGATTGAAAGACAAATTCCAAGTGTTTGACGGCCTACCTATCTGAAGGATGAGGGATGTCACTGCAGAGGGTGCAGTCATCAAGAAATAGATAACGTGGATTTTCCAGAGTCAGAGAGATCATTAATGAATATTAAAAATAGGATGGGGCCAGAACACAGCCTTGGGGTACTCCAGCCTTAACAGGGAGAGTGGATTATAGGATTCCATTGAGAGCCACACATTGGCTGGAAGAGCAGATTAAATCAGGAAGCCATGTGTGGAGTTGGCCTTGGTTGCCATAACCAGAGATGTTGGGAGAGTAAGGCGGGATGCCAGACTGTATCAAAAGCTTGAGATATGTCCGGAGCGATGGCCCTGATCTCATGTCTGGCATTGTGGGCTTCCATCCATTGTTGGCAGAGTAGCAGCAGCATGTCTAAAGTAGAGTGACCTGGTCTGAATCTGAATTGACGATCCGAGATGAGGTTGTTGGAGAAAAGGAAGGATTTTATGTCAATTGTGATGATGAATCCCATGACCTTGCTGCTGAGTCAACGTAAGTTGATCGGTATGTTAATTTAACTAAAGGGGAACAGCTTTTGCATCTTGTTTTTGTTATGTGGTGATGTTGGATGACTTCCAAGCAGATGGAAGATAACCTCAGGCAAATTATGTACAAGAGCAGCAGAGCAGGTTTTCAGGACACCTGAACTGACGCCACCATCTGTTGCAGTTGCAGAACAGGTCAAGAGTTGTCAGAAGCTTCTTCATCTTTTCATCCGCAAAAGACACCGAGTCCAGTATCGGCTGGGTTCAGAGAGCGCGAGGGGTTGGGGACACAAAGTATGGAAGGAAACACAGAATTGAGTCATTCAGCCTTATTGGGGCTCCATTTTATGGTTAAAATGCATTAGTGTCTTGACTCTCATCCTGTCTGTCCTGACATGGCAGCATATGGCAACTGCTGATTGGTTAATCAAGAAAATGGTCTATTGATATGAAAACAGCATGTGACTTCGTTCCACTCAGCTAATCAATAAAGATATGTCACATAACTGCTGTCCATAACGATAACGATAACCCCACTGGCAACGGTAACACGGCTTTGGACCAAGGAGCCAGCACAAGGTTAGCAGTATGAAAGGCCTACGAGCTGGCACAAGGTTAGCAGTATGAAAGGCCTACAAGGTGGCACAAGGTTAGCAGTATGAAAGGCCAAGGAGACGGCACAACGGAGCACTATGAAAGGCCTAGGAGCTGGCACAAGGTGAGCAGTATGAAAGGCCTACGAGCTGGCACAAGGTTAGCAGTATGAAAGGCCTACAAGGTGGCACAAGGTTAGCAGTATGAAAGGCCAAGGAGAGCACACAACGTGAGCACTATGAAAGGCCAAGGAGACGGCACAACGTGAGCACTATGAAAGGCCTAGGAGCCAGCACAAGGTTAGCAGTATGAAAGGCCTAGGAGCCAGCACAAGGTTAGCAGTATGAAAGGCCTAGGAGCCGGCACAAGGTTAGCAGTATGAAAGGCCTAGGAGCTGGCACAAGGTTAGCAGTATGAAAGGCCTACGAGCTGGCACAAGGTTAGCAGTATGAAAGGCCAAGGAGACGGCACAACGTGAGCACTATGAAAGGCCTAGGAGCTGGCACAAGGTTAGCAGTATGAAAGGCCGAGGAGCCAGCACAAGGTTAGCAGTATGAAAGGCCTAGGAGCTGGCACAAGGTTAGCAGTATGAAAGGCCTAGGAGCTGGCACAATGTTAGCAGTATGAAAGGCCTTGGAGCTGGCATAAGGTTCGCAGTATGAAAGGCAAATGAGCTGGCACAATGTTAGCAGTATGAAAGGCCTAGAAGCTGGCACAATGTTAGCAGTATGAAAGGCCTAGGAGACGGCACAAGGTTAGCAGTATGAAAGGCCTAGGAGCCAGCACAAGGTTAGCAGTATGAAAGGCCTAGGAGCTGGCACAAGGTTAGCAGTATGAAAGGCCTACGAGCTGGCACAAGGTTAGCAGTATGAAAGGCCAAGGAGACGGCACAACGTGAGCACTATGAAAGGCCTAGGAGCTGGCACAAGGTTAGCAGTATGAAAGGCCTAGGAGCCAGCACAAGATTAGCAGTATGAAAGGCCTCGGAGCTGGCACAAGGTTAGCAGTATGAAAGGCCTACAAGCTGGCACAAGGTTAGCAGTATGAAAGGCCTAGGAGCTGGCACAACGTCAGCAGTATGAAAGGCCTCAGAGACGGCACAAGGTTAGCAGTATGAAAGCCCTAGGAGCCAGCACAAGGTTAGCAGTATGAAAGGCCTAGGAGCCAGCACAAGGTTAGCAGTATGAAAGGCCTAGGAGCTGGCACAAGATTAGCAGTATGAAAGGCCTACGAGCTGGGACAAGGTTAGCAGTATGAAAGGCCTACAAGCTGGCACAAGGTTAGCAGTATGAAAGGCCGAGGAGCTGGCAAAAGGTTAGCACTATGAAAGGCCTAGGAGACGGCACAAGGTTAGCAGTATGAAAGGCCTTGGAGCTGGCACAAGGTTAGCAGTATGAAAGGCCTAGGAGCTGACACAAGGTTAGCAGTATGAAAGGCCTAGGAGCTGGCACAACGTTAGCAGTATGAAAGGCCTAGGAGACGGCACAAGGTTAGCAGTATGAAAGGCCTTGGAGCTGGCACAAGGTTAGCACTATGAAAGGCCTAGGAGACGGCACAAGGTTAGCAGTATGAAAGGCCTTGGAGCTGGCACAAGGTTAGCAGTATGAAAGGCCTAGGAGCTGACACAAGGTTAGCAGTATGAAAGGCCTAGGAGACGGCACAAGGTTAGCAGTATGAAAGGCCTAGGAGCTGGCACAACGTTAGCAGTATGAAAGGCCTAGGAGCTGGCACAAGGTTAGCAGTATGAAAGGCCTAGGAGATGGCACAAGGTTAGCAGTATGAAAGGCCCAGGAGCCAGCACAAGGTTAGCAGTATGAAAGGCCTACAAGGTGGCACAAGGTTAGCAGTATGAAAGGCCAAGGAGACGGCACAACGTGAGCACTATGAAAGGCCTAGGAGCTGGCACAAGGTTAGCAGTATGAAAGGCCTAGGAGCTGGCACAACGTCAGCAGTATGAAAGGCCTCAGAGACGGCACAAGGTTAGCAGTATGAAAGGCCTAGGAGCCAGCACAAGGTTAGCAGTATGAAAGGCCTAGGAGCTGGCACAAGATTAGCAGTATGAAAGGCCTACGAGCTGGGACAAGGTTAGCAGTATGAAAGGCCTACAAGCTGGCACAAGGTTAGCAATATGAAAGGCCGAGAGCTGGCACAAGGTTAGCACTATGAAAGGCCTAGGAGACGGCACAAGGTTAGCAGTATGAAAGGCCTTGGAGCTGGCACAAGGTTAGCAGTATGAAAGGCCTAGGAGTTGACACAAGGTTAGCAGTATGAAAGGCCTAGGAGCTGGCACAACGTTAGCAGTATGAAA
The DNA here is from genome assembly GCF_964187855.1 of Myxine glutinosa. Lineage (NCBI taxonomy): Eukaryota > Metazoa > Chordata > Myxini > Myxiniformes > Myxinidae > Myxine > Myxine glutinosa. The sequence continues at coordinate 346,457,073 of NC_136261.1, forward strand.
GGCCTAGGAGACGGCACAAGGTTAGCAGTATGAAAGGCCTTGGAGCTGGCACAAGGTTAGCACTATGAAAGGCCTAGGAGACGGCACAAGGTTAGCAGTATGAAAGGCCTTGGAGCTGGCACAAGGTTAGCAGTATGAAAGGCCTAGGAGCTGACACAAGTTTAGCAGTATGAAAGGCCTAGGAGACGGCACAAGGTTAGCAGTATGAAAGGCCTTGGAGCTGGCACAAGGTTAGCACTATGAAAGGCCTAGGAGACGGCACAAGGTTAGCAGTATGAAAGGCCTTGGAGCTGGCACAACGTTAGCAGTATGAAAGGCCTAGGAGCTGGCACAAGGTTAGCAGTATGAAAGGCCTAGGAGACGGCACAAGGTTGGCAGTATGAAAGGCCCAGGAGCCAGCACAAGGTTAGCAGTATGAAAGGCCTACAAGGTGGCACAAGGTTAGCAGTATGAAAGGCCAAGGAGACGGCACAACGTGAGCACTATGAAAGGCCTAGGAGCTGGCACAAGGTTAGCAGTATGAAAGGCCTTGGAGCTGGCACAAGGTTAGCAGTATGAAAGGCCGAGGAGCTGGCACAACGTTAGCAGTATGAAAGGCCTAGGAGACGGCACAAGGTTAGCTGTATGAAAGGCCAAGGAGACGGCACAACGTGAGCACTATGAAAGGCTTAGGAGCTGGCACAAGGTTAGCAGTATGAAAGGCCTAGGAGCTGGCACAAGGTTAGCAGTATGAAAGGCCGAGGAGCTGGCACAACATTAGCAGTATGAAAGGCCTTGGAGCTGGCACAAGGTTAGCAGTATGAAAGGCCAAGGAGTTGGCACAAGGTTAGCAGTATGAAAGGCCTAGGAGACGGCACAAGGTTAGCAGTATGAAAGGCCTAGGAGCTGGCACAACGTTAACAGTATGAAAGGCCTAGAAGCTGGCACAACATTGGCAGTATGAAAGGCCTAGGAGACGGCACAAGGTTAGCAGTATGAAAGGCCTAGGAGCTTTGACAAGGTTAGCAGTATGAAAGGCCTACGAGCTGGCACAACGTTAGCAGTATGAAAGGCCTTGGAGCTGGCACAAGGTTAGCAGTATGAAAGGCCTAGGAGCTGGCACAAGGTTAGCAGTCTGAAAGGCCTAGGAGACGGCACAAGGTTAGCAGTATGAAAGGCCTAGGAGCTGGCACAATGTTAGCAGTATGAAAGGCCTAGAAGCTGGCACAACGTTAGCAGTATGAAAGGCCTAGGAGACGGCACAAGGTTAGCAGTATGAAAGGCTTAGGAGCCAGCACAAGGTTAGCAGTATGAAAGGCCTAGGAGCTGGCACAAGGTTAGCAGTATGGAAGGCCTAGGAGCTGGCACGAGGTTAGCAGTATGAAAGGCCTAGGAGCTGGCACAAGGTTAGCAGTATGAAAGACCTACAAGCTGGCACAAGGTTAGCAGTATGAAAGGCCGAGGAGCTGGCACAAGGTTAGCAGTATGAAAGGCCTAGGAGCTGGCACAAGGTTAGCAGTATGAAAGGCCTAGGAGCTGGCACAAGGTTAGCAGTATGAAAGGCCTAGGAGCTGGCACAAGGTTAGCAGTATGAAAGGCCTACAAGCTGGCACAAGGTTAGCAGTATGAAAGGCCTAGGAGACGGCACAAGGTTAGCAGTATGAAAGGCCTCGGAGCTGTGACAAGGTTAGCAGTATGAAAGGCCTACGAGCTGGCACAAGGTCAGCAGTATGAAAGGCCTAGGAGCTGGCACAAGGTTAGCAGTATGAAAGGCTGAGGAGCTGGCACAAGGTTAGCAGTATGAAAGGCCTAGGAGCTGGCACAAGGTTAGCAGTATGAAAGGCCTAGGAGCTGGCACAAGGTTAGCAGTATGAAAGGCCAAGGAGCTGGCACAAGGTTAGCAGTATGACAGGCCAAGGAGCTGGCACAACGTTAGCGGTATGAAAGGCCTAGAAGCCGGCACAAGGTTAGCAGTATGAAAGGCCGAGGAGCTGGCACAACGTTAGCAGTATGAAAGGCCTCGGAGCCAGCACAAGGTTAGCAGTATGAAAAGCGATTGTAATCTTTGAAGGCTCGCCGTTCCTCTGGAGTTATCCACTGGCGACGACTGTAGTAACTGGCGTCACAAGGTAATTGGTGTCATATCGTGAAGGTAACACTTCACAATATGGTGCCCATCAATCATCCGAGACAATGAAAGGCTAGACAGAGAAACGAAAGGGCCTGAAACCCACTGATCTGTGCTGCTTCATGGAATGGCGGCGCATAATTTTAATTGGGGTGGAGTCAGGCCAGCTGTCCAGCCAATGGTTGTAAAGCAGTGGGGTGGAGGCAGGCTAACTGTCCAGCCAATGGGTGTAAAGCAGTGGGGTGGAGTCCGGGCAGTTTATAACTGACCCACGTTTAATATGTGATATTTTCCAAGTTCGAAAAAGGGCATAACTGTGTGAAAAATTGTGGAAATGCCTCAAAACTTGAACTTGCTCTGTAACTTATCACAATAAAGCCATGTACCAAGTTTCATTTGAATATGTTAGAGGGTATGGCAAAAAGTCTGGAAAACCACAAGTGTGACGGTAAGATGGACGGACAGACAGATGGAGAGCAAACTTATAGTGCCCTCCAGGTAGAGGACTAATAACAATAATAACAGCCAAAGCGGAGTCAGTTGGCTTTCATTATTTTTGTATGCAAGATCGAGGCTCGTGTAAGAGCTAGCATTAATCACAAAAAAACAAACGGACACATAAAACATAAGATAAAGGGAAGGGGGAGGGAGGGGGAAAGGGCGGGGAGGAGGATGGGGGGGAAGGGGTGGGGGGGGGGGGGAGGGGTGGAAGCAAGAGAGGAAGGGGGTTCATATATATACTGGTGGGTGAATGGGGTGAATGTGGCGTTCATCAGGTTTCTGAGTTAAGTGTGATGCCAATCAGGAAGAAGAAGAAGCCGTACTACCAAGTTCGTACACTTCCGGAATTGTTGGATTTATTTGTATTCAAATGTCTTGCGATTGTTTTGTATTTATGCGAATGTGTACTTGTATATAACTGTCATTCATTTAAAAGGGCTTCGGCACTATTGAGCAATTTTTTTTTTAACTCCAAAAAAACGATCGTTTTTCATTATATATTTTTATTTTTTTTTGACCTAAAACACTCCCAGGCACTCACTGATGAACCTCTGAAAGTTTGACGAAGATCCGTTCAGCCATCTCTGAGAAAAATGGCGACACAGACAGACAGACACACACACAGACAGACATCTCTTTTATATAGTAGATTTATGGACTCTTCCAGGAGGCTTCAAACTGTAAACCATGCGATCATATGATTTGCATTTAAAAGTGCTGATCAATGATGCATGTGAGGCATTTATTTATAAGAAGGCAGTGACAGAACAGAAATAGAATCGTTAATTAATTCTGTGTTCCCTCAGGCTTATGCAGTATGGTCTTGCAGGAATAATACATGCAGTCTCTTGTGTGTAAATTAAGTCTTCACCATCATTCTGTGTTCGGGTGCAAGAAGACGTCGAGGAGCGTTTTGGAAAGCCAGCGCCGTCAAAATCAAGTCTTCGTTTTTGGGAAAAAAAGGCATTTCAGACTGGAAGCGTACTCGATAACAAGCGCAGCGGACGACCAAAAATTCGTGACTTGGGAATTCAAAACATTACAACGTCCGTTCTCAGACCTCCGAAAAAAATAATTACGGAAACGTTCTGCAGAGTTGGGTGTTTCGTATTCATCGGTGCATCGCACAATGAAAGATCTTCACATGAAACCGTGTAAAGCAACTGCCATTTGTGAATTGTCAGATACAGATCCTGAAAACAGGTGGACAGCTTGTGACACCACAATTCTGTGACCACCACGCAGTCCTGACCTGACCACTTGTGACGATGCTCTGTGGGGGTACCTGTACGTCAAAGCTGAGTTTGCAGAACATCGCATGGCATCTGTTGATGAACTGAAACGGCACATTCAGGAAGCATTTGGCACCATAACACATGGTATTTTGGCACCACAACACATGGTATTTTGGCACCATAACGCATGGTATTTTGGCACCATACCACATGGTATTTTGGCACCATACCACATGGTATTTTAGCACCATAATAATTGTTATTTTGCATTAGCTTTCACACCACACGTGGAGAAAAACCAACTTGTGCCGTGACAACTGTGGACATCATACAGATGCGCTCAGTGTCAAAGGAGGTATTAGTGAGTACGCTAGTACTCTCTACGTAGGGATGGCGCAGAAAAAAACGTCAGTCCCATCTGCTACATACAAAACTAAAGTTGGATTATCTTCTATTTAAACTCGCTTAGGCTACATATGAGAGCCTACCTGGTCTGTTCAGTTGATTATCGAGGCAGGGATCCCTTTTGAGTTATCCAGACCAAGGCAAAAGGAAAATAAAGCAAAAATAACGAGATCGGTCAAACCCGGGAATTCATCTTGTCATCTATATAATAATACCGTAAGGACTCGACTTTGTTATCCCTTTTACGCCGCACCCAGTGACCCGATGCCCACCGCACTGATGGATTTACGATCTACGTACCGCGCTCTTTGTTTATCACGTACAGCCAGACTCTAAAAATCTGAATTAGTCGACTTTGGGGCCCAAAAGCATCCGATTAACTGCCGATACGACGCCATCTTACGACGCCATCGTATTGGCGTCTGCTGGGCGAAGGCGATGCGAGCCGTCTGCTGATTGGACAGTCGAGTGGTGTCATTAAATAATGTGCCGTGCTTACTGCTTACTGATATTGATCTGAAACTTGCAAATGGGCATGTATTGCAAAGCAATTTTCCTTCTTATATTGTCCAAGTCTAAAATACACACCCACACACACACATAAATCAGCTGATCATCAAATCTGCATTCCCTACAACCAGTGATTACAGGTTTAAAAAATGATTTTTTGACGTATTGACTCAACGATGTAAATAGGAAAGCATTAATTTAATTATTTCCTTCTTATTCTGTAAAAGCGGCCTCGACGGTATAGTGTGCGATTGCCCAAAGCAGGTTCTTATTTTGACAATTGTTAGTCGTACAATAAATACTTACGGAATATTAAATGAAAAAAAATGTTTCTTTCTTGAATATTTTAAAGCATTTTGTTTGTCATTCCACATGGTGTGTTTCTTCCCTCCCTCTGTGGACAACCAAGTGCCGACTTCTGGTGGTAGTATACTCCTCTGTAGCAGTGTAGGGTTTTATGAGCCAATGATTATGGTGCGGCGCATGTCGAGTCACAGCAGGATTTTATGAAACGCCATTTGAAGTTGTGAAAAAGGTCAGAGTACCTGCTAACATGTCAAGCTACAGCAGGGCGGCGCAGGTCAGTTATAGTTAATCAACGGATCAATGAGAATGTCCTTTACTGTACGTACTGTACTTTACCACATCGATTAGAAACGCTGCCGCAGGAGATCTCCGATGGTCTTTACTTTAGCTTCTGTTTTGGATTCGGTTCCCGCCTCCTGATACCTCGCAGGTGTGACGTCGCATCAGAGGACGTTAAGCCAGCTGTCTCATCTGATTGGACAGTCGAAGGCGACAGCAAGCCGTCCACTGAGTGGACAATCCAGAGCATGCATTTGTGCCGGTGTCGGCGATCGTTGTTCATATATGCACTCTTCATTCTCATCTTTCTTCCTAACTCTTTCTCGGACAAGCAAATCCCCTATGCCATCCATAATGGTACACTCTATCCATACACCACATCCTCCCTTCCGTGGATGTTCCACGGGTTTCGGCTAGTCTATATAATAATAGCGTAAGGACTCGACTTTGTTATCCCTTTTACGCCGCACCCAGTGACCCGATGCCCACAGCACTAAAGGATTTACGATCTACGAACCGCGCTCTTTGTTTATCATGTACAGCCATACTCGAAAAATCTGAATTAGCCGACGTTGGGGCCCAAAAGCATCCGATTAACTGCCGATACGACGCCATCTTACGACACCATCGTATTGGCGTCTGCTGGGCGAAGGCGAAGCGAGCCATCCGCTGATTGGACAGTCGAGTGGTGTGAACATGGGTGGTGTGAACCAAATGGTCTTTTTATTCCCTTGAACATTTTAAATTAGGATATATAAGGAAACGTCTTTATCGTCATTTTAATAAAGTTAAATGGAGTGACGTTGCGATACTCGGGGTGCTTTGCATAAATCCTCGTAACTCAGAGAGGTGTAGCAGGTGGCGAGACATAAGGAAGCTTAAAGATAACGAGCTGAAAACAGACGAACGATATGTCAATCCCTTTCTACACCGAACGGAAATAAAAGTATGAGAGCGGGAAGGCATGGCCTGAGCACTTCGAGCAGAGAGGACTGATTGGAATTAACTTAAAGAGAAAAAATTGGAGCTTAACGGAAGAAGAAGATCCCATGAGCGCTCCCCTATGCCATCCATAATGGTACACTCTATCCATACACCACATCCTCCCTTCCGTGGATGTTCCACGGGTTTCGGCTAGTCTATATAATAATAGCATAAGGACTCGACTTTGTTATCCCTTTTACGCCGCACCCAGTGACCCGATGCCCACGGCACTAATGGATTTACGATCTACGAACTGCGCTCTTTGTTTATCACGTACAGCCATACTCGAAAAATCTGAATTAGCCGACGTTGGGGCCCAAAAGCATCCGATTAACTGCCGATACAACGCCATCTTACGACGCCATCGTATTGGCGTCTGCTGGGCGAAGGCGAAGCAAACCGTCCGCTGATTGGACAGTCGAAGGTGACAGCAAGCCGTCCACTGAGTGGACAATCCTGAGCATGCATTTGTGCCGGTGTCGTCGATCGCGGTGTACGCTAACCTCATCAGGTGGGTTTACCATAATTTCTAAACATTCCGTAAACTGGGTATCTATTTGCCTGCTCCTGTCTTCTCCCACGGCCAGTTATATGTGGCATGTTCAAGAGCATGATCGTTCAAAGATGTGTATATCAAGGTTGATAATACGAGTACGCAAGGAGTCGTCAGAGGCTTGACTACTACCCCAAACATTGTTTATCCAGAAGTTTTAAAATAATTTCAACCTCCGATACTGCGATCATTGTATTATATTCGATGTCATTCTATGTCATATTATTATCCCCTATGTCATCCATAATGGTACACTCTATCCATACACCACATCCTCCCTTCCGTGGATGTTCCACGGGTTTCGGCTAGTCTATATAATAATAGCGTAAGGACTCGACTTTGTTATCCCTTTTACGCCGCACCCAGTGACCCGATGCCCACGGCACTAATGGATTTACGATCTACGAACCGCGCTCTTTGTTTATCACGTACAGCCATACTAGAAAAATCTGAATTAGCCGACGTTGGGGCCCAAAAGCATCCGATTAACTGCCGATACGATGCCATCTTACGACGCCATCGTATTGGCGTCTGCTGGGCGAAGGCGAAGCAAGCCGTCCGCTGATTGGACAGTCGAAGGCGACAGCAAGCCGTCCACTGAGTGGACAATCCAGAGCATGCGTTTGTGCCGGTGTCGGCGATCGTTGTTCATATACGCACTCTTCATTCTCATCTTTCTTCCTAACTCTTACTCGGACAAGCAAATCCCCTATGCCATCCTTAATGGTACACTCTATCCATACACCACATCCTCCCTTCCGTGGATGTTCCACGGGTTTCGGCTAGTTCATAATAATCTTCTTCAGACGGCATATTTTTGAGCTACCTCTATCAATGGAAATGATTTAGCTGCCATCCGACAGTTTTACTTCCTGCAACATCCTTTGGTATAATAATTCTCGTAGCTTGAAAGGATTCCACAAAAAGTACGTGAAACTACATGCCTATGTAAAAGAATGGGACTGGGGTAGGCGTGGCTATGACTGTCAATCAGCTTGATGGGGGCGGAGCCACTAGACACATTTTCCTCAGTGTCGGCGTTATGCGTGATAATGTTATGTGGGATCAAATGATATCAGCAGATATATCATGTCTCGGGAAATGCCTTGTTTTTCATTGTTACATTTATGAAAACTAGGGCATGCCCGTACTATATATAAGCTAGGACGTGCCCGTACGTGGGTGCCCGTTCCTTGCCAAAAAAAAAAAAAAAAAAAATTTGTGTAGGGGTGTGTGTGTGTAAACATCCTAGGGCGTGCCCGTACGTGGGTGCAAAAAAACATGCGTGCAAACAACAACAACAAAAAAAAACTTTGAAACCACGTGGCAGTAACGACCACAGAACCCCCCCCCCCCCCTCTATTTACATGAATGGTTTGGTCCATTCGCAACGACCACAGAACCCCCCCCTCTATTTACATGCAATGGTTTGGTCCATTCGCAACGCCAAAGCGAACGGCGAACGGCTAAATCGCCATAGCTCGGTAAGTACTTGTCCGATTAATTTCAAACCTTGAAAAGGCACATCCTCGGGTCCCCAGCAATATACCTGGCAAGTTGCAAGTATATCGGACCCGTGGTTGTCGAGAAACAGCGGTCACAGACAAACAAACAAACGTACAAACGTACAAACAAACACACAGAGATTACTGGAATTATAGATAGATAATTCTCGTAGCTTGAAAGGATTCCACAAAAAGTACGTGAAACTACATGCCTATGTAAAAGAATGGGACTGGGGTAGGCGTGGCTATGACTGTCAATCAGCTTGATGGGGGCGGAGCCACTAGACACATTTTCCTCAGTGTCGGCGTTATGCGTGATAATGTTATGTGGGATCAAATGATATCAGCAGATATATCATGTCTCGGGAAATGCCTTGTTTTTCATTGTTACATTTATGAAAACTAGGGCATGCCCGTACTATATATAAGCTAGGACGTGCCCGTACGTGGGTGCCCGTTCCTTGCCAAAAAAAAAAAAAAAAAAAAAAATTTGTGTAGGGGTGTGTGTGTGTAAACATCCTAGGGCGTGCCCGTACGTGGGTGCAAAAAAACATGCGTGCAAACAACAACAACAAAAAAAAACTTTGAAACCACGTGGCAGTAACGACCACAGAACCCCCCCCCCCTCTATTTACATGAATGGTTTGGTCCATTCGCAACGACCACAGAACCCCCCCCCCCTCTATTTACATGCAATGGTTTGGTCCATTCGCAACGCCAAAGCGAACGGCGAACGGCTAAATCGCCATAGCTCGGTAAGTACTTGTCCGATTAATTTCAAACCTTGAAAAGGCACATCCTCGGGTCCCCAGCAATATACCTGGCAAGTTGCAAGTATATCGGACCCGTGGTTGTCGAGAAACAGCGGTCACAGACAAACAAACAAACGTACAAACGTACAAACGTACAAACAAACACACAGAGATTACTGGAATTATAGATAGATAAAATAATAATGAGGTAGTGCGATACACCGTACATGGGACACGTGATCACGAACCCTCCACTCACGGGTCAAGGCAAAAGTGAACCACATGATCAACAACCATCTCGAGTCACGGTTTCTCAGCGGCAGATTCGCCACGTCAGCACATCACTGATGCCGTCGTAAAGAACAGCCTGAACACAGGATCCACTCGAATTGAATCTACTAAAAATGGATGAGGTGTGTGTGTGTGTGTGTGTGTGTGTGTGTGTGTGTGTGTGTGTGTGTGTGTGTGTGTGTGTGTGTGTGTGTGTGTGTGTGTGTGTGTGTGTGTGTGTGTGTGTGTGTGTGTGTGTGTGTGTGTGTGTGTGTGTGTACGTCTATTAATTCATTGCGTACGATTCAAATGTACCTTTTAACCCTTTAGACTGCTGAGACCTTGGAAGACCCTTTAACACTTGAGACCCAAAAGACCCCCAAGGACCCAAAACGCCAAGATGACCCAAAAGTCCTTGATGACCCAAAAGACCCAGGTGGCCCAAAAGTCCCCGAGGACCCAAAACACCCAGATGACCCAAAAGTCCTTGATGACCCAAAAGACGCAGATGACCCAAAAGTCCACTATGACCAAAAAGACTCAGATGACCCAAAAGTCCCCGAAGATCAAAAAGACCCAGATGACCCAAAAGTCCTCGAAGATCCAAAAGTCCCCAATTAAAATTTGGTCCAATGGACCAACGGGCCCCCTAGTTTAATAAATATTTGAACTGACATTTAGTGTTCCTTCCATCTTTGTTTTGGCATACTGCATCGCCTGGAGTGGTCAATGGTCAATTAATTGATATTTAAATATAAAGATCCTAGTTTCCTTATGTCTATGCCCTATTCGTATTACCTATGGCTACTGGGGTTGGGGATTTGGGAGAGGGAGATGGAAGCAGGGGGTCGAGGGGGAAAAATTATGTGATTGAAAAACAGTACACCCCTGGTGAGCACGTCTATAAAGTTAATTTGTACAAATTTACATTTGTAAATCAGTAGTAGAACATCATCGACTCAAATATTATTATAATTATTCAGACAATGTGTATTTCTCGGCTGGGCCTCTCTCAATGGCAATGACTGGAGTTTCACTTGGTGAAGAATCCTTTGTTATAATTTGTTTCTCCAGTTTATTTATACAGTTAAATATTTCCAGATACTCTCTGAGAGCGTGTTCTCTCGTGCTCAACCGAGGCCATCGTAGTTTGGCAAGGCCACGCCCTTCCCCACGCTTACTCGATCAACCCTGAACCTTGCTATGCGCATGCGCAGATAATAAAGCATGTCACGTGTACAGTGTGCTTGACTAACTCTTCCTGATGATTTATAGTGAGTGTATTTTTGTCTGGCGGGAATCTGCTCAAGTATTAGTGAACTGCATTACTGATTTTACAAACTGCATGAACATCTCTAATAACAGCATTCTATAATTATCTCCATTTGTGATTGGTTACTCTAAGTCTAAGTTGATAAAAAAAGAAAAGTAGGAAAGAACTGAAGCTGCAAGAAGTCCCTGAAATTATATAGGAGCTTCTTATACTTCGAGCTCGGCCTAGCCCTAGACAATAGTCTGGAGGCAGTGATGTAGGGATTGTTATGTGATGGCATTACTCTTAGCTACTAAGTCTAAACCAACATCATCCCTATCTTGTTTAGGACCTTTTTATGCCTGCGCCCACAAAGTCGCCAGAGGCATTATGTTTTCAGGTTGTCCGTCCGTCCGTCCGTCCGTACGCGCTAAACCTCGTTTTTCTCAGCAACCACATGTCTGATTGAGACAAAACTTTCAGGGTAGGAGTGACGCCCATGCAAAATGTTTTTATAATAATTGTGACGTCATTGGTCACGTGGTATGGCAGCCATCTTGGATTAAAAGCAAATAATACAAAAATTATTTCTCAGAAACCGCTGAATGGAAAAATTTGAAACTTGGCACATTGTCAAGTACTCCCAATGGGGAACAAAAGCATGATAATGATGGCATCATAGGTGAAGTGGTATACCAGCCAAAAATATTTTTAATCGAATTCCTTATCCTAAAAATTTGAAATTGCATGCACATGATCTGTGACCCATTTGTATTGAAATATTAAATTTATGACATCATAGGTGACATGGTTTGGTAGCCATATTGGATTGAAGGAAAATATTAAATAATTATATCTCTGAAACTGCTCACCCTATCAATGCGAAATTTTACAAATATCATCGAACATCACTGTTTGAAAATGATGATGTTATAGGTCACGTGGTTTGGCAGCCATCTTGGATAGAAAAACGAACCTCATATGATCAACACGAAACTTCATAAACGTGATCCCCTGCCCATACATATGCAGAGTGATGGCATCTACCCGTTGTGGGACTATGCAGAGGCATATTGGTGACGCAGTCGCATTCTTCTAGTTTAGACTGTAGTTTTGCATCCCTACATTGCCTTTTTAATTTAGCATAAATTTTTTTATTCACTTGTTGTAATTGTATTACTGTAATATGCTGTTACTCCTGGGGCTAATGACTCACCCTGTATGGTAGATGCTCATTGTCATTGCCACACACAGGCCGTGGTGTAACTACCGGGCGCCATCTTGGTTAGCACTCGATGCGATTTCCGTCACGTGTTTGCGTGTAATTTAGAATGAAAAACCCACGCGTTTGTTCACCTTTTTGTGCGATACCGTAGTTTTATAGTGAACTCAATGGCACCAAAACGTTGTACATCTCCAGTTGCTAATTAGGAGAAATGATGGCATAAAATGATGACATTGGCGCCCGCGGAACTACGTAACTTCCGGTTAGTGCACCCTTCGCGACAACAGTCACGTGATTGGATACGTTGAAAACAAACCACAAAAGGGCACGTGTTACAGCTTACTTCCGGTAGTCTCACCCTCACCTATTGGCCAAGCAAATCGTGATTTTAGATGAGCTTCACAGTATTTCAACATACAGCTATTTGATCATCATTTCAACAATATTGATAGATAACGGAGATATAATATAACAAATATCATGAAACATTTACATTCTGTAGTCCATTGTATAATTTAAATAAACATAAATGCAAATTTCGCAATGGAAAAAGTAAGTACACCCTTGGTTCTAATAGGTGGTATTGCCCCCTTTGGCAGAAACAACCTCAAGTATGCGTTTCTTATAACTGTCTACCAGTCTCTAACATCGACTGGGAGAAATTTTTGCCCACTCCTCCATGCAGAATTCTTTCAGCTGTGCGATGTTTGAGGGGTTTCTTGCATGCACAGCTCGTTTCAAACCCCCCCACAACATCTCAATGGGATTTAGATCCGGGCTTTGACTTGGCCATTCCAGAACCCTCCATTTCTTTCTTTTCAGCCATTCCTTGGTGGATTTACTGGTATGTTTAGGGTCATTGCCATGTTGCAAGGTCCACCTTCGGTTGAGCTTCAACTTTCCGACAGATTGCCTCACATTATCCTCAAGCACCCTCTGGTACAATGAAGAATTCATAGTGGATTATATGATGGTGAGCTGCCCAGGCCCTGATGCAGCAAAGCTGCCCCAAACCATAATATTTCCACCACCATGCTTTACAGTTGGTATCAGGTTCTTGTGGTCAAATGCTGTCTTTGGTTTTCGCCAAACATGTCTTCTGGTACTGTGGCCAAGTAGCTCTACCTTTGACGCATCTGTCCAGAGCACATTGCTCCAGAAGTGCTGGTCTTTGCTGAGGTGTTCATTGGCAAACTTTAGTCTTGCCCTGATGTTCTTTCTGGACAGCAAAGGTTTCCTCCTGGCACACCTCCCATGTAGATCAAATTTGTGCAGCCTCTTTCTTATGGTAGACTCGTGCACTTTGACATCAACAGTGGCAAGAGCTACCTGTAGGTCCCGTGATGACATGCTGGGGTTCTTAGAGACTTCTTTCAGCATCTTACAGTCTGCTCTCGGGCTGAACTTGCTGGGGCGGCCAGGCCTGAACATACATGTTGGCTGTTGTTTGGAATCTTCTCCACTTGTAGATGATCTTCCGGACAGTCGAATGATTGATTTCAAATTGTTTGTAGAACTTTTTAAATCCCTTCCCAGACTCGTAGGCATCTATAACCTTCTTTCTGAAGGCCTCAGAGAGCTCTTTTGATCTAGGCATGGTGACACCGCATACTTCAACAACAAAGAGCAAACCAAACTAAATGTCTGAGGTTTAAATAAGACAGGTTCCTCCAAGATCCTCTCTGACGATGTTCTAATCATTTGCACCTGAGCTGGTGCACCTGATTCTAATTTTAGGTATTTGAAGTGGTGATAAATGTTGGGGTGTACTTACTTTTTCCACATGTGAAATTTTCATTTATGTTTATTTATATTATACAATGGACTACAAACAAAATGTAAATGTTTCATGATATTTGTTATATTATATCACCTTTATCTATCAATATTGTTGAAATGAAGATTAAATAGCTGTATGTTGAAATATGTTGAAAAAGTCAAAACTTTACATGGGGTGTACTTACTTTTTCACGTGACTGTATATAATTGAATTCAAATAAAATAAAGATTTTTAAGGCTGTAGAAAAAAACCCCCAAAACGTTGGAAGTTTACCACCATTGATGCACGTCTTTTATACCAGCCTATCTAACACAGGAAATTAGTTATTCGTGCCTTTTGTTTGTGTCCTTTATGACATCCCTAAAAACAGCAAGTTTCCTGTTGAGAATGATTCTCACTTTTGTTTGACTGCCAGATAGGCAGACAGACTAAAAAATTACTTTGTTCCTCATGTACTCTCAGGTCCACTTTGCCAAATTCAGAGCCAAAGTACTGCGAAACTGCAGGTTCGTATTCCGATTCATATTCCGATTCGTATTCTACAGTGTTCAAAACATAAAATTCAATTGAAATTAAGTTGTTCCTCAATCAATGACTGACGTCTGTAAACAGACTGCCAGAGTGAACCAATTGCTTATCCACGCTTTTTGCGTCGTGCACGGGGTAAAAAAAAGGTTCAAAAACGGATCCCCTTAACTGCAGACCTATCGGCCTACTTCCAATCATTAATAAGGTTGCGGAATCCATCATCATTCCTTTTTTTCCCAACGGCTTCATCTCCGATCATCAATTCAGATTCAGACCCAGTCACTCCACCTTGGACATGCAGCTTTTACTCTCCCAACGATGGATGGAGGCCCTCAATGTCAGACATGAATTACGGCCATCTCTCTGGACATATCTCGTACTTTCGAAAGTCCAGCATCCTACTTTGCACTCCAAACTGTCTGCCTATGGAATCCAAGGCCAACTCCATTCTTGGATTACTGACTCCCTCCTCCAATCTCGCAGCCAACTTGTGGAATCCTTTCATCTCTTCTCCCTGTCAAGGCTGGAGTGCCTCAAGGCTGTGTTCGACACCCAGTCATAGTCTTAATCTTCATCAACCATCTTTCTGACCCTCTGGAAAAACTTCTTTATTTCTTGCTGATGTATCCAACCTCTGCCGTGACATCCCTCATCCTTCGGATAGACAGGCTGCAGCCTCTTCCCTCTTCTGACAATGACAAAATCATAAACTGGTCAAACACTTGGAATATTTCTTTCAATCCTGAGAATCCTATTTTCTCTCCCTCTCCCCCTCCTCTCCCCCTTTAATTTCTGAACAATCCTCTTGAAGAAGTCAAACTCCTCTGGAAGAACAAAATCTTCTTGAAGAAGTCACTCAAACCCTTTGGTCTCCCTCTCAGTCATGATCATTCTTGAGCAAGCAACATTTCAAAGTTGACCTCCAAAGCCAGTCTGGGCATCCTTCGTCATGCAGTCTTTCCTTGGCACAACTGAACTCCCATCCACCTACAAGGTCTTCATCCGCAGCTTGATAGAATTCCCTTGGGACTGGCTGCACTCCCGGACACCTTGTGCAGCTTGATGCCATGGAAACCATGCCTCATCATTGGAATCTCTAGGAATGAAGTTGAGTATATGGGCCTATCTTGCCTTGCACCCACTGCCCTCTCTGTGTGTTGTCCCCCAGGTCTCTGCATGGTGCACGTGGTCCACCAGCAACAACACCTATCTCTTGAAACTCCCAAAATCCAGAATCATTACTCATCTCCACTCATTTGTTCCTTTTTCCCACCTGTGGAACCATCTTTCACCTTCTCTTCAGTCTCATTTTCCCCTCCACGTCTTCAAGAGAAATGTTCTCCACCATCTCAGACCACCCCCCTTTCAAAACCATGATCCTTTCTACTCCCGTTAAACCACCCCACCTCCCCAAATTTCTAGTTTTTGCTTCCTGAGAGTTTGTTTCTGCATCCATCTTATCGATCCCTTGCATACTCTTCTACCCATAATCCTTACCTCCATCCCGTGTTGTCCATCTCCGTCTATTTTGTTCCTCGGCCCTTCCGTTAGCATTTCCCAATATCTCTTTCGGCTGTTCCTTTTGTTCTGTCGCATCCTGATCTGTTCTGTGTTCTAGCTCTTCCATGAGCATTGAATCTGTATACAAAAAAATTCCAATATGAGTTGGGCTCGGCAGCATTCTTGGAGTTAATAAAGGTTGCATGGATGGGGGATGACATGATGTGGGGGTACCCCTCTTGCATGAAGCCCACTATAAAATAGTAGTATACCACAGCCCGAGGAAGGCTGTTCCGACGGTGGGAGAAGCAAGGAACAAAAGAGTTGAGGTGTACAGGCAGCCTGGATTTTGGAGCTTTAACCAATAGGGGGTTGCTGGAAGAATGTGTTCGACCTTGAAATTCGCGAGGGCTGAATGGATGGGGAAGGAGGGGAGGGATGGCTGAGCCAGCATTTTCCCGTTAAGAGCTTCAGCTTTCACATAATCCAGGAAAGACAGACGCTGGGGCACCAGCCCATGGGGAAGAGCAGTACGCCATTGAGATATGAACAAAGGCCTTATAGCCGGCGAAGCCGGTGTTGTGAATGAACGCGTACGTATTATGTTGAAAAGCCAGATTTTGCTGGATCCTTTGAGATTTTCGAAGCTTTGACGCACCAAATCGCTCCGTGGAGGCCGCCATCTTGCGGATGCGGAAGTATGCATAAACGATTGCGAAAAAGTTCAATAGGAGTTTGTTTCACCTGTCTTTTTTTGATTCACAATCTTATGCACCTCTAATTTGTAATTAAAATACTTTTAGCCGGCGAAGCCGGTGTTATGAATGAACGCGTACGTATTACGTTGAAAAGCCGGATTTTGCTGGATCCTTTGGCTTTGGCTTCGCCGGCTCATTGCGGCTTTGCAGTGGGGTCATATTAGACTATGAGAATAGTTAGGTTAAAGGAAAGACGTGGAATGACGCAGGATGCCCAGCCTGAGGCTGGCTTGGAGGCCAATCTTGCTATATAGTCAGCAGCCAATCAGGATGAGGTAATGGCGGATGTTGAGGCCTATAAGTTTAAGAGATTGAACCTCCTCAAAAGATAGGTTTGTTCATTTGACAATCCTCTCAGCGTGACGGGGTGATACTGTGAGTTTTTCCTTAATTGAATGGGAAGTTCCATTTGTCAGATCAGCATCTCATCATTCCCAGATCAGTTGACGCAGCAGCTCTCTCCCTCTCAATGGGAGGAAGGTATACGATACAACACAGTGTGGAGTCTTCTGCAAAAAAGGAAGAGTGGGTTTGCAGAGCACTGCGCCTTGGTGCACTCTAGGCCCCAGTGGAAGAGGAGAGGATTCCAGTAATAGCAAGATGGTGACTGCATCAGCGAAGGAAGTCCGAATTACAGGAATGAAGGCCACGGGCACACAAGGTCGGCTTGGCAAGCAAAGCAGGATGCCAGACTATGTTAAAAGCAGAGACATTCAGTGTTTGCACGTTTGCCATTCCTCTCCCAGGGCAGTCGGAATTTGAAGCTGCAATTGCCATGAGATTACAATACAAAAGCTCACCAGTTAAGCCAATGCAGGAACCTTTATTTCGTTTGCCCGCCAAAAATTTGTCAACAACACGTGATGGCGAACATGCAAGACAAACCAGATAAGCAGATTGCTAATGAAAGATCGGACAAAGAACGCACTTGGCTCATTCATCCTCCAGCTGTCCATTGTGTTTCAGGCAACATCTGTGTTTGAACTGCGGGGTACACTGCCCTTATTTCTTTAATGGTTGTGTGTTTGAAAAGGTGATCACCTGTAAAAACCACACCCTGTGCATTGTGTTTGTGTGGATGGGCTTGATCAGAGCAGAGGAAATCAAATATTATGCCGGAAATGCATTCAAAAGCCTCTTTATTTCTTCTTTTACTCACTAGAGCTCTACACGATGTGGTTTCGCCACGAATAAAGTTACACTTTTTTGTATACTAGGTTGAGGCTCATATAAGAGCTAACAATTAGAACATACATTATAATAAAGGGAGCGGGAGACAAGAGGGGAGAGAGAGAGGGAAACACAACAGCAGTAGAGAACAGGGACATTGGGAGATCTGTGGAAGAGAGAAGGCTGGGGTGGGATAGAGGGACTTTCAGGAAAGAAAACAGAATTTGAAGACGGTAGATTTGGGGTGTATTAACAGGGGTAGAAAAGATCAAGGTTTTGGATGGGGGAAGATAAGAGATGGTGGTGAACAGCTGTTTTAAAGACCTGGAGGGAAGAGTGGGATTGAAGGGAGTGGGGGAGTTTGTTCCAGAGGCGGGAGAAAAGAGGAATGAAAGAGTGAAGGTGAGCAGAGAGTCTTGATTTTGGCAGTTTAACCTTAAGAGGGTTGCTGGCAGATCTTCTGCGACCTGTAGGAATATTTGGGGGACAGAGCACAGAGAGAGAGAGAGCCGGGGGAGCAAGGCCGGAGAGGAGTCGCTAGAAGACAGAACGACCACCAACCTGCCTGCGGTGAGTGAGTGAAAGGCCCTCGGAGTTAGCTTCATCGCAGGAGATTCCAATGATTCTGGAAGCGTTGGTTTCTACAGCGTGAAGCCGAGCTAGGTGAGAGGCAGGAGCACCAGCCCAGAGGGGAGAGCAGTATTCCATTGAGCTGCGGATGAAAGCCTTGTATGTGGTGAGGAGCTCAGGTGTGCCAAGAAAGGGCTTCACACGTCGGAAGATGCTCCGTCGGCGACTGGCTTTGGAGTACTTTTAGTATACAACAGCTTGCAAGTTAATGTCAACATTTCTCAAACAAGGTAAAAGAGGGAATCAACGTATTATAATGGAAGAGGTTGCATCGGGAGATTGAGGTGAGGGGCGGGTGGAAGTTGAGCAAGGTAGGTGTCGAGAAACGGATAAAAGGAGAGGAATAAATTAAGGAAGTATGAAACGATAGGAAGAGAGAGGACAGAGGGGTAGGAACTAGGAGGTACTGACACTGGGTGGTTTAATGTGGGGGAATTCCGAGGGAAGAGATGGGTAAAAAAATTATGTTTTGTCTCTTGTAAATATATATCCTCTCAAATGAGGTCACGATAAAAGGAAGAAAAATAATTAATACTAAAATATCAGAAGGGGGGGGGGGGGCAATTAACCTTTTGAAGTAGGCCGAGTCCTGAAACATGGTTTGCTTTTCTATAAAATCCTTTCTGGAGCCATTTAATTATTATTTCAGCCATCTTTATCTCCTGCACCGAAGGTGGATGGAGGTTATGTTTTTACCTTTATGTTTGTCTGTCTGTGAGCATGATATCTCAAAAGTTATTGATGGATTCGGATGAAATTTGGTGCACAGTTGGGTGTGTCACAAGGAAGAATTGATTCGATTTTGGAGAGGATTCGAATACGGATCCAGAAACGAGAATTTTTAAAGTGAATCTTCACCATTGAGAGATGGGGCCAAAAACGATATAAAGCACGATATCTCAAAACGTTATGGACGGATTATGACAAAACTAGGTGGACGAGTTGGTTGGTTCGATGACAAACACAAGCTGATTCGATTTTGGTTCATGTCCGGTTCCAGATCCAGCTTGGGATACAAAACGTAAACGTTCAGCCTGGCGGAGGGAGCTATGCGCTCTAAAGAATGCCGTTCTAGTTTGTCTTGTCTTTTCACAATGTAATATGTGCATTAATCCTAAAGCAATATATGTATATACTATATATCAGTTACTATGCGATTTCATACCATCAGTGGTGAACCGCCATTATGGTATCCCATCCAGCTTTGCTGTACCTTAATGGGAGCGATAAGTACCATCTGCCACATGGCACATTATCTCTGCTGCCTTTAACGACAAGCAGGGAATTACCAGTGAACTGGTACTCAATTTGCCGACCTCAGAAGGAATGTTACAGGCTGAGTCTACCACCCTGGCTGTTAATTCAGCAATTCACCAGGATTCGAACCCAGGATCCTAGGTAATCCTAAACCGGCACCCTTGCCGCTAGCCCAACACCAGGGACTTAATTAATTCTTAATTAATCTTAATGTAGCTTAATTAATCCTAAAGCAATATATATATATATATATATATATATATGTATATATGTATATATGTATATATGTATATATGTATATATTTATATATGTATATATGTATATATGTATATATGTATATATATATATATATATATATATATATATATATATCAGTTACTATGCGATTTCATACCATCAGTGGTGAACCGCCATTATGGTATCCCATCCAGCTATGCTGTACCTTAATGGGAGCGATAAGTACCATCTGCCACATGGCACATTATCTCTGGTATCCACTCATTATATGGAATCGCCTGGATGCAGCCGGGAGCAACCAATCCAAATATATCTTCAGTTCTCCAGCTTTCAAAGAGCGCACGTAATGACGTTACTGCCATGAACATACGCTCTGCCTGTCAAGCTCTCAAGAGAACCCTCCGACAGAGCAGAATTTTGATCTTAGTTCAGATACTGTCATTAGTGTATGTAAAACTCACAGTTACCGACCTGGTTTCGCCCTTTTGGGGCTCATCAGGGCAACGCAGTGAGTCCTGCATACACTTATGACTGAAAACCTTTTGGTTATATACCAGTTACTATGCGATTTCATACCATCAGTGGTGAATCGCCATAAAGGTATCCCATCCAGCTGTGCTGTACCTTAATGGGAGCGATAAGTACCATCTGCCACATGGCACATTATCTCTGGTATCCACTCATTATATGGAATCACCTGGATGCAGCCGGAGAGCACATATATATATATATCTATATATCTATATATATATATCTATATATATATATATATATATATATATATATATATGTGTGTGTGTGTGTGTGTGTGTGTGTGTGTGTGTGTGTGTGTGTGTGTGTGTGTGTGTGTGTGTGTGTGTGTGTATGTTACACCAAAACCACCCCAAATTTATATATACAATATATATGTATATATATATATATATATATATATATATATATATATATAAATATATATATATTATATTGTTACGTTTATGGGGTTATGTAAGAGAATACCATAGGAAAGGTAGGATTGGATAGAAATAGTATGGACAGTGTGATGTGTAGGAGCATTTTAATGTAATAAGTCGGGAAAATACAGCTTACGGATGGGTTTACATGTGCATCATACGAGGGATGATGCTGTGTTAATTAGTTGTAGGGTTTAAGGTTAATTTCCCCTGTTTGTGATACCCTCTGTGGCCATCCCTAACATGTATATTAATAACCGCCGACTGAGCAAAACATCAGCCGGCTAGTATTCACGCTCCATGGACACGGCTAATGCCCGCCTAGGAGAGACAGAGCTACAATGGTCCGATGAGACCAGCAGGCCACGTTTCTCCCTGAGTGACACGGCCCGAGGGGGTGGGCAGAGAGCGATAAAAAAAAGGAGGAGCTGGCGGTTCGGGGAAGAAGCTTGGACATTTTGTTTCTGAGGAGAGCGTTTTTTTGTGGCGATTGTGAGGAGGCTTTGGCTGGTGGGCTCTTCGGGGAGCTGAAGGCCATGCTGTCCTTCCCCACACAAAGGAATGGAAACTTTGAGAGACCGGAGAGAAAGAGGGCAGTCTACACCACTTGCCTTGGTACTAGGCGCCCTCGGCGTTTGACGTTGCCGCCATCTTTCCGAACTTCCCGCCCGGGTGGCTGCGGGCTTCATCGACCGCCGACTGTACCACAGGATCCTTATTGGGGCCAGCTAAGTGCCGGAGGGGAATTTTCATTTTATTACTTTACCCTGTGTGTGTGTGTTTGTGTACATGTGGGGGTACCTCAATTTTTCATTTTACCTCAGCATTCATTTTCTTTATTTTCATTCCGCTCCTCATTTTATTATAAACCATTATTATTACATTTTCGTTGTCGTGTTCTTGGTTGGGTTTCGGATAGACCCTTGTGTTCGTGAAGTTAAATGCTTCATGTTTTTTCCATCCGACGTGCGTCATAACCAC
Organism: Myxine glutinosa; assembly: GCF_964187855.1. Classification (NCBI taxonomy): domain Eukaryota; kingdom Metazoa; phylum Chordata; class Myxini; order Myxiniformes; family Myxinidae; genus Myxine; species Myxine glutinosa. The sequence goes on from NC_136261.1 coordinate 346,478,752, forward strand.
CAGATTGGGAGATCGCTTTGGGAGTTAAAGCTGGTTCGGTTCATCTGTCCATGGCTGGTGATAAATAGCTGAGGACGTGACAATATATACAGGTTGTTTCAAAAATAATAGTGCACTGAACAAAATATATATATTTCAAGTGTTTCAACAGGTCGTACTTTCAGCAATTGCTATAAATTTGCTGCAACTGTTCAATAATTTTCAAAATCAAATCTTCTGTTACCTTTACTTCGTCATTGTCTTCTTTGTCTTCCCTCTTCCCTCCATTGTTATATGTATTTTATGAAAGTTGATTCTTTTTTTTCATTGATATTTGTTTTTTATGTAATTTTACTCTAATCTATCTTGACTCTTATTACATTTTTTATTTTTTTTGCTTGATCAACTTATTTTCCTTTGTTGAGTACTTTGCGATTTATCTGTGTTTGAAAAGTGCTACATAAATAAATTTTTATTGTTATTCTCATTATTATTTTTAAATATACGTGGTCTCGGCTCACGGAAGGGCTAGGACACAGAACAGACCAGGGCACAATATGACAGAGGGAACATCAGGAGAAAAGGGAAATGCCAACAGCTGGGTGGAGGGAAAAGGTAGATGGAGCCGGACAAACAAGGGATGCAGGTAACGATGAGGGGTAGAGGAGAATGCAAGGGGTGGACAAGATAGATACATAAGCAAACTTTTGGGAGGGTGGGGATTGTTTAATGGGTGTAGAAAAGATCATGATTGTGGATGGGGGATGACCTGTGATGGTGATGAACAGCTGCATTGAAGACCTGGAGGGAAGAATGAGATTGAAAACATTGCGTGGAGGTGAACAGAGGTTCTGGATTTAGGTATTTTCACTAGGAGTGTGTTGCTCATGGACCGCATGCATCCTGCAGATACTTGGGGGCGACAAAGCATGGAGAGGGCAGAGGGCTCAAGACTAGAAATGAGGTGTAAGAAGACAGAGGACCACCGACCAGTCGGCGACGGCGAAGTGATAGGCCCATAGACTCAGGCTCATCACAAGAGATTCCAATGATCCTGAAAGCCTTGGTTTCCATGATGTCAAGCTGAGCAATATGTGTGGCAGGGGAGTCAGCCCGGATGATGTTGTATTTGACAATAAATACTTTTTCTGAAAAACATCTGTTGGCACAATACAGTAGGTGTTAATTTTCTACTTCACTATTTATTTTGAAACATTCTATATTTGATATTATATATTGTTGCTGTTTTAGACCCCCAGGGAGAAAGAAACAGTGCACATGGAATAAAGTTATGGCGCTTTTCCACCGCGGTACCGTACCGTACCGTACCTAAGTACCCGTGCTAAATCTGGTTCCTGCTATGGATAGGTACCAAGCGAGCCGAACCCGGACCGATGGGTGGAGCTAGCAACACTGCAGACCGTTGATTGGTCAATTGCAATCGTCACAGAACTGTCACGCTATGTTCAGACCCAACCACCATTTTGTAATACCACAATTCCGGAGAGAAGATAGCTAAAGCATAAGTGATAAGCATCAGAAAAAATACATGGAAAACATGGAGAGTTCAGTTTGGTCTGCTGATGAGGTGCAAGCCCCCATCAGTGTTTCGTGAGAAATGACGTCACCACAGCGGTCCCGTTTTTTTCGTCACTTCAGATAACTCCACCTATTTTCACGGTTCTGTTGTGCGATGGAAAAACGACACAGGGATTACCGTACCGTACCGTTCTGTGCAATGGAAAAGCGCCATTAGTTATCTCGTAGTATTCTGTTTAGCTCTTAAGTCTCCATACTGTCTTCACGTGGGCCGATATGCTTTGTGAATGTGTAGTTATAAATCATAATATCTGTCCTTTCCTTATTGCATTGCTTTCCTGCATCCATTTCCCACATTACATATCATTTATGCTCCGCTAAAAGCCAGCTCTCACTCAGCTTGCCGATCCTTACCCTCATTACAAGTGTTACACCAAAACCACCCCAAACCGGTTTGGTGAACACCTGGAACCACGTATCATGCCAGATGGCCCAATCCATCATCTCAGACAGACAGTGAGCCAAAACGTTGAGAGGCAATCACCAGGTGCCAACAAACCGAACAGGTGTAAGGGGAGGATCTTTCGGCGGCTGCAATACCTAGGGGAGAGACGCGAGTGGAGGGAGCCAAGAATCCCAATATAAGACAACCGGCCAATTAAACCCAATTACCTAAAATGAGGGATTGAACATAAAAAGTTCTGTTGTTTTACATTGGTAAAACATATATGTATAGAAATACCGAGAAATAAAAACTGGCCTTCTGCACTCTTGCCTCATTTTCATCTTTTGATCTCAAATCCAAATTTGTATATAGCAATAATAACAAATTTGACTTCACTGCTATAATACTTATATACAGACACTCCTCGAGTTACGACGTAGGCGACTTACGACGACTCGCACTTACGACCATCGCAAAAATCTCAGTTGCTCCTTGTGCCTCGTGCTAACAACATCCCTTATGCTCCATCACCTATAAGTGTGTGTGTGTTATGTAACCGCATTGACCATCACTCAACATTCAACATGACAAGCTAGTAACCGCATTGGACAGAGCAATAGATAAAGCATTTGCAGGAGGGAATAAAGTATACATTAATGTATATCAAAACAGAGCACACTGGTCTGTAAAGGATAATTATCAATATTCGTGCAGTTTTTCAAAAAGTAAACTCAAAGAAAGTATTCCATTTCTACTAAACAACAGTTTCTTTACATTTGGCAACAGGATACTCCAGCAGACAGTGGGCATACCCATGGGTTCAGATCCCAAGATACTCCAGCAGACAGTGGGCATACCCATGGGTGCAGATCCCAAGATACTCCAGCAGACAGTGGGCATACCCATGGGTTCAGATCCGGCCCCTTTCTTTGCAAATTTGTTTCTGCACATGCAAGAGTTTGATTGGGTCCAGAACATGTGCAGGAATAAATTAACAACTGCACGAAGATGCGGAAACATCTTCAGGTCCATTGATGATTTGTTGGCAATTAACGATGGATTTATATTTGAGCAGCTTCATGATGATATATATCCAAAAGAACTTGAATTAAAAAAGGAAAACCAAACTTCCACTTCAGTTTCCTTTTTAGAATTACAAATTGATATCCATAATAATAAATTTCACACCAAATTATTTGATAAACGAGATGCATTTCCATTCCACATTGTCCGAATGCCTTTCTTAGACAGCAACATTCCTAAAAAGCTATTTTATGGTACGGTTGCAGGTGAAATAATTAGGACTGTGAGAGCAACCACACACAGCTCTGAGCTTGTCAATAGATTACAACAACTAGTCAGACGTATGTTAGTGCAGGGAGCTACAGTTGGTAGATTCAAACAAGTTTTCTTTAAAATCACAAAACGACACCAAATCGAATTAGTAATATACAATACGAATAGAAAAAATATTATTCACGAGATATTTATGCAAATACAGTACAATATAAGAATTAAATATACGACAAATCAATGTTGCTAGGAATCAGTGGTTGCTAGGATCTATCTTCAATGCACTTTCACACACTTACATACACAAACAAACACTCACATCCGGAGTCTGCCTAGCAAGCACGTAAGACATCAGCCATTATAAAGCTCGCAGTGTTAGTGTGAGAAATCTCTGAGGATATCCCGGAGATTCAATAGCTCAGTGGGCTGTCACCGCATAAGTGATGAGTACACATCGGATTTTTATGTGAAAAAACAAAAAATATTTTTTCACATAAAACGGCTTTTTTGCGCGCAAAAAAATTATTTTGATATTTTCGGAGAAAAAAAAAAATTCGCCCTTTTTCGGGAAAAATAAAATAAAATGCCCTTTTTGGTCGAAAATGTCTGGCAATGCTAAAAAAAATGAGGGAATTTTTCGAAATTTTTAACTGCGATCGAAATTTTTAACTGCGATCGAAATTTTTAACTGCGATCGATCTCAAAAACAAAACGTTGCGTCCACTTGCGTGCGTTGCGTCCCCAGCGTGCACAGCAGTGAGGCGGTGTACTACAGTGAGAGAGTGTACACAAAGTGTGAACAAGTCTCCTATCAAGATGAGTGCTGCTCTTCGTGACAAGTGGCTGAAGGAATTCAATGCTGGCGGCGATGGGGCTACCTTCAAGTACGTGTCGAGTGACACGGCTTTCTGTCGAGCTTGTGAAAAGACTTTCCGGGCGAAGCAGAAGTCTGAGCTGGCCCAACATGTCCGAGGAGACCGCCACAAGAACAACTTGGCCTTGAAGAAGAAGACGGTCACGCAAGCCACCATGGAGGACTTTGGTGGCGGAAAGAGGCACAAGTGCGACGTCGTGGCTCAGGATCTGTGCCAGGCCATGCTGGCCGCTGGCATCCCATGGTCGAAATTGGAAAACCCTGCCCTCCGGTCGTTCCTGGAGAAGTACATCACTCTCCAGATCCCCGATGAAAGCTGGATTCGAAAGCACTACCTCAACAAGTGCTACGACGAGGCCTTGGCGGGGATCCGTGCCGACCTCGGACAGCAGCCCATCTAGCTGTCCGTCGACGAGACGACCGATTCGGCAGGTCGATATGTGGCCAACATCATCGCGGGACGCTTGTCCAAGGAGGGGTACTTTCGTCCCCACCTCGTCCAGTGCATGTTTCTGGAGAAGACCAACTCCGGGGAGATCGTGCACGCAGTCAGACACGCTGCGCTATATTTGGCCTGATTTCAAGCCGGAGTGCCTCAAGGTCCTCGTCAGCGACGCCGCGGCCTATATGATCAAGGCCGGCCATGCCCTGAAGGAACTCTTCCCGGACTTGCTGCATGTGACTTGTGTTGCCCACGCGCTCCACCGTGTCTGCGAGACAGTCCGAGAAATGTTCAAGGACGTCAACGACCTGATTGCCACGACGAAGAAGGTGTTCGTCAAAGCCCCGTCGCGTGTTGTCCTTTGGAAGGAGCAGCAGCCCAATCTTTCTCTCCCCCCGGAGCCCATTCTGACTCGGTGGGGGATGTGGATCGACGCCGCAGTGTTTTGCGCCGAGCAGTTTTGCGCCGAGCACTTCGAGGCCGTCAAGGACATTGTGGACCAGCTGAATGATGACGACGCGATGGCAATCCGGAGTGCCAAGGACCTGTTCGGAAAGGCGGACATCAAGCTCAGTTTGGTCTTCTTAAATGCCCACGTGTCGTTCATCCCGAAGATCCTTAAGCAGCTGGAGGAGGCCTGCATGGAGCTGGCCAAGGCCTTCCAGCTCCTTGATCAGGCCAAGGAGGAGCTCGAAAAGATCCGAGGCTGCCGTAAGGAGATCCTGCTCACCAAGTTCAAGGCGGTGCTGCAGCGCAATCCCGACATTGGTGTGCTGAGGACAGTGGCTTTGATCCTGGATGGAGATCAGCACGGATCTGAGGTTGGTGTGCCGGCTGGAGTCAAGCTTGCCGACATCCCCCTCTTGAGGTACTGCCCCATCGTCAGCGTCGACGTGGAAAGGTCCTTCTCCGTCTACAGAAACGTCCTCACCGACCGCCGACACCGCCTCACCAAGGAGAACATTACCAAGATAATGATTTCAAACACCTCCTTTAACCGTTCCTAAAAGGGTCTTGTCAATTTCTTCTAGTCCTCTACTTATCAAACAATGCGGTTGCAATAAAGGTACCTGGACGTCATTTTTTACCTGTTTACTAGCCCAGAGTGCTTAATGTTGTGCAGGAAAAAGCTTACCATTTTTTGTTCTTTTTTTGACTGATTTCTGAAAAACTTGGTAATAATAAAAAATGAATAAAACGGGGGAAAAAAATATTTCGGGATTTTTTCACATAAAAAAAAAAAAATTCCGCTTTTCAAAACATAAAAGGCCTATTTTCTTAACATAAAAATCCGTAGTCTACCCCTGATGAGTTCCTGGGTTTGAGTCAGAATTTTTACACACTAGCCCCACGCCTGAATTTACTTCCTGTTTCTTAAATTATTTATATATATATATATATTTATATATATACACTCCATGACCTAAAGTGTGCGGACACCCCTTCTAAATAGTGGATTCGGCTGTTTCAGCCACACCCATTGCTGACAGGTATATATAATCAAGCACACAGCCATGCAATCTCTATAGACAAACATTGGCAGTAGAATCGGCCATACTGAAGAGCTCAGTGACTTTCAACGTGGCACCATCATCGGATGCCACCTTTCCAACCAGTCAGTTCGTCATATTTCTGCCCTTCTAGAGCTGCACTGGTCAACTGCAAGTGCTGTTATTGTGAAGTGGAACGTCTAGGAGCAACAACAGCTCAGCCGCGAAATGGTAGGCCACACAAGCTCACAGGACGGGACTGCCGAGTGCTGAAGCGCGTAGCACATAAAAATCATCGGTCCTTGGTTGCAACACTCACTACCTAGTTCCAAACTGCCTCTGGAAGCAAAGTCAGCACAACTGTTCATCTGGAGCTTCATGAAATGGGTTTCCATGGCCAAGCAGCCACACACAAGCCTAACATCACCATGCGCAATACCAAGCATCGGCTGGAGTGGTGTTAAGCTCGCCGCCAGTGGAATCTGGAACAGTGGAAATGCGTTCTCTGGAGTATTGAATCACGCTTCACCATCTGGCAGTCCGACGGTCGTATCTGGGTTTGGCAGATGCCAGGAGAATGCTACCTGCCCGAATGCATAATGACAACTGTATAGTTTGGTGGAGGAGGAATAATGGTCTGGGGCTGTTTTTCATGGTTCGGGCTAGGTCCCTTAGTTCCAGTAAAGGGAAATCTTAACGCTACAGCATACAATGACATTCTAGATGATTACATGCTTCCAACTTTGTGGCAACAGTTTGGGGAAGGCCCTTTCCTGTTTCAGCATGGCAATGCCCCCGTGCACAAAGCAAGGTCCATACAGAAATGGTTTGCCGAGATCGGTGTGGAAGAACTTGACTGGCCTGCACAGAGCCCTGACCTCAACCCCATCGAACACCTTTGGGATGAATTGGAACGCCGACTGCGAGCCAGGCCTAATCACCCAACATCAGTGCACGACCTCACTAATGCTCTTGTGGCTGAATGGAAGCAAATCCCCACAGCAATGTTCTAACATCTAGTGGAAAGCCTTCCCAGAAGAGTGGAGGCTGTTATAGGAGCAAAGGGGGGGGGGGGGGGGGGGGACCAACTCCATATTAATGCCCATGCTTTTGGAATGAGATGTTTGATGTTCGGATGTCCGTATACTTTTGGTCATGTAGTGTATATATAGATATACAGTGTGTGTGTGTGTGTGTGTGTGTGTGTGTGTGTGTGTGTGTGTGTGTGTGTGTGTGTGTGTGTGTGTGTGTGTGTAGTTTTTATTTTATAATTGTGGACTCTTCCAGGGGGCTTCAAACTGTAAACCATGCGATAATATGATTTGCATTTAAAAGTGCTGATCAATGATGCATGTGAGGCATTATTTATAAGAAGGCAGTGACAGAACAGAAAGTGAATCGTTAATTAATTCTGTGTTCCCTCAGGCTTATGCAGTATGGTCTTGCAGGAATAATACATTCAGTCTCTTGTGTGTAAATTAAGTCTTCATCATCATTCTGTTTTCATAATAATATATATTTTCTGTGTGTTTATACAGTGCCTATGGAAAGTCTAAGCCCCTTTCAAAATTTTCACCATTTGTTGCCTTGTATCCCGGAATCAAATTGCATTAAATCAGACTTTTCCCACCTTTGTTTACACACCGCAACCCACAACTTCCACATGAAAAACAAATTCTACAAGTTTCTGAAAATTAATTTAAAATGCAAAATTACAATATCTTGGTTGGATAAGGGTCCACCCTCCTGAGTTAATACTTGGTGGAAACACCTTTGACAGAAATTACACCTGGTTGGGATAGGTCTCTACCAACGTTGCACACCTGGATTGGGCAATATTTGCCCATTCTTCTGTACAAAACTACTGTTCAAGCTCAGTCAAGTTGTGTGGGGACCGTTGTTGGACAGCAATCTTCAAGTCATGCCACAGATTTTCGATTGGATTTAGGTCGGGGCTCTGACTGGGCCACTCAAGGACATTTATCTTTTTGTTCCATAGCCACTCCAGTGGAGCTTTGGCTGTGTGCTCCAGGTCGTCATGCTGAAAGGTGAACTTCCTTCCCAATTTAAACTTTCTTCCAGAGGGCAGCTGTTTTTCCTCTGGGATTATTCTGTATTTTGCTCCATCCATTTTCCCTTATATCCTGACAAGTGCCCCAATCGCTGTTGATGAGAAACATCCCCATAACATGATGCTGCCACCACCATGCTTCACAGTAGGGATGGTGTTCTTTGGTTGATGTGCTGTGTTGGGTTTGCGCCAAATGTAACATTTTGCATTTCGGCCAAAAGGTTCCATCTTGGTTTCGTCATACTACAAAACATTTTGCCACATGGATTTAGAATCTCCGGAGTGGCTTTCTGCATAACTCAAACAGGATTCAAGGTGGGCTTCTTTGAGTAATGGCTTCCTTCTTGCAACCCTACCATACAGGCCAGATTTGTGGAGTGCTTGGGATATTGTTGTCACATGCACGCAGTGACCAGTCTTTGCCACAAAGGCCTGTAGCTCTTTCAAAGTTGTCATTGGCCTCTTGGTGGCCTCTCAGATCAGTCTCCTCTTTGTTTGGTCATCCAGTTTGGAGGGACGGCTTGATCTCGGCAGGGTCTTGGTGGTACCACATGCCTTCCACTTCTTAATGATTGTCTTGATTGTGCTCCAAGGGATATTCAAGGCCTTTGAAATATTTTTATACCCATCCCCTGATCTGTGCCTCTCCACAACTTTATCCCGGAGATCTTTTGAAAGCTCCTTGGTGCTCATGGTTCAGTCTTTGCTGTGAAATGCACTACCCAGCAAAGGAAACCTACAAGAACAGCTGATTTTATTCTGAAATAATCAGAATCACTACAATTTAACACAGGTGAAGGCCAAATAACTTGGTGTCTGATCTTGAAGGTGATTGGTTACACCTGAGCTAATTACTCCCGCTTGGGAGTAATGCATTCGATCGTGTCCGTCTGTGTGTGTGTGTGTGTGTGTGTGTGTGTGTGTGTGTGTGTGTTTTTGTGAACAAGATATCTGGAAAAGTTCTGAACGGATTTGGATGAAAGTTGGTGGGATGATTGCCCTTGGGATAAGGAAAAATTGATTAGTTTTTGGTGAGGCTCAGGATATTATTCTGGATCCAGGATTTTTTTGAAGGATAGTTTACCATTGGAAAATAGGGCTCATTTTTTTTTTACATTATCTTCTATATATTCTATATTTATCATTGTGATATGAAAATAGTTTTTATATTTGTTGTAAATGTAGTTTAAACTCGTGGTTATGCGTTAGAGAGGTGTATTTTTTTTAGCAGCGTCGTCTTCAAGGTTCATTAATTTTTTTCTAATAAAGACATATTCTGTCATTTTAAAACCACCAAAGTGTGTATTAGATTTCCCCGTTTCATAAAATGTATCGTTTGATACGTATAATGCTTTAAAACTGTTTTTTTTGTTGTTGTTTTTTCCTCAGAAGAGATATCAACATATACCTCAGTGAATGTCAATCGCGGTGTCAGTATTTGATGAACTTATAAAGACTTAGGTGAGTTATAAGTGTGACAAGCATGTGCACGGGATTCTTCCCAGAAGAATGAGTGGTCGCATTAGCTTGTACGACTTCAAATGAGCTAGTTTTGTTTTGGCGTTTGGGCCAGTTTTACATGTTGTATCCCTAAGGAATGAAACGAACGTTTTCCTGGCTTACAATTTTATTTGAAGCCACACATGCCTCAAAATACACTCACCTATATAGAATTGAACGCTGAATCCGAAAATGTAAGTGAAATTGCCTCGTTTTTTAAACATTATCTTCTATATAATATATATATATATAATATATATCTGTGCAGTGTCTGTCTTGTGTTGTCTTGTCTTGTGCTGTCACTGAACTACTCCGTCAAACTTTTGTGAAATCGTACTATTCCAACTTGACCCACGGCGGGAGTATGCGCTCTACTGAGTGGCGTTCTAGTTTACAATTGCTTTTATAAGGGAGGTGGACACTTATCCAACCAAGATAATCTAGTTTTGTATTTTTAATTAATTTTCTGAAATTTGTGGAAATTGTTTTTCACTTGGAAGTTGTGGGTTACAATGTGTAAATAAACGTGGGAAAAGTCTGGTTTGATGCATTTTAATTCCAGGCTATAAGGCAACAAAAGATGAGAAATTTGAAAGGGAGTGTCGACTTTCTATCGGCACTGTATGTAACCCTGGGGTTGTCCCTGTGCCTGCAACCACTGTTCTTCTCCTCATTCCTCCTTTCACTCCCAGGACTCTATAAACTAATAGATTGGATTGATGCGGAATTGATGGAGCACAGGCATGATGGCCTCGGTGTTGCTGAAGCAGTTCCTGAGCAAGGCAGGCACTTGGTGGGTTTTTGTTGACTTCCCAACAGTCCTTCAGGACAGGAATTTGTAATATGTTCACTTTTGCCTAATTCCTTTCAATACTCCATAACTCACATACTCTTCATGAAAAACCACCATGATGAGAAACATCCCCATAACATGGTGTCTATACATGATGTCATCATCAGCTTAGATTAAATGTCTATACCACCAATCAGTGCTGATAGAGGGGATGAGTTAATTGGCTTCAGATCCTCTGGATCGATGGCACACACACTGATGCCTGATCGACCTGCCTACGAAACACCAAGGTGACAGTGTATAGCTGGGTCGAGATTAGAACCCGGGCTCGACAGCTTAGAGCTGAGTGTGCATTCCTCTAGGCCAAGGGCTTAGGCCACCATGTCAGCCATGAAATATCTGAGCTATTTGAAAAAAAAACACAATTTTTTGCAATGACATACTTAAAGGGTTATCTACAAAAATTACTTGTGTCATTGAGGGGAATGGGAAATCGGCCGTACGTCATGGACTCCTATCGTTCATCTTTGTTATTCGTCATCATGGAACTGGTTGATTTCTGGCCAGACAAGCCCTTCATAGTGTACATTGCAACATGTAGAATTTACCAAGTACGAAAGTTGGCAATACCGATCGAATTTTGATCATATTGATGAGGAGATTTCAAAAACGTCTCACTTTCCACCGTGGAGGAAGAATTCCATGACGCTAGCTCATCGGCCAATTAGACTAGATGGATTTTTGAGAAATGTGAATGTTAGGTGCATTTTTGGGTAAAAGTTGGGAACCTCACTTTTTAACATAATTAGGGTATGCTGGATTCGAGTAACCCGGTTCCCAAGCCGAATTTTGAGTTTTGGACAATTTCTTTGAACAAGCATTTATATATCATGTATATACATGCAGCTCTTTTACTTTAACTTTACAACTTTGACCCCAAAATGCACTTATAAGCTTATACATGGCCTTTTTTGTCATAAATCCGTTTTGTCTATAATATGGTTGGTGACATATTGAAAGAGACATTCAAACTGATATTGAAATTGGACACTATAAAATGGGAAATGGTTTTAATAAGACAATGTTTCATACAACCATTTATTCTAAAATTAAGTATACATGGCCATGAAGCACAAACATTCAGGAATGTCACACATGTTGTTTTGCCAAACTACATCAAATTCATACAAGGGGTCTGATCGTCACTCTGTTTCTGACAGGTACACATTGATGTGCACCTCAACTCTGAATAGCGACATTTGCAGCGTCGAGTCTTGCATTGCTTCTGGCATGCACAACAAATCATCTCGAGGCAACTTTCTGGGATTGGACTCGGTGACATCAGAATAGGCTCTAGTCTTGAATCACTACGTTTCCATCCCATTTCCACAGGTGCAGGAAGGTCAGGTGTGGCACAATGAGCATTTCTCCATACAATGGCTTGATAGTGTACTCGCATCAAATGGAAATGAAGAGCATCACTTGTCGGTGACATTACTTCTGGTTTACCAGTCCTGGAGAACAACATATGTCGTGCTGAATCAACAGAGGTTGTTCTGTGCACATTATATATTCTGCACACGAACGCTTCTGCAGATTTGATCGTCTCCTCTGTGAGTTCACCAATGCCCAAGTTCTTCAGCAGTTTATTCAAAACTCCAAAAAAAAAAAAAACCCTCAAAATTCTCAAAACTCAAAAGCTCAAAATTCGGCTTGGGAACTGGGTTAATCGAATTCAGTATACCCTAATTATGTTAAAAAGTAAGGTTCCCAACTTATACCCAAAAATGCACCTAGAAGCTTACACATGGCCTTTTCCCATAAATCCGTCTTGTCGAAATCAGAAAGTTTCGCATTGAATCGATCGTTCACTTCCGGGTTGCTTTTTGTGGGCTTTTCGTGGCTTTTCGTTCCGGGTTGCGATTGACGGCTGCCACAAAGCAGCCGTCAAACGCGATGAAGCTTTGTCTGCCTCATTGCAAAATGTGAACAGAAAGGGGTTTGGCTTCCACAGGAAGTGACATGTCTACTTCACTAACAGCGTGACAATTTCCCCATCCACCTCCAAGTTTGAAAAAAAGAACAATAAGTCAAAGCAGCGGGGATTCTTCTACTGATGAAGATGATGATCTTCATCCGTCCCCAACAAAGAGACCACTTCTTTGTTCAACACAGAGTGGTGCTTTATCCACAACATGACCAGTCCTGCCAGCTGTTTATATAATCTACCAAAACCATGAACATTTTATCAGGTGAGCAGGTAAGAAAATTTGTGACAAGCTCTTGAATGCTGAAACATAAGACAGCGGAAAGCTTCGGGAAACAGCTGAATTGAAGAATGATCAACGCATCATGCTTCATATCCAAGACCGTGACTGTGTTGCTGCTTAGGTCCAGTTTCCCAACCACTGTTATTCTCTACATACTCGGCCTGTTTATAGGTCTTTAGAATTTGAGAAGAGTGATGAGCTGGCCTTTTCCGACAATAAGACATTCCAAGTTGTCTGTGAGACTGTTATTGAGCCTCAGATCATCAGACGTTATCAGACTATGATGATGGACAAACTGCTACAGCTTTTTTCTTGAACTGGCCAGTTCATGTGAGGAAAAAGATGCTTCAGGGTAATGGGATGCTTGACTCAAACAGGGACTTTCTTCTCATTATCCACTGCTTTGCTTCCATTGGCCACAGCGGCGATAAAAGAGTGAAATTGTGTTAGTTGAGACAATCAACCCAAGCTCTATCCTTGAAAAACTCCTTTCCTCCAGTTCACGGCCTGAGAGTAGGAGCTCGGCTGTTGACCGCAAATCCTGAATCCTGAGCACACACCATCCAAGAAGAAGCCAGAGGCATGTCATCAGGTCATGCATGTACTCGTATATCACTGCAATGATGCTACAGGAGGACATGGCTGTTTGTAGAAGATTTAAGGTTCTCTGGCTACCAAAGGTGGGTGATCTCAGCATTGAAACTGCTGAAGCTCTGGTTCCAGTGCCATTTTACAACTTGATGGCATGCATGGTCCATTGGTGCATCGGATGAGCCTCTCATCGACTCATTTGCCTCAGTGCCACGTGACATCCATCTGAAGCTCTTATCGATTCTCCACGATGTACTTTATCTGCAGTCAAAGGGAAGGAAAGTCATGCGCGAGTCCCATTGTCTTGGGATGATGCTGAGGCATCTAACTGGATCTTCGAAGATTATGGAAATGCAGAACAGACATTGTGCTTCACATAGTATGACCCTAGCTCTGGACACGTCATTATCTCAGCCGCAGCTCAATCATGGTCTTGATGGCATACCAAGGGGGTTCACTGAAGGCAAGGCCACGATATTCGTGTGGGACAATATTGACTTTAGTGAAGAGACTTTGAGTGGTCATGGCACCACCTATCATACAAATGGGATAATCATCCAACACAACCAAATGTCGGCATGGGCGGATTTGGACGAAAATTGGTGGGGAGGTTGTGTGTGTGACAAGGACGAATATATTCGATTTTGGTGAAGATCTGAATATGGATTTGGATACGAGAAATGTTTAATTTTGTAAGTGATTTTTCACCATTGAGAGATCGGGCAAAAAGCGATATATAACAAAGTTTAAAGAGTTATAGACGAGTTATGGCAAAACTTGGTGGACGAGTTGGTTAGGTGAAAAGAGCAAGCCGATTAGATTTTGGTTCAGATCCGAATCCAGATCCGGCCTTATCAGTGGGATACAAAACAAACTGTTCAGCCTGGCGGAAGTATGTGCTCTACTGAGTGCTGTTCTAGTTAATAACTGTCGCTCTTGGCATATCATGGTTGGCCTACAATACAGGCCACAACCTTTTGAGATACACTACATGGCCAAAAGTATGTGGACACCCGAACATTACACTCGTATGTGCTCGTTGAACATCTCATTCCAAAATCATGGGCATTAATATGGAGTTGGTCCCCCCCCTATGCTGCTATAACAGCCTCCACTCTTCTGGGAAGGATTTCCACCAGATGTTGGAACATTGCTGCGGGGATTTTCTCCCATTCAGCCACAAGAGCATTAGTGAGGTTGGGCAATGACGTTGGGCGATTAGTTCTGGCTCGCAGTCGGCGTTCCGATTCATTCCAAAGGTGTTTGATGGGGTTGAGGTCAGGGCTCTGTGCAGGCCAGTCAAGTTCTTCCACACCACTCCCGACAAACCATTTCTATATGGACCTCACTTTGTGCATGGGGGCATTGTCATGCTGAAACAGGAAAGGGCCTTCCCCAAATTGTTGCTACAAAGTTGGAAGCACACAATCGTCTAGAATGTCATTGTATGCTGTAGCATTAAGATTTCCCTTCACTGGAACCAAGGGGCCTAGCCCAAACCATGAAAAACAGCCCCAGACCATTATTCCTCCAACACCAAACTTTAGAGTTGTCACTATACATTCGGGCAGGTAGCATTCTCCTGGCATCAACCAAACCCAGATTCGTCCGTCGGACTGCCAGATGGTGAAGCATGATTCATCACTCCAGAGAAAGCGTTTCTACTGCTCCAGAGTCCAATGGCGGCGAGCTTTACACCACTCCAGCCGATGCTTGGCATTGCACATGGTGATCTTAGGCTTGTGTGGAGCTGCTCGGCCATGAAAACCCATTTCATGAAGCTCCCGCAAAACAATTGTTGTGCTGACGTTGCTTCCAGAGGCTTTTTGGAACTCGGTAGTGAGTTTTGCAACCATGGACAAACGATTTTTATGCGCTACGCACTTCAGCACTCGGTGGTCCCATTCTGTTAGCTTGTGTGGCCTACCACTTTGCGGCTGAGCTGTTGTTGCTCCTAGACGTTTCCGCTTCACAATAACAGCACTCACAGTTGATGGGGGCAGCTCTAGGATGGCAGAAATTTGACAAACTGACTTGTTGGAAAGGTGGCATCCCATGACGGTGCCACTTTGAAAGTCACTGAACTCTTCAGTACGGCCCATTCTCCTGCCAATGTTTGTCTATGGAGATTGCATGGCTGTGTGCTTGATTATATTTACCTGTCAGCAATGGGAGTGGCTGAAACAGTCGAATCCATGAATTAGAAGGGGAGTCCGCATACTTTTGGCCATGTAGAGTATCATGCTAATGTATCATTTTTGGCCCTATCTCTCAATGGTGAAGAATCACTTTAATAATTCTCGTAGCTGGATCCGGATCTTCACCAAAATCTGGTCCTTATCACATACACAAAACTCTCCACCAAATTTTGGCCGAATCCGTCCACAACTTTTTGAGATATCCTGCTCAAAGACAAACAAACAAACAGACAGACAGACAGACAGACATGGGTGAAAACATAATCTCCCCCTACTTTCGCTTGATGGCAGAGGTAATTATGTAAAATGACATTTTGCAGAGAAGAAAGGCCAAAATGGCGGTATGCTTCACGTGGATGAAAACAGAGGTTATTGTGTCCCGGTTTTCATGCAGAATCGTCCCAGAGTTTGAGGGGTGCATGTATAAACAAACAGACGTAGATTGTTTCTGTAGAAGCTCGAAAAGAGATTGCAATTAATGAAGTGTTTACGGACCTCTGGTAGCTTGAAACTGTTGCTGCCTTTTTGTCTGAGGAAGAACTGCAGAAATCTATCTCTCCGGGTTCTTCCCAACATCTTTGTTCCTTTCACATTTCTTTCTACTTTTTCACATTTCTCTTTATTCATTCTATTTCTATCTTCTTCTTTATTTCTCTCTTTCTTTAGCTATCTGTCTTAGGATAAGTGAATTCTTATGGATTTTTTTCTGGAAGGTTCTCTAGGCTGTGCTTGGATGGGTTTGAGGGTAGAGGAGTCGCAGCTGAAACCCGAATCCTATCCAGGTTCCTCCTGGTGACTCCATCTTTGCTCTTTCCTTCTTCTGGTTCCTTCTGATGACTCCAATGCAGTATTTGGTTTTCCGTTTCATTACCTACCTCGACAATTGGTATATTCCATTGGTTTCGATGGATGACCATGCTCGCTCGATCCCATCAACTCATCGGACTAAAGTCCAGGTGAGCTAATAAAAACTGCTTCTTCGCTTTGAAACCTTTGTCTTTTTTTAAATATCTTTTCACACTTCCTCATATCACATGACGCAATTTTGTGACGTCATGCATATGATTTGCATACCTATGCAAATCGGTATGTGCATACCTATCCAATGAAATGCATTATAAATGTTTTTTCCTTCATAACCTTTGAACCCTTCATTCAAATTTGGGGGTATGCAGACTTTGGGGGTATGCCTGTCCAATGTCCATGCACACTCATTGTAGTTAAGTGGGTAGCATATTCGGAAATACCAGCATGCATACAGATGAACATGCAACATTTTTCTAAATTTGCATTACCTCATCAAATTTAAATATTCATTAGAAAATGTGAGATCATTGGTCTCGTTTTGTTTTAGTTCAGGACATTTGAAATCTAAATATCTATAAAGCTCAGTTGACTTGTTGCTCCACCAAATAACAGCGAAACGGAGTTGAGTAAAAGGGTGAAAATTGTACAGATGCTGTGATAAATAACTACCTCTGTCGGTTTGAATGTTTGAAAGAGAATCGACGTCTGGATCAATTTTTGAATTAAATTTAAATCCTGATTTATATATACTAGGGCGTGCCCGCACGTACGTGCTTGCCCGTACGTGCTTGCCCGTACGTGCGTGCAAAAAAACATGCGAGCAAACAACAACAACAAAAAAAAACTTTGAAACCACGTGGCAGTAACGACCACAGAACCCCCCCCCTCTATTTACATGAAATGGTTTGGTCCATTGGCAACTTTGAAACCACGTGGCAGTAACGACCACAGAACCCCCCCCCCCTCTATTTACATGAAATGGTTTGGTCCATTCGCAAAGCCAAAGCGAACGGCTTGCGAGTACGGTGACCATACCTTGGGAACCACTTGTCCGATTAATTTCAAACCTTGAAAAGGCACATCCTCGGGTCCCCAGCAATATACCTGGCAAGTTTCAAGTATATCGGACCGGTAGTTGTCGAGAAACAGCGGTCGCATACATACATACAGACAGACACACACACACACACACACACACACACACACACACACACACACACAGAGATTACTGGAATTATAGATAGACTAGGGCGTGCCCGCACGTACGTGCTTGCCCGTACGTGCTTGCCCGTACGTGCGTGCAAAAAAACATGCGTGCAAACAACAACAACAAAAAAAAACTTTGAAACCACGTGGCAGTAACGACCACAGAACCCCCCCCCCCCCCTCTATTTACATGAAATGGTTTGGTCCATTGGCAACTTTGAAACCACGTGGCAGTAACGACCACAGAACCCCCCCCCCCTCTATTTACATGAAATGGTTTGGTCCATTCGCAAAGCCAAAGCGAACGGCTTGCGAGTACGGTAGAACCCCCCCCCTCTATTTACATGAAATGGTTTGGTCCATTCGCAAAGCCAAAGCGAACGGCTTGCGAGTACGGTGACCATACCTTGGGAACCACTTGTCCGATTAATTTCAAACCTTGAAAAGGCACATCCTCGGGTCCCCAGCAATATACCTGGCAAGTTTCAAGTATATCGGACCCGTGGTTGTCGAGAAACAGCGGTCACAGACAAACACACAGACACACACACATACACACACACATACACACAGAGATTACTGGAATTATAGATCGATGTGTGATATCTGGCAAGTTTCAATTAGATCGGACCCGTGGTTGTCGAGAAACAGCGGTCACAGACAAACACACACACACACACACAGACACACACACATACACACAGAGATTACTGGAATTATAGATAGATACGAGGTATATCTATCTATAATTCCAGTAATCTCTGTGTGTGTGTGTGTCTGTGTGTGTGTGTGTGTGTGTCTGTGTGTGTGTGTGTGTGTGTTTGTCTGTGACCGCTGTTTCTCAACAACTACCGGTCCGATATACTTGAAACTTGCCAGGTATATTGCTGGGGACCCGAGGATGTGCCTTTTCAAGGTTTGAAATTAATCGGAGAAGTAGTTACCGAGCTATGGCGATTTAGCCGTTCGCCGTTCGCTTTGGCTTTGCGAATGGACCAAACCATTTCATGTAAATAGAGGGGGGGGGGGGGGGTTCTGTGGTCGTTGCGAATGGACCAAACCATTTCATGTAAATAGAGGGGGGGGGGGGTTCTGTGGTCGTTACTGCCACGTGGTTTCAAAGTTTTTTTTGTTGTTGTTGTTTGCACGCATGCTTTTTTGCACGCACGTACGGCACCCACGTACGGGCACGTCCTATCTATCTATAATTCCAGTAATCTCTGTTTGTACGTTTGTACGTCTGTACGTCTGTTTGTCTGTGACCGCTGTTTCTCGACAACCACGGGTCCGATATACTTTTAACTTGCCAGGTATATTGCTGGGGACCCGAGGATGTGCCTTTTCAAGGTTTCATATTAATCGGACAATTACTTACCGAGCTATGTCCAAAAAACGATTCAACCAATCAGAGAGCAGCGAACGATCGCGTGTGCCGAACGTGGAGGACACACTCTGCCTCGGATGGCACATTTGAGAGCGTATTCATTTATTTCACGTTTGCAAACTATGTTGGCGTTAAACTATGTTTTAAAACTAATAAAACCGAATTTGCGATTCATTCGCTTTCCTGCGCGTTTGTGCACGCGATGGCGATTTCTTTACCAAACTCCGGAAGCCGTTCGCTTTGGACCAAACCATTGCATGTAAATAGAGGGGGGGGGGGTTCTGTGGTCGTTGCGAATGGACCAAACCATTCATGTAAATAGAGGGGGGGGATTGTCACTGTACTCGCAAGCCGTTCGCCGTTCGCTTTGGCGTTGCGAATGGACCAAACCATTTCATGTAAATAGAGGGGGGGGATATAATTTTAGATAGATATATAGTACGGGCATATATATAGTACGGGCATGCCCTAGTATATATAAACGCGAGTTGTCTGTGTGTGTGTCTGCGTTTTATTCAGAGATGGCTGAACGGATCTTCATCAAACTTTCAGAGGTTCATCAGTGATTGCCTGGGAGTGTTTTAGGCAAAAAAAAAAAAAAAAAGTTCGATTTTCTGGAGTTAAAATTTTTTTTTTTTTCAATCACTCGATAGTGCCGAAGCCTTTGTAAATGAATGACAGTTATATACAAGTACACATTCGTATTAATAAATACAAAGCAATTACCAGACATTTGAATACAGAAAAATCAAACAATTCCGGAAGTGTACGAATTTGGTAGTATGGCTTCTTCTTCTTCCTGATCGGCATCACACTTAACTCAGAAACGTGAGCCACATTCATTCAGAAACGTGAGCCACTCCCCTTCCTCTCCTGCCTCCCCCCTCCCCTTCCCCCTCCTCTCCCCACCCTTCCCCCCTCCTTCCCCCTTCCCCTTCCCCCCTCCCCTCCCCACCCCTCACCTCCCCTCCCCCCTCACCTCCCCTCCCCTCCTCCTCCCCACTCCCCTCACCCTCCCCTTACCCCTCCCTTTCCCCCTCCCCTCCCCTCCCTTCCCTTCCCTCCCTTTTAAGATATAAATTCTCTGCAAAAGAGTTTCCACTTCTGACTGCTCCCCTTCCTCCTCTCCCCACCCCTCCCCCCTCCTTCCCCCTCCCTCACCTCCCCTCCCTCCTCCTCCCCACTCCCCTCACCCTCCCCTTACCCCTCCCTTTCCCCCTCCCCTCCCCTCCCCTCCCTTCCCTCCCCTCCCTTTTAAGATATAAATTCTCTGCAAAAGAGCTTCCACTTCTGACTGCTCCCCTTCCCCCTCTCCCCACCCTTCCCCCCTCCTTCCCCCTCCCCTTCCTCCCCTCCCCTCACCCTTCTCCTCCCCTCACCCTCCCCTTCCCCCCTCCCCCCCCTTCCCCTCCCCTTCCCCCCTCCCCCCTTTCCCCTCCCCCTCCCCTTCCCCCCTCCCCTCCCCTTTAAGATATAAATTCTCCGTAAAAGAGCTTCCACTTCTGACTGCTCCCCTTCCCCCCCCTCCCCTTCCCTCCCCTCCCCTTACCTCCCCTCCCCCTCCCACTCCCCTTCCCCCCCCCTCTCCTCCCCTCCCTCCCGTTCCCCTCCCCAACCCTCTCCTCCCCCTCCCCTCCCCTCCCCCTCCCCTTCCCCTCCCCTCCCCCGTTTCCCTCCCCTCCCCCACCCGGCAACGCCGAGTATTTCTGCTAGTAATTTATAATTCAAGGTGGCTGGCTTAAGATCTTAGGGTCTTCAGTTTGAGCCATTGTTGTGCCGTTGAATTAACACCAGGTGGGTTGACTCAGCCTGTCATCCTTCTGATGTCGGCAAAATGAGTACCAACTGACAACTACCATGGGCACAGCCGCGCTCAAGAAAAATGATGCAGCCAACGGGCACAGGCTGCACATGAAACAAAAACTAAGTTTGAAAAGTTGATTTTCTTATGCAAGTAAGTGACTTGTACCTCAAACGGGTCTGACAGGATGCCCTAGGCTCCTACATGTATGCACACTCACCCGTAAGCTGTCTAACCTGGGTTTGAATCCCGACCCAGCTACAAACTGCCATCCTGGTGCTTCACAGGCATTGCGATTCATGAACGTGTGTTGTTCCTCGGATGGACGTTAAACTGGACGTCACAACTGCCAAAATTTGTTATTGGACAATAATGATTCCATTATGTACTTCTCGAAGAGTAGGCAAGTTATCGCCAGCTCTCCGTAACAGAGTATGGTACAACCTTAAATGTATACTGGAAACCCTCCGCAGGAGATGTATGATGTGTGTGTAGTTTTAAAAGACGAGTGCCTGTTCATGCACAGAGAGTAAAAACAGGCACATTCATCATACCATATTAGGACATTAGATTACCCTGCCAGGGCTGTGCTCCCTTATCCTGTACCGTGTATATACGCACTCAACCCTTTATACAACTTTGCAGTATAACCCCCCTCATGACCCATATCTTACTCCATCCACATCATACATTTATTTTTCTGATCCTTCCTGTCTATTCTCCCCCACACATTCCTCTCCACCTACTGCATCTTTCCCAGGCCTTCATTTTGCTCTCCCACTCCCCGGAGTCGACAAATAAAACTTACAGACAGTCAAATACTAATAATAACTCTTTTGCATGCACCTCTCCTTCATCCCAAATATGCAATAAAGACAAGGAAATTATACTTAAATAAATTTCTGTAATGGCCAAAAATGGCTGAAGTTAATTTTACCCACCAGCAGACAGGTCGGTGGTCTCTCAGTCATCTGCCGCCTCCTTTCTGGTCTTGCCCGCTCTGCTCTTTCCGTGTCGTCTCCCCCAAGGTTCCGCAGGGCGCACACAGTCCACCTTAACCCTCTTCTCATGAAACTCCCAAAATCCAGAATTACTGCACACCTCCACTAACTTTGTTCCTCTTTTTCCCCACCAATGGAATCCAACTTCCCCATCACCTTTAATCTCATTATTCCCTGCAAGTCTTCAACAAAACTGTTCATCATTACCTCAGATCATCCCCCGTCCAAAACCATGATCTTTTCTACCCCCATTAACCCTCCGCAAACCCACCCCCTTCAAAGTTTCTAGTTTTTCCTTCCTCAGCGTTCCTTCTGTATTAAGATAGAATTGTGAGGATTAATATTCCTCACACAAATTGTGAGGATCTAGAATTAATATTCTCACCCCTCATCCTCATTATTCCCTACACCCCTTATTCATCCAAGTCTCCCTCTGTTTTGTCCCTCATCCCTGCTGACTACTGTTGGTGCCTTTTAGAATTGAATTACCCTTTAGAACCCATTAGAATTACCCTTTAGAGCCCTGTAGAATTACCCTTTGGAAATACCCTTCAGAATTACCCTTTATAACCCTCTAAAATTACCCTTTAGAACCCTCTAGAATTACAATTTAGAACCCTCCAGAATTACACTTTAGGACCCTTTATAATTACCCTTAGCACCCTCTAGAATTACCCTTTATAACCGTCTAGAATTACACTTTAGAACCCTCTAGAATTACCCTTTAGAACCGTCTAGAATTACACATTAGAACCCTTTAGAATTACACTTTAGAACCCTTTAGAATGAACCTTTAGAACCCTCTAGAATTACATTTTAGAACCCTTTAGAATTATACTTTAGAACCCTCTAGAATTACCCTTTAGAACCCTCTAGAAATACACATTATAACCCTCTAGAATTACACTTTAGAACC
Source organism: Myxine glutinosa (assembly GCF_964187855.1). Lineage (NCBI taxonomy): Eukaryota > Metazoa > Chordata > Myxini > Myxiniformes > Myxinidae > Myxine > Myxine glutinosa. The sequence continues at coordinate 346,501,352 of NC_136261.1, forward strand.
CTTTCGAATGAACCTTTAGAACCCTCTAGAATTACACTTTAGAACCCTTTAGAATTATACTTTAGAACCCTCTAGAATTACCCTTTAGAACCCTCTAGAAATACCCTTTATAAACCTCTAGAATTACAATTTTGAATCCTCTGGAGTTACCCTTTAAAACCCACTAGAGTTACACTTTGGAACCCTTTAGAATGACCCTTTAGAACACTCTAGAACTCTAGAAACCTTTACAATTATGCTTTACAACCTATTAGAATTACATTTTAGAACCCTCGAGAATTACCCTTTGGAATTACCCTTTATAATTACCCTTTCGAACCCAATAAACTTACCCTTTAGAGCCATCTACAATTACCCTTTAGAACCTATTAGAATTACCCTTTATAACCGTTCAGATTTACCCTTTACAACCTATTAGAATTACCCTTTAGAACCCTTTAAAATTACTCTTTACAACCTATTAGAATTACACTTTAGGACAATCTAGAATTAACTTTTGGAATTACCTTTTAGAACCCTCTAAAATTACCCTTTGGAACCCTCTCGAATAACAATTTCAAACCCTCTAGAGTTACACTTTAGAACCCTCTAGAATTACCCTTTAGAACCCTCTAGAATTACCCTTTAGAACCCTCTAGAATTACCCTTTAGAACCCTTTAGAATTACAATTTTGAATCCCCTAGAGTTACCCTTTAAAACCCTCTAGAGTTACCCTTTAAACCCCACTAAAGTTACACTTTGGAACCTTTTAGAATGACCCTTTAGAACACTCTAGAACTATACTTTAGAACCATTTAGAATCACACTTTAGAACCCATTAGAATGACACTTTAGAACCGTCTAGAATTACCCTTTAGAACATGTAGAATTATACAAGGTGGGTTAGAACGTTTTTTCTTCATTTTTTAACGGACAGATGGAAGGAAGGATATATCCAAATATCGAAGAGCCTTCACCGCTTAAAAATACAACCTCCGAACGCGAGTGGAATAGGTCATTTGCGAAGGGAAGGTAGACATTTGGAACTAGTTGGAATGTTTTGCTTTCAGAGAAAATTAAAATACAGTAAATGAAAAAAACTACAGATTTTTCAATGCACATTTTTTTCAATGCACATTATGAATTGTTTCAACTTTATTAATTTGAAACAATTCACTTTAAACAATTCAATTGTTTTAACTTTAATTGTGTGTACATGGAGGGGTGGGGTGAGTGTGTGTGTGTGTGTGTGTGTGTGTGTGTGCATGCATGCCGGGAGTGGAAGGGGGGGGGTGAGTGTGTGTGTGTGTGTGTGTGTGTGTGTGTGTGTGTGTGTGTCTGTGTGTGTGCGGGTTGAGGGGTCTCTATGTTTGTGTCCGTGTCTATACATTTTCACTTTAATATGGTTTTATCTGCAACCGCTTGTCCAATCGATGCAAAACATTAAACATAGGAGGGACTCCCCATGGAGAATATTTTATTGTTAACTCTGACATCATATGTCACATGGCATTGCAGTCATGTTAGATTAAAGAAAAAAAATTGGACAGCATTTTCTCCGAAACCGCTCAACAAAAATAATTAAAACTTGGTATATGTCATCAACTACCCATGGAGTATATAAGGTTATATCGATGATATCATCGTTGAAGTGGCATTCCAGCCATAATTGGTTGAATTTGAATCTTTATCCGAAAAATGTTAAACTTCGTATACAGTGCCTTCAGAAAGTATTCACACTCCTTGACTCTTTTCACATTTTTTTTTTTTTTTTTTTTTTTTTTTTGTATACAAGATCGAGGCTCGTGAAAGAGCGAACATTAATCACACAGAAAGACAAACAGACACATAAAACAAATAACATCGGGAGCGGTAGACAAGATGGGGAGAGAGGGGGAAGGACACAAACACAACATTTGAGAGCAGGGACCGAGAGACATGGAGACATCGAGAGATCTGTGGGAGGGAGAGGGCTTTGGGGGGGAGGCATGTGAAGGGGGGGAGGCATGTGAAGGGGGGGAGGCATGTGAAGGGGGGGTGGGAGAGGTATAAACATATGGACACTGCCAGGATTTCCAGGAAATAAGTTGGAATTTCAAACAAGGTGGATCTGGGGTGAATTAGTGGGGGTAGAAAAGATCAAGGTTATGGATGGGGGAAGATAAGAGATGGTGGTGAACAGCTGTTTTAAAGACCTGGAGGGAGGAGAGGGATTGAAGGGAGTGTGGGAGTTTGTTCCACAGGCGGGAGAAAAGAGGAATGAAAGAGTGAAGGTGAGCAGAGAGCCGAGATTTCGGCAGTTTAACCATCAGAGGGTTGCTGGCAGATCTTGTGCGACCTGTAGGAATATTTGGGGGACAGAGCACAGAGAGAGCTGGGGGAGCAAGGCCGGAGAGGAGTCGGTAGAAGACAGAAAGACCACCTACCTGCCTGCGGTGAGTGAGTGAAAGGCTCTCAGAGATAGCTTCATCGCGGGAGATTCCAATGATTTTGAAAGCTTTGGATTCAACAGCGTGAAGCCGAGCCAGGTGTGAGGCAGGAGCACCAGCCCATAGGGGAGAACAGTATTCCATTGAGCTGCGGATGAAAGCCTTGTAAGTGGTGAGGAGCTCAGGTGTGCCGAGGAAGGACTTCGCACGACGGAGGATGCCCAGTCGGCGACTGGCTTTGGAGGCCAGCTTGGAAATGTGGTTTTCCCAAGAAAGATCATGGCAGATAGTGAGACCCAAAAGCTTGAGTGACAGAACTTCTTGGAGAGGATTGTTGAGAAAGTAGATGGGAGGGTTGTCCAGTCGATCTTTTCGGAGAGACATAGTAAGAGAGTGAGATTTGGCAGGATTGAAAGACATGTTCCACTTGTTTGACCAGTCTGTGATTTTGTCCAGGTCTTCAGAGAGTGAGGAGGCTGCAGACTGCCGATCTGAGGGAAGAGGAATGGAGCGGCAGAGAGTGGAGTCATCAGCAAAGAGATAGAGAGGATTTTCCAGAGAGTCAGAGAGATCATTGATAAAGACCAGAAAAAGCACAGGGCCCAGCACACTTCCTTGGGGAACTCCAGCCTGAACAGGAAGGGGAGATGAGAGAAATCCATTCAGGGCCACACGTTGACTACGACCAGAGAGGAAGTCCGCAAGCCATGCATGGAGATTTCCATGGATACCATAGGAGGAGAGTTTGGTGAGCAGAGCTGGGTGCCAGACCGTATCAAAGGCCCTTGATATGTCAAGGGAGACAGCTCTGATTTCCTGTTTGGCATTGAGGACCTCCATCCATTGTTGAGACAGCAGAAGCAGCATGTCCAGAGTAGAGTGACCTGGTCTGAAACCAAATTGATGATCAGAGATCAAGCCATTGGAGAAGAGGAAAGATTTCATATCCAAAGCAATGATGGATTCCATGACTTTGCTGATAATTGGGAGCAGGCTGATTGGTCTGTAGTTGCAAGGATCTGTTTTTGCACCTTTTTTGTGTAAAGCGGTAATGTTAGCTGATTTCCAGGATGCTGGCAGATGACCTTGAGCAAAAGATAGGGTGAAAAGAACAGAGAGAGGGTGAGATAGAGCGGCAGAGCAGGATTTTAAGACCCGTGGGCTGATGCCGTCTGGTCCAGTTGCAGAATCAGAGTCGAGGTTTGACAAAAACTCCTCCACCTTGTCAGGAGAGAAGGACACAGAGTCCAGGCGCAGTTGGGTTCGACTGGGAAAGGTGGGAACAGAGAGAGATGGGTTTGGGACTAAGGATTTCGAGGCGAACACAGAGTTGAGGCATTCGGCTTTGTCACGTGCGATGTCAACTGTGTGGCCATTTGAGGTAAGGGAGGGGATGGAGGGGGAACAAACACCAGAAACGGATTTGACCAGACGCCACCAGGATTTGGAGGAAGGAGACAGGTTTGAGAGTTCATTCTTGAGTGAGGAGAGATAGTGCTTCCTGGCACTCCTGAGGGTAGACACACACTTGTTCCGAGCTTGGTGGAAGGAACTGAGATTTCCTTCAGTTGGATTAGCCTTCCAAGAGGCAAAGGCAAGTTGTTTCAGGGCAACTGCCTCACCACAAGATTCAGTGTACCATGGACGGGAGGAAGGGTAAGACAATTGAAGGCGAGATGGGATAAATCTGTGCATGAGAGAGATCAGTTTGCTTTGGAAGAATTCCCAGGAAGAATTGATGTCAGAGGCAGTGGAGATGGGAGACCAATCCAGACGATTGATGGCTGCTTGAAGACCGTCCCAGTCGGCCCGAGTGAAATGCCAGACTCGTCGACGCTGAGGAGGCTCTCTGAGAATGGCCAGAGAGATGTCCACTTTGACAAGCACATGATCAGAAGAACCGATTGGAGCAGAAGAAGAGCAGCAGACATTAGCAGGGAAGTTTGTCATAACCAAGTCTAGAAGAGAAGATACTCCATTGGCTGAGATCCGGGTCGGGAAATTGACAGATTGTGTCAATCCCAGTGAGTCACAGAAGTCCTTTGCTGAGGTGCCATGACTAGTGAGAGAGGAACCCACACCCAACCAGGTGGCATGATGACAGTTGAAGTCACCACATATGAGGAAGAGAGAGTTGGGATGAGTGGATAGAAGTTGGTCCATGTTGTCAGACATTGAAATGTAGATGGAGTCATCACTGTTTGGGGGACGGTACAGAACACATATGAACAAAAGGTGGGAGCGGAGAGGAAGCCGTAACCAGAGGTACTCCTGCGGGTGAGGAGGAAAGAGAGCAGTGCAAGGAGAGTGAGGAAGAGAGTTTTTGACAAAGATAGCCACCCCACCACCAGGCCGAGGCTCAGGTCTATCATACCGGAGGAGGGAGTAACCAGGAAGAGATATTAAGGAATCAGAGACATCTTGAAGGAGGAAAGTCTCTGTTAAGCAGATCAAGTCTGGATTGTAATCCTGGATTTTGTTGTGTTACAGCCTGAATTTATAATTAATTAAATTGAGATTTTTTGTCACTGATCTGCACATAATACTATTATACTAATACCCCATAATGTCAAAGTGGAATTTTGTTTTAGAAATTTTTATAATATAATTAAAAATTAAATACAGAAATACCTAATTTACATAAGTATTCAACCCCTGAGTCACTAGTTTGTCGAAGTGCCTTTGGCAGCGATTAAAACTTTCAGTCTTTTTGGGTATGTCTATATCAGCTTTGGACATCTGGATTTGGGGACTTTCTCCCATTCCTCATTGCAGATAAACTCTGCCAAGTTGGATGGTGAGTGTCGATGAACAGCAATCTTCAAGTCTTTCCACATATTCTCAATAGGATTAAAGTCTGGGCTTTGGCTGGGTCACTCAAGGACTTGCACTTTCTTATTCTGAAGCCATTCTAGTGTTGCTTTGGCTGTATGCTTGGGGTCAATGTCCTGTTGGAATGTAAATCTTCACCGTAGTCTTAGGTCTTTTGCACTCTGAAGTAGGTTCTCTTCGAGGATTGGCTGTATTTGGCTCCATTCGTTGTTTCCTCCATCCTACCAGGTCTCCCAATCCCTGCTGCTGAAAAGCATCCCCATAGCATGATGCTGGCACCACCATGCTTCATGTAAGGTGGTGCCAGCATCATGCTATGATGATGTGACATATGATGTCAGAGTTAGCAATAAAATATACTCCATGGAGAGTCCCTCCCATGTTTAATGTTTTGCATCGAATTATATGTGTGATGAGTTGTGCTCAGTTTCTGTCAGACATAGCGCTTTGCATTCAGGCCAAATAGTTCAATTTTTACCTCATGAGAGCACAGAATATTTTGCCTCATGCTCTCAGTCTTTCACATGCCTTATTGCAAATTTCAGGCGTGTTGTCATGTACCTTTTCTCCAGAAAGGGTTCCGTCTGGCCACTCTCCCATAAAGCCTAGATTTGTGAAGGGCTGCAGAGACTGTTTTCCTTCCGGCAGGTTCTCCCATCTGAGTCAAGGAACTCTGTAGTTCTGTCAGAGCGATCATTAGGTTCTTGGTCACCTCCCTGACCAAGGTCCTTCTTGCCCAGTGGCTCAGTTTGGTTGGACGGCCAGCTCGAGGAAGAGTCTAGGTAGTTTCATATTCTTACCATTTCCTAATGAAGGAGCTCACTTTGCTCTTGGGAACTTTCAACACTCTAGAAATTGTTTAAAGAACTTTCATCACTTTCAAGAAATTGTTTTATACCCTTCCACAGATCCATGCCTCCTCACAATTCTATCTCGGAGTTCTACGGACAGGTCCTTGGACTACATGGTAGAGTTTCTTCTCTGGCATGCACTGTCAACTGTGGGAACTTATATAGAAAGGTGTGTTTCTCTCTAAATCATGTCCAATCAATTGAATTGGCCACAAGTGGACTCCAATTAAGTTGTAGAGATCTCAAGGATGATCAAAGGAAATTGGATGCACCTGAGCTCAATTTGGAGTGTCATAGCAAAGGGGTTGAATACTTATTGAGTCGAGAAGGCTTCGTCCGAATCCATTCTCAACTTTTTAAGATATCCTTTCACAAACAAACAAAGAAAGATGTCATACAGAGCACTATACTTGCAAAATCCAACTCTCCCCCCCCCCCCCCCCCCCAAAAAGTTGCCATGGATGCATCAAATTGTCAATTTCATTAAGATTAAAATTGACAATCTTAATCAAAGCTCGGGTCAATTGGATTAAAATTGATTATTTTAGAAGTTTGACCCCTTTTGACCTTTGACCTTTTGACCTCAAAAATAGTTTCCAAATTCAGTGAGGCACTATGCAATTGCTGTATAATTTTCAAGTCAATCAGATGAAAATTCACGATTTCTCAGATGACAATTGATCAGACAAACATACAGAATAATGCACAAGACCAACCAATATACTGTACTTGAAAAATCTTCGATTTTGCAAGTACAAACAAACAAATGGAGGTTATGCCCCTGAGCTTATGTATGGATGGAGGTTATGTTTTCACCCCTGTCTGTTTGTCTGTTTGTTTTTTGTTTGTGAACAAAATATCTCAAAAAGTTGTTGATGGATTCGGACGAAATTTGGCAGAGATGTAGCGTATGTGACAAAGACGAAATGATTAGATTTTGGTGAATATCAGGATATGGATCCGGTTACTAGAATTTTTAAAGTGATTCTTGTGCACGGATTTGAACGAAACTTGGTGGACCGGTTGGATGTCTGACAAGGACAAAGAGATTCGATTTTGGTGAATATCTGAATAAGGATTCGGATATGAGAATTATTTAATTTCTTAAGTGATTCTTCACTATTGGGAGATCGGGCCAAAAATTATACATTGCGGGATATCTCAAAAAATTAAGGATGAATTTGGATTAAACTTGATGGACAGTTTATGTGTGTGACAAGGAAGAATCAATTCGATTTTGGTGAAGATCTGAATATGGATTCGGATATGAGAATTATTCAAAATTTTAAGTGATGCTTCACCATTGAGTGATAGGGCCAACCAGGCAGAGGTATGCTCTCTACTGAGTGCCATTCTAGTTAATAATAAATCTATATCTATAATACATATATATGTATATATATATATATATATATATATATATATATGTATATATATATATATATATATATATATATATATATATATATATATATGTATATACAGTCACGTGAAAAAGTAAGTACACCCCATGTAAAGTTTTGACTTTTTCAACATATTTCAACATACAGCTATTTGATCTTCATTTCAACAATATTGATAGATAAAGGTGATATAATATAACAAATATCATGAAACATATACATTTTGTAGTCCATTGTATAATTTAAATAAACATAAATGCAAATTTCGCATGTGGAAAAAGTAAGTACAGTACACCCCTACATTTATCACTACTTCAAATACCTAAAATTAGAATCAGGTGCACCAGCTCATGTGCAAATGATTAGAACATCGTTAGAGAGGATCTTGGAGGAGCTGTCTTATTTAAACCTCAGACATTTAGTTTGGTTTGCTCTTTGTTGTTGAAGTGTGCGGCGTCACCATGCCGAGATCAAAAGAGCTCTCTGAGGCCTTCAGAAAGAATGTTGTAGATGCCTACGAGTCTGGGAAGGGATTTAAAAAGATCTCCAAACAATTTGAAATCGATCATTCGACTGTCCGGAAGATCATCTACAAGTGGAGAAGATTCCAAAAAACTGCCAACTTGTTCAGGCCTGGCCGCCCCAGCAAGTTCAGCCCGAGAGCAGACCGCAAGATGCTGAAAGAAGTCTCTAAGAACCCCAGAATGTCATCACGGGACCTACAGGTAGCTCTTGCCACTGTTGATGTCAAAGTGCACGAGTCTACCATTAGAAAGAGGCTGCACAAATTTGATCTACATGGGAGGTGTGCCAGGAGGAAACATTTGCTGTCCTGAAAGACCATCAGGGCAAGACTAAAGTTTGCCAATGAACACCTCGGCAAAGACCAGCACTTCTGGAACAATGTGCTCTGGACAGCTGAGTCAAAGGTAGAGCTATTTGGCCACAGTATGAGAAGACATTTTGGCGAAAACCAAAGGCGGCATTTGACCACAAGAACCTGATACCAACTGTAAAGCATGGTGGTGGAAATATTGTGGTTTGGGGCAGCTTTGCTGCATCAGGGCCTGGGCAGCTCACCATCATAGAATCAACTATGAATTCTTCATTGTACAAGAGGGTGCTTGAGGATAATGTGAGGCCATGTGTCGGAGTGTTGAACCTCAACCGAAGGTTGTCATTCCAACAACGTGTCATACCAAATGACCCTAAACATACCAGTAAATCCACCAAGGAATGGCTGAAAAGAAAGAAATGGAGGGTTCTGGAATGGCCAAGTCAAAGCCCGGATCTAAATCCCATCGAGATGTTGTGGGGGGGATTTGAAATGAGCTGTGCATGCAAGAAACCCCTCAAACATCGCACAGCTGAAAGAATTCTGCATGGAGGAGTGGGCAAAAATTTCTCCCAGTCGATGTCAGAGTCTGGTCGACATTTATAAGAAATGCCTACTTGAGGTTGTTTCTGCCAAAGGGGGCAATACCACCTATTAGAGCCAAGTGTGTACTTACTTTTTCCACATCCGAAATTTGCATTTATGTTTATTTAAATTATACAATGGACTACAAAATGTAAATATTTTCATGCGCAAGATTGGAGGTCTCGTCTCTTCAAAGCTGTCCATGCACGCTCGCTTTCGAAGTTAAGTAACTTTTCTCAATTGTGTTTTTGTCGAAACTGGTCTTGTATGTACCTATTGGGGTGTCTTGAATAGTATTCTTGGCGTTGGTTTTTCATACCTGTGAACAGAATCGTCGGTCTCTCTTATCGTGTATTCTGAGGCCTAAGTGTAGTACTAGGCTACTGTGTCCAACCTTGGCTTGAGGCTTCGTTTTTGTCTCAGCGGTTCTCTGATCACGCTGCAATTATTTTCCGGTCTCTGTTTTTCACGGTCTTTTCATCCCATACTTCCTTGTTTCAAAATCTCAAAAAAAAAAAAAAACCCAAAAACATTTCCTTCTGTTCTTATTCGTTTATTCGTTCTTATTTGTTCGTTCTTTCGTTTTTCGACCACGTTGTTTCGTTTGTGATCACGTTGTTAAAAAATGTCTCATCTGACCCCTGAAGACCTATATTCTGTCATATTCTATAACACCTTTTTCTTCTTCTTCTATAAAAGGATGCTTTCGACTTGCTCACCAAATCCATTCATTCCAAAAAAAAATTCCATCTCTTATAGTGCATCTTTCATTCATTCCCTAAACTCTCCAGCACTCCATCCTCCCTCCAGCGTCCTCAAACGTATTTTTGACTCGAATGTCTCAAGAAACTCATTTTGCAATAAATGTTCGTTTCCCATTAATCGTACATTTTTCAAAATCCCATCACCCCAAAATCCCATTTCCCATCACCCCTCCCCTCTAAATCTACCCCCTTGCCCATCCCCTCCAAATCATCCCCATCACCCATCTCTTTCAAATCTTCCCCCTTGCCCCTCCCCTCCAAATCTTCCCAATCACCCATTCCTTTCAAATCTCCCCCCACACCCCTCCGCTCCGAGACTCTCCCTCGCTCCTCCCCTCCTAGACTCCCCTCTCACCCCTCCCCCTCAAAGCGTCCTCCCCGCTTCTTCCCCCTTCCAACTTTCACCTTCATCTCCCTCAACCTTCTGCCTCGCTCTTCCCCCTCGTCAAATAACACCTCACTGCGCCTCTCCCAATCACCATCAAACCTTTTGTCTGCCCCATTCTTCCCTTTCTCCAAGCTATTCTGTAATCTCCGACACACCTTCAACAGCTCTCCCTACCTCTTCCTCCTCTTCCACATCTTACCCTACCGCTCCCCCCCCCCCCCTGTTCTGTATCCGATGCTCCCCCTTCCTCTTCCTCAACAGTATGGACCTCAAACATCCGGGGCCTTCGCTCAAACTTGTCTGATCTCTCCATACAGGTTGCTTCTGACAAACCAGACGTGATCTGCTTATCAGAAACTTTCCTCCTTCATGATGTCTCTGATTCCTTGGTATCTCTCCCAGGTTACTCCCTCCTCCGGTATGATAGACCTGAGCCTCGTCCTGGAGGTGGGGTTGCTATCTTTATAAAAAACTCTCTTCCTCACTCGCCCTGCAATGCCCTCTCTCCACCTCACCCCCAGGAATACCTTTGGCTACGGCTTCCCCTTCGCTCCCACCTTTTGTTCATATGTGTGTTGTACCGTCCACCAAACAGTGATGACTCCATCTACATCTCGCTGTCTGAGAATATGGACCAACTTCTATCTACCCATCCCAACTCTCTCTTCCTCATATGTGGTGATTTCAACTGTCACCATGCCAGTTGGCTGGGTGTGGGTACCGCTCTCACCAGCCATGGCTCTTCAGCAAAGGACTTCTGTGACTCACTGGGACTGACACAATCTGTCAATTTCCCGACCCGGATTTCAGTCAACGGAGCATCTTCTCTTCTGGACTTGGTTATGACTAACTTCCCTGAAAATGTCTGCTGCTCTTCTTCTGCTCCAATCGGCTCTTCTGATCATGTGCTTGTTAAAGTGGACATCTCTCTGACCATTCTCAGAGAGCCTCCTCAGCGTCGACGAGTCTGGCATTTCACTCAGGCCAACTGGCACGGTCTTCAAGCAGCCATCAATCATCTGGACTGGTCTCCCATCTCTACTGCCTCTGACATAAATTCTTCCTGGGAATTCTTCCAAAGCAAACTGCTCTCTCTCATGCACAGATTTATCCCATCTCGTCTTCTGTTGTCTTACCCTTCCTCCCGTCCATGGTACACGGAATCTTGTGGTGAGGCTATTGTCCAGAAACAACTTGCTTTCGTCTCCTGGAAAGCAAATCCAACGGAAGGAAATCTCATTTCCTTTCACAAAGCCCGAAACAAGTGTGTGTCCACCCTCAGGAGAGCCAGGAAACAATATCTCTCCGTTCTCAGGACCGAACTCTCTTATCTGTCTCCCTCTTCCAAATCCTGGTGGCGTCTGGTCAAATCTGTTTCTGGTGTTTGTTCCCCCTCCATCCCCTCCCTCACCTCAAATGGCCACACGGCTGACTCCGCGCGTGAAAAGGCTGAATGTCTCAACTCTGTGTTTGCCTCTAAATCTTCTGTCCCAAACCCATCCCTCTCTGTACCCACCGTACCCAGTCGTACCCAGCTGCTCCTGGACTCTGTGTCCTTTCCTCCTGACAAGGTGGAAAAGTTTCTGTCAACCCTCGACTCGGATTCTGCAACTGGACCTGACAGCATCAGCCCACGGGTCCTAAATCCTGTTCTTCCGCTCTTTCACTCCCTCTCTCTGTTCTCTTCACCCTCTCTTTTGCTCAAGGTCATCTTCCATCTGCTTGGAAATCTGCCAACATCACCGCTTTGCACAAAAAAGGTGCAAAAACAGATCCCAGCAACTACAGACCAATCAGCCTTCTCCCAATTATCAGCAAAGTCATGGAATCCATCATTGCTTCAGATATGAAATCTTTCCTCTTCTCCAATGGCTTGATCTCTGATCATCAATTTGGTTTCAGACCTGGACACTCTACTCTGGACATGCTGCTTCTGCTGTCTCAACAATGGATGGAGGTCCTCAATGCCAAACAGGAAATTAGAGCAGTCTCCCTTGACATATCACGTGCCTTCAATACGGTCTGGCACCCCGCTCTGCTCACCAAACTCTCCTCTTTTGGTATCAATGGAAATCTCCACGCATGGCTGGCGGACTTCCTCTCTAGTCGTAGTCAACGTGTGGCCCTGAATGGGTTTCTCTCATCTCCTCTTCCTGTTCAGGCTGGAGTTCCACAAGGCAGTGTTCTGGGCCCTGTGCTTTTTCTGGTCTTCATCAATGATCTCTCTGACTCTCTTGAAAATCCTCTGTATCTCTTTGCTGATGATTCTACTCTCTGTCGCTCCATTCTTCATCCCTCAGATCGGCAGCCTGCTGCCTCCTCACTCTCTGCAGACCTGGACAAAATCACAGACTGGGCAAACAAGTGGAACATGTCTTTCAATCCTGACAAATCTCACACTCTTACGATGTCTCTCCGAAAAGACCGACTGGACAACCCTCCCATCCACTTTCTGAATAATCCTCTCCAAGAAGTTCTGTCACTCAAGCTTTTGGGTCTCACTATCTGCCATGATCTTTCCTGGGAAAACCACATTTCAAATCTGGCCTCCAAAGCCAGTCGCCGACTGGGCATCCTCCGTCGTGCAAAGTCCTTCCCTGGCACACCTGAGCTCCTCACCACATACAAGGCTTTCATCCGCAGCTCAATGGAATACTGCTCTCCCCTCTGGGCTGGTGCTCCTGCCTCACACCTAGCTCGTCTTCACGCTGTTGAAACCAAAGCATTCAGAATCATTGGAATCTCCCGCGATGAAGCTAACTCCAAGGGCCTCTCACTCACTCACCGCAGGCAGGTTGGTGGTCTTTCCATCTTCTACCGACTCCTCTCTGGCCTTGCCCCCCCCAGCTCTCTCTGGGTTCTGTCCCGCAAATATTCCTACAGGTCGCACAAGATCTGCCTGCAACCCTCTTATGGTCAAACTGCCAAAATCAAGACTCTCTGCTCACCTTCACTCCTTCATTCCTCTCTTCTCCCGCCTCTGGAACAAACTCCCTCACTCTCTTCAATCCCACTCCACCCTCCAGGTCTTTAAAACTGCTGTTCACCACCATCTCTTATCTTCCCCCATCCAAAACCTTGATCTTTTCTACCCCCGCTAATTTCACCCCAATTCCACTTTTTTGAAATACCAACTTCTGGCCTGGAAGTCCTTGGTGTCCTTGTGTTTTATACTTCTCCCTCCACCCACCCCCCCCCCCCCTTCCCACGCCTCCTCCCCCCAAGCCCTCTCCCTTCCACACATCTCCCTGCTCTCAAATGTTGTGTTTGTGTGCTTCCCCTTCTCTCCCCATCTTGTTTTCCGCTCCCTCTTTTTGTGTGTTTTGTTTGTCTGGTTGATTTGTTTGTGAAGTAAATGTTAGCTCTTTCACGAGCTTCAATTCAGTATACAAAAAAAAAAAAAAAAAAAAAAAAAAAAAACACGTTTCATGATATTTGTTATATTATATCACCTTTATCTGTCAATATTGTTGAAATGAAGATCAAATAGCTGTATGTTGAAATATGTTGAAAAAGTCAAAACTTTACATGGGGTGTACTTACTTTTTCACGTGACTGTATATATATACAGTGGAACCTTGACTTACGAGTTTAATTCGTTCCGTGACCGAGCTCGTAACTCAAATTGCTCGTATCTCAAATCAAATTTCCCCATTGAAATGCATTGAAATGCTATTAATCCGTTCCAGCCCGCCAAAAACCACACCAATTTTTTTTTAAATATACAGTACGTATATATAAAAATATCTCGCGCTTTATATTTCACCTGTATGCAGCATACAAGTTGGCAGGATGGCCTGGACTGGAGGTACGCACACTTGACTCTAAAGTCTAAACTGTCCAGCCTGGGTTTGAATCCCGACCCAGCTATAACCTGTCATGTCGGTGTTTCACAGGCAGGGTGATTCATCAATGTGTGTACCGCTAAACTGGGCGCCCCGTTTGCGGCCCATTAGCTGTTGGATGTTAAGGATCTCACCGTGTTTTCCACAAAGAGAAGGCGAGCTATCGCCGGCATTCTGAACAAGTTGTGGCCTGGCATGCTCTTCTCCTCTGCCGTTATATACGTCCCCCTCGACACCTCGCTCATGTTTTTCGACGATTGCGTGTTTTATATCCAAGCACATCATCCTCTTCTTCTTCTCAGCACTGCACTTGCCACTCACTTTCTTAGGCCCCATGGTTAAAACTAAGAAATTTTCCGAAATAACCAAAATGCGAAAAAAAAAATGCAGCGCTATACGACAGAGATACGTACTTTACGTGCACGGCAAGATAACCACGTGACCAGAACCCACCTGGCGGCGTGAACTCGAAATAACCAAAATGCGAAAAAAAAAATGCAGCGCTATACGACAGAGATACGTACTGTACGTGCACGGCAAGATAACCACGTGACCGGGTGGCGAAAGCTCGTAACTCGGATCTCGGCTCGCATCTCAAAGCAATAAACCGCCCGAGCGACGGCTCGTATCTCGAAAAACTCGTAAGTTGGGGCACTCGTAAGTCAAGGTTCCACTGTATATATATATATATATATATATATATATATATATATATATATATATATATATATATATATATATATATATATAATCGGGAGATTGAATAAGACGCGGACGTAGCTTCAGGGCTTCGATCTTTAATTCGACAAGCTTTCGACCAACAACGGTCTTCTTCTGAGTCGGCCTCAAGTTCAACGGCCCCAAGTTCGGCCCCAAGTCGGCCCCAAGAGTGAGCAAGTACTTTGTCCAAAACTGTGTTTTTTGTTTTTTTGATTAATCAATTTATTGATGAGTTATTTAATTATTAGCGATTAATTAAGTACTTATACATTTCCTTTCTCTTCTGGCCATTATCTCAGGCACCTTTTGAGTTAGGAAGCTGATATTTGGACATGCCAATGACTAATTGATTTGGCTGCAAAGGCTATTTTTGATTTATTGATTAATCAATTAATAAATTAATCGATTAATTATTCGATGATTGACTTCCGTTGAACTTGGGGCCGACTCAGAAGAAGACCTTTGTTGGTCGAAAGCTTGTCGAATTAAAGATCGAAGCCCTGAAGCTACGTCCGCGTCTTATTCAATCTCCCGATTATTTATTCAATGCAAATGAGACGCCCTGCTCGTACTGTGGAGTTTCTACTATTTCTCACAGTTATATATATATATATATATATATATATATATATATATATATATATATATATATATATATATATATATATATATATATATATATATATATATATTGTGTGTGAAGAGGGTTTGGACATCACCACTTATAAGGGGAAGAGGAGGCGAAGAAAAAAAATTGTATATATATATTTATATATACATATATATATATATATATATATATATATATATATATATATATACATACTTGGTAATGGTGCATGTGAAACTAGAACAATGTGACTATGTCGCCAATACGCCTCCGTATTTATAGTCCCACAAGGGGCAGATGACATCACTCTGCATATGTATGGGTCGTGGATCACGTTTGTGAAGTTTCGTGTTGATCGGATAAGGTTCGTTTTTCTATCCAAGATGGCTGCCAAACTACGTGACCTATGACATCATCATTTTCAAACTATATGCAACAGTGATGTTCGATGATATTTGTAAAATTTCACATCAATAGGGTGAGCGGTTTCAGAGATATAATTATTTAATATTTTCTTTCAATCGAATATGGCTGCCAAACCATTTGACCCATGATGTCATAAATTTAATATTTCAATACAAATGGATCATAGATACTGTGCATGCAATTTCAGATTTTTAGGATAAGGAATTCGATAAAAACATTTTTGACTGGAATCCACTTCACCTATGATGTCATCATTATCATGCTTTTGTTCCCCATTGGGAGTACTCGACAATGTGGCAAGTTTCAAATTTTTCCATTCAGCGTTTTCTGACAAATAATTTTTTTATTATTTGCCTTTACTCCAAGATGGCTGCCATACCACATGACCTATGACGTCACAATTATTATAAAAACATTCTACATGGGTGTCTCTACTACCCTGAAGGTTTCGTCTCAATTGGACTGAGAAAAACTAGGGAAGAGGAGGTTGCTGAGAAAAGCAGGTTTAGCCCGTAACGGACGGAATTGCGTACTTACGGACGGACGGACGGACGGACAACCCAAAAACATAATGCCTCTGGCGACTTTGTCGGTGGAGGCATAATTATAAAAACATACCCACACCCACACATTGTTATTATGAAGACAAAACGATGGTGAGGACACGTCATTTATCAGCACAAAACTAAATGTATTATTTATCCTGCATAAGCCTGAAGGGCTGCAGAATGTTTTTGTATTAATCAATTCAATATTTACATTCCCTTCTGTCTCTTCCTCCTCATCAATTATCTCATGTGCATCATTTTTCATTTCTGGAGGGTCGCCACTCATACGCCCAGGGTAGTAGGATGGCGCAATTTTCCCCAGGGCTGGTACTCATGCGCCATTTATCGGCACTTTGAAATACAAATCATATCCTTGGAAAATAAATAATAAAATAAAAGTTTTTGATGAAACTAAACTGGTTTCTCAAGGTCCTCCCATTTGCTAGACATTTCACACGCCTCCCATCGATGTGGTAGTTCCTTGATGGTATCTGCATTTAATTTATTGGGACTGGTACACAACGATTTCAGGACACGCGCTTTGGTGTATTCATCGTTAGAAATGTAATAGCACCCAGATGTTATTGCAGTGGCAAAAAGAGAATAAACTCACAAGGTGGCAAGTCTGGTCTGGGGTATGATTTAAACTTCCAAAGCCATCTTTTCTCCATGCAAGATCGAGGCTCATGGAAGAGGGAGAGTAGTAGAGGTTGCACTTACAGTGCCTTCAGAAAGTATTCACACCCCTTGACTTTTTGCACATTTTGTTGTGTTACAGCGTCAATTTAAAATGAATTACATGAGATTTTTTGTCACTATCCATACATGATAAACCATAATGTCAGTGGAATTGTTTATTTAGAAATTTTTACAAATTAATTAAACATGAGATGCTCAAATGTCTTGAGTCAACATACGTATTCAACCCCTTTGCTACCACACTCCAAATTGAGCTCAGGTGCATCCAATTTCCTTTGATTAATCCTTGAGATGTCTCTACAACTTCATCGGAGTCCACCTGTGGCCAATTCAATTGATTGGACATGATTTAGAAAGAAACACACCTTTCTATATGAGGTCCCACACTAGACAATGCATGTCAGAGCAGAAACTCTACCAAGAAGTCCAAGAAACTGTCTGAAGAACACCGGGATATAATTTTGAGAAGGCATAGATCTGGGGAAGGGTATAAAACCATTTATAGAGTGATGAGAGTTCCCAAGAGCACAGAGAGCTCCATCATTAGGATATGGAAAGAATATGGAACTACCCAGACTTTTCCTAGAGGTGGCTGAACGACCAAACTGAGCAACCGGGCAAGAAGGACCTTTGTCAGGAAGGTGACCAAGAACCCAATGACCACCCAGACAGAACTGCAGGGTTCCTTGGCTGAGATGGAAGAACCTGCCAGAAGGACAACTTTCCCTGCAGCACTTCCCAAATCTAGGCTTTATGGGAGAGTGGCCAAAGGGAAGCCAAAAAAAGGCACACGACAGCACGTCTGGAGTTTGCAAAAAGGCACGTGAAGACTGTGAGAGCGTGACGTAAAATATTCTGTGGTCTGATGAGATAAAAATTGAACTCTTTGGCCTGAATGCAAAGCACTATGTCTGGCGACAACCAACCACAGCTCATCACCCATCTAACACCATCTCTACCGTGAAGCATGGTGGTGGCAGCATCATGTTATGGGAATGCTTTTCAGGGGCAGGGACTTGAAGACTTGTAAGGATCAAGGGAACAATGAATGGAGCCAAATACAGGCAAATATTTGAGGAGAACCTGCCTCAGAGTGCTAAAGACCTGAGATGACCGTGAAAATTTACATTCCAGCCAAACAATGACCATAACCATACAGCCAAAGAAACACTGGAATGGCTTCAGAACCAGAACGTGAAAGTCCTTGAGTGGCCCAGACAAAGCCATGCCATTGACTTGAATCCCATTGCGAAGCTTTGGAAAGACTTGAAGATTGTTGTTCACTGACACTCTCAATCCAACTGGTCAACACAGGGTAGAAACTTGGGTATCATTGGACCTCACCATTTATGAAGGGAAGAGGAGGAGAAGAAAAAAATTGCACATATATATATATATATATATATATATATATATATATATATATATATATATATATATATATACTGTATATATATATATATATATATACTGTATATATATATATATATACATATATATATACTGTATATATATATATATATATATACTGTATATATATATATATATACATATATATATATATATGTATATATGTATATATTGTTGAGGTTTTGAGATTGTACATATAACATCATTAAAGGTTAAAGGTTTGCCCCCCATAGTTAGTCCACAAGCAACACGTAGGCCCATTAGAATTAGTTATGTCATAGTATGTGTAAGAGTAGGCCATTTCCCGAGTGATATCTGTGTTGTGTAAAGAAATGAGCTTTGGTCCTTTTAATTTTGCGGCCACCCTTCGTTTTCATCTATGGGCAAACTCGATCCCGCGCCCCATTTGGCATCCCTCAAGTTTGTTACGCTTTGGCTGCCAGCAGCGTTCACTGCCCTTCGTTTTTCTCGAAACTAGTCGGGGACCACGAGGTAGGCCTAAGAAGAGGGAGGAGTGCGGGGGTCGAGGTGTGGCCACGTCAAGCAGCGCGTCAGAGGCGTTGACGGTAAGAGCCAACAGCCAACCAGGGCTCCGTGGGCATGGCGCATTAGGGCGTGGTAAGGGCACATCTTGCATGTGCTGGAAGGTTCGCTGGAAAAGGCTATATAAGCGAGTGCACAAAGCCCTTAAACAGGACTCGTGCGACAGGACTTGATGAGGACTCGCATGCATACGGAGTTGAGAAGGGAGAGGCGCTTGTGAGAGCTGTATTGAGAGGGCTGAAGCCAAGCACTTGCTGGAGCACTCACGAGGACGGCATGCACACGACAGTTCCGAGAGCCCTTGATTGAGAAGCGCATATTTAACTATTCGTTTATGACATACGTGGCCGCAGCCGCAAGTGTAACCGCCAAAGCCAGCCCTACCGTTCACCCTGTAATAATCCCGTGCGCGAAAACGACACGTGGAGAGCTCCTGCTGTCTTTATCCATCTTCTTCGCAGTGCGAGTTGGGGACCGGAGGAAGAGCTGCCCGGACGCCATTCCTGGACGTGCTGACCTGTTCATCTGCAATCCCCGTGTGAGTGTCTGTGTGTGAACGGGCCCGTTTGTCTTGGGATAAGTTAAGACTGTTTAAGGCTGCACTGTGTTTTCTTCCTCTTCTTCTTATTGTACAAAGTGTAAATAAATCGTGTTATTCCTTTCTTCCAAATTCGACCGTTTCCGTGATTTCCTCCATTGGGTAAGCGTGGCACGATTACGAACTGCTTGGATCGGGTTTAGTCATTGATAACGGCTCAGGTCACGGGTTCGCTACCGCTCGGCGTTTCCACCAACACCCGTGATTCGGGCGGGGCGTATTTCCTCGTTTCTGGGCAGCATTAGTACTTAGGTAATAGCGAATTCTTAGTCCTAAATCTCTATTTAACGCTGTCCGGGAAGGACGTCATAGGTCCCGGGTCCCGTCGGCTAGTCAAAAACAAGGGGACTAATCCCCCCTTGGTAAGGGGAAAAGGCCGGCGCTGAGATCCGCAACAATATTTTATTGTTCATAACACGTACACAACCACACACACATACACACACACACACACACACACACATATATATATATATATATATATATATATATATATATATATATATATATATATACACACACACACACACACACACACATATTCACACACATATACATACAAACACACACACCAATGCACACACTCAAACATGCACACATATACACATACACAAACAAATATACACATATGCACACACACATACACACCCATATACAAGCTGCCTCCTCCCCACTTCGTCTCCCTTCTATCTCATACCTCGACCTCCCCCAACCTTCTACATACCTCTGCCCCCCCCCCCCTCAAACAACCCCTCACTGTGCCTCATCCCATCACCATCAAACCTCCTCATCCTTCCCTTTTTGTAACTCTTCTGTAATCTCTGACACACTATCAACTGCTCTCCCTACCTCCCCCTCTCATCCTTCATCTGACCCTACCCCTCCCCTGTCCTGCACCCGATGCTCCCCCTTTCTCCTCATTAACGGTATGGACCTCAAACATCCGGGGCCTTTGCTCAAACCTGATTGATCTCTCCATTCAGGTTGCTTCTGACAATCCAGACTTGATCTGCTTAACAGAAACTTTCCTCCTTCAAGATGTCTCTGATACCTTAATATCTCTTCCTGGTTACTCCCTCCTCCGGTATGATAGACCCGAGCCTCGACCTGGAGGTGGGGTTGCTATCTTTATCAAAAACTCTCTTCCTCACTCTCCTTGCACTGCCCTCTCTCCACCTCACCCCCAGGAGTACCTCTGGCTATGGCTTCCTCTCCGCTCCCACCTTTTGTCGTCCCCCGTCGCACCGCGGAGCGAAAGGGGGACCATGGTTTTACCCTCCGTCTGTGTGTGCGTCCGTGCGTCCATGCGTGCTTCCGTCCGTCAGTGCGTGCGTGCGTGCGTACGTGCACTGCAATATCTTTATAAAAGTAAGCGAAGGACCGAATTCTAATTTGGTGTGTGGGTGCAACTAGGCATATGGAAAACCCCGATTGAAAATTAGGTCGCCACGTAAAAATCCAAGATGGCTGTCACCATATCTAAACCTTGTGAGCGCGATATCTTGAAAAGTAAATGTCTGAACCTTGTGAGCGAAATATCTTGAAAAATAAGCGAACTACTAACTTCTAATCTGGTGTGTGGGTGTATCTACGCATAAGGAAGAACCTCTATTGAAAATTGGGTCGCCACGACAAAATCCAAGATGGCCGCCGCCATATATATGTCTGAACCTTGTGAGTGGAATATCTTGAAAAATAACCGAACTTCTAACTTCTAATCTGGTGTGTGGGTGTGTTTCCAACCCACTCGCAAATATTATCGACCCTTCCATGTTTTCTGCGTCTTCCACTTTGTCAACTCACATCACTTCACCAATGGGGGACCGAGGCGTAACGCTTGTTCATATGTGTTCTGTACTGTCCTCCAAACAGTGATGACTCTGTTTACATTTCGCTGTCTGACATGTGCTTGTTAAAGTGGACATCTCTGTGGCCATTTTCAGAGAGCCTCCTCAGCACCGACGAGTCTGGCAATTCACTCAGGCTGACTGGCACGGTCTGCAAGCAGCCATCAATCATCTGGACTGGTCTCCCATCTCTACTGCCTCTGACATCAATTCTTCTTGGGAATTCTTCCAAAGCAAACTGCTCTCTCTCATGCACAGATTTATCCCATCTCGTCTTCAGTTGTCTTACCCTTCCTCCCGTCCATGGCACACTGAGTCTTGTGGTGAGGCAGTTGCCCTGAAACAACTTGCCTTTGCCTCTTGGAAGGCAAATCCAACTGAAGGCAATCTCAGTTCCTTCCACCAAGCTCAGAACAAGTGTGTGTCTACCCTCAGGAGTGCCAGGAAGCACTATCTCTCCACACTCAAGAATGAACTCTCAAACCTGTCTCCTTCTTCCAAATCCTGGTGGCGTCTGGTCAAATCCGTTTCTGGTGATTGTTCCCCCTCCATCCCCTCCCTTACCTCAAATGGCTACACAGTTGACACCGCATGTGACAAAGCCGAATGCCTCAACTCTGTGTTTGCCTCAAAATATTGTGTCCCAAACCCATCTCTCTCTGTTCCCACCTTACCCAGTCGAACCCAACTGCTCCTGGACTCTGTGTCCTTCTCTCCTGACAAGGTGGAGAAGTTTTTGTCAAACCTCAACTCTGATTCTGCAACTGGACCAGACGGCATCATCCCACGGGTCCTAAAATCCTGCTCTGCTGCTCTATCTCACCCTCTCTCTGTTCTTTTCACCCTCTCTTTTGCTCAAGGTCATCTGCCAGCATCTTGGAAATCAGAAAACATTACCACTTTACACAAAAAACGTGCAAAAACAGATCCTTGCAATTACAGACCAATCAGCCTGCTCCCAATTATCAGCAAAGTCATGGATTCCATCATTGCTTCGGATATGAAATCCTTCCTCTTCTCCAATGGCTTGATCTCCAATCATCAATTTGGATTCAGACCAGGTAATTCTACTCTGGACTTGTTGCTTCTGCTGTCTCAACAATGGATGGAGGTCCTCAATGCCAAACAGGAAATCAGAGATGTCTCCCTTGACATATCATGTACCTTCGATACGGTCTGGCACCCAGCTGTGCTCACCAAACTCTCCTCCTATGGTATCCATGGAAATCTCCTCGCATGGCTTGCGGACTTCCTCTCTGGTGGTAGTCAACGTGTGGCCCTGAATGGATTTCTCTCATCTCCCCTTCCTGTTCTGGCTGGAGTTCCCAACGGTAGTGTTCTGGGCCCTGTGCTATTTCTGGTCTTCATCAATGATGTCTCCAACTCTCTGGAAAATGCTTTCTATCTCTTTGCTGATGACTCCACTGTCTGCCACTCCATTCCTCATCCCTCAGATCGGCAGTCTGCAGCCTCCTCACTCTCTGCAGACCTGGACAAAATCACAGACTGGTCAAACAAGTGGAACATGTCTTTCAATCCTGACATATCTCACATTCTTACTATGTCTCTCCGAAAGGACCGACTGGAAAACCCTCCCATACACTTTCTCAACAATCCTCTCCAAGAAGTTGTGTCGCTCAATCTTTTGGGTCTCACTGTCTGCCATGATCTTTCTTGGGAAAACCACATTTCCAAGCTGGCCTCCAAAGCCAGTCGCCGACTGGGCATCCTGCGTCATGCGAAGTCCTTCCTTGGGAAACCTGATCTCCTCACCACATACAAGGCTTTCATCCGCAGCTCAATAGAATACTGTTTCCCCTTCTGGGCCGGTGCTCCTGCCTCACACCTAGCTCGGCTTCACGCTGTTGAAACCAAAGCTTTCAGAATCATTGGAATCTCCTGTGATGAAGCTAACTCCGAGGGCCTTTCACTCACTCACCGCAGGCAGGTAGGTGGTCTTTCTGTCCTCTACCGACTCCTCTCCTGCGTTGCTCCCCCAGCTCTCTCTGTGCTCTGTCCCCCCAAATATTCCTACAGGTCGCACAAGATCTGCTAGGCTCTCTGCTCACCTTCACTCTTTCATTCCCCTTTTCTCCCGCCTCTGGAACAAACTCCCCCACTCCCTTCAATCCCACTCCTCCCTCCAGATCTTTAAAACAGCTGTTCACCACCATCTCTTATCTCATCTCATCTCATCTCCCCCATCCAAAACCTTGATCTTTTCTACCCCCGCTAATTTTCACCCCAGATACACTTTTTTTGAAATTCCAACTTCTTTCCTGGAAGTCCTTGCAGTGTCCATATGTTTTATACCTCTCCCACCTCCCCCCAAGCCCTCTCCCTCCCACAGTTCTCTCGATGTCCTTGCTCTCAAATGTTGTGTTTGTGTCCTTCCCCCTCTCTCTCCCCATTTTGTATACCGCTCCCCTTATTTTGTGTCGGTTTGACTTTTTGTGTGATTATTGTAAGCTCTCTCACGAGCCTCGATCTTGTATACAAAAACAATAATAATAAATAAATAAATAAATAAAATAAAATAAAATAAAATAAAATACACATACACACACACATGCACCATTGCACCTACATATACACACAAACACCCACACACACAAATACACACACACACGTACACTCACACAAATATACACTCACACAAATACACACACACACACACACACACACACACACACACACACACACACACACACACACACACACACACACACACACACACACACACACACACACACACACACACACACACACACTGGTGTTGGCTTAGCGGTTCGGGTGCCGGCTTGGGATCCTAGGATCCTGGGTTCGAATCCCGGTCGATCGCTGAATTAACACCAGGGGGGTTGACTCAGCCTGTCATCCTTCCGAGGTCGGAAAATTGAGTACCAGCTTGCTGGGATGAATGATCACGGTGTGTACCCCGACTTAGAATAGGTGCACCGTATCCCTGCACATCGTAAGAGGCGACTAAGGGTTGGCGTCAGGAAGGTGCATCCGGCCATAAAACATTGCCTCAAACAGGGAACCATGATTGTCATGGGGCCCGCAAGGCTAACCCCTGCTCCAGCGGGGAGAAATGGCCTTAAAACGATCATTCATTCATTCATATTCATACATACAAATATACACACAAACACACATACATATATATATATATATATATATATATATATATATATATATATATATATATATATACACACACACGTACATATGTACATTCAAATATACACATATAGACACGCACACGGAATATTCATTCGGCTCTTTAGATTGAGAAACATATATTGTTGTGGAGTGAAACGGTTTGAAGGTTCGTTCCATCTGCACGTGATACTATATTGGTGCTGAAGTTAAAATATTACTTCCGTGGATGCAACAGTTTTCGTTTCTACGTCATCATTTAAACAAACTCGCTTTTTTACGACATCCTGTTAAAATCCCCTCCCAGTTTGTCCTTTTCCGGGAATTCCATTTGAAATCGTTTCAAAAGTGTAACCTATGATGCAGATTGAAAGGTATGTGGTGCGTGGTATTTGTGTGATATGCGCTGTATTCAACGTTCGATGTATGCGCTAGATTGCTGGAATAAGAAACTCTTATCAGGTCTTCGATGATTGATTGAAAAGGAGACATTGCATCCCCTTTGCAATATTTTTTATAATGGAGCAAACGTGTATGTGTGTGTGTGTGTGTGTGTGTGTGTGTGTGTGTGTGTGTGTGTGTGTGTGTGTGTGTGTGTGTGTGTGTGTGTGTGTGTGTGTGTGTGTGTATGAGACCAAAACACATTCTTCTTCAAATATACATAAAACCGAAAACAAAAAAAAATGTTGATCCATGGAGCCATGAGGTGTTGAAGCTGTGTGACTATATATCTATTAATTACGTACTTTTTGAACATCGGTTACATCCTTTCTATTAATTACGTATGTCTATTAATTACTTACTGTTGGTATGTACCTTTCAACCCTCTAGACTGTTGAGACCCCTTAGACCTTTAAAGACCGTTAAGTCCCTCAAGACCACAAAGACCTGAAAGTCCCAAATGACCCAAAATACCCAGAATATGCTGAAGATCCAAAAGACTCAGAATATGCAAAAGACCCCAAAGACCAAGATGACCCAAAACACTCTGAAGACCCTTAAAGACCCTGAGGACTCAAAATACCTCGAGGACCTAAAAATACCCCAAAGGCCTTTAATACCCAGATACCCAGAAGACCAGATACTAAAATACCCAGAAGACCCACAAGACCTAAAAGACCCAAAAGATCCAGAGGAACCAAAAGACGAAAAAGACACAAAAGCCCTTGAGGACCTAGAA